>NW_025048646.1:0-300000 GCF_018831695.1 Puntigrus tetrazona
CCGCCCTCCATTGGACGTATTTCACATCGCAAGCTCAGAACGCACGCGAAGGCGCCCAAAAACGCAGACGCAGTCGCCTCGTTCAGAGGAACCATGGTTACATTCGAAGGTGAACTCCGAGACGCTTTGTTCCTTGCATTCAAAAGAACTATATACAAATCAATTATACCATAATTGACTATGCGGTGGTGCTGCATGCTTCCCTTTATATAGTTCCCTATATTCAGGGCAGCAGTGCTTTTTAAGCAGTGAGTTGAATTTAAGGATACAAACAACAATATAACCTATTTTTTTTGAAGTCACAAAATATTTAATACTTCTTTGTCTTCCTTAATTTTACACAATGATGTATGCTAATTTAAAAGGAAAAGTTCTAAGGAAAGAAGAACATTTTTGTATTTTAGTACAGTCCATACTAAACACATTCACCACTATTGACAGCTAAAGATTAGACCACTTTTTAAATAAGAAACCCTTTCAGTCAATACTATGATTTGGAAAGTTATTGTCTCCCCAAAATAAAGAATCGAATTTATACAGCTCAAATGATTTAGTGTTAGTACTAGAATCGCATTTCTGTGATGGTTACACATTACTGGATAACACATTTGTACAATTCCTGCCTGTGCTCTATATTGGCTGGCTGCAAACTCATTTTACCCTGCCCACAAACGACACGATGCAGCTCTAATTAGTTGCAGGGATAAGCAGAAAGTGCTTGCTTTTAAAACAGGAAACTGTGCACAGTTTATTCGGGACCAGCGACTTGGAATCTGGACACACCTTCAGGTATGATAACTGATAGTAATGCTGCATTTACTTCCATCAGTGTTCAAAATACAGAATCTAGCAAGAATAGGCCTATCACTTCATGTGCTGCAGACTGGAATTGCAAAACTGATTGGGCCATCTGAACCACCAAAAACAAAGTAACCGATGGAGGAGTTTGGAGAGCCTAGAATTTGGTAGGGGTCCAGCTCAAACAAATCATTTAATATTCACTTGAAAATGAGGAAAAACTGAACATTTTGATGAAAACAAAGTTTTTTTCACCCTTGCATGCATGTAAACTCATTGTAATGAGACTCTAAAATATTATTAGCTATGTAAAAATGCAATGTACACAAAGCGCTGCCTGAAGAAGTTCACATCAGCCTAAGGTAGAAATGCTATTACTTTTTGAGAGGTCTCATGACCTATTGTGTCACAATGCAAGTGGGACTGGAGTATTCTTTGAATGACATGTCAGCATGCTGAACAGAGCAGTATAATTTTTCAGTGATTACAGAACTTTTTTTTGCACTATCTCTTTCTTGCATAAAAACATAAGCTCTTCAGAAGACTTGGAATGCAACCATGGATCTCATTTGTAATGTTTTTATACTGCTTTTTTTCTGCTTAAGTTTTGCAATAATACCTGTGACTGTACTTAATTTTTTCTGGTATGTGTTAAAGCGACACCATGAAGTGAGGTCCTGACCAAGTTTCATTGTGTGCTGAGTTGGGAGTGAGAACTTCTTAGATAGATTAATGGATAAAAAAATTGTAAAACATTTTTTCTCCATTTCTTTTTTTCTCATTCTCCTAACAATACGAAGTTTTGTTTTCAAGAATATTAAAAATGTCTTGGAACTGTTTTTTCATAGTCAAAATTCAGTGTGAATGATCTTGGCACACAATCAAAAGAAGCTCATTTAGACAAATGCCAGAATGGTCATGCAACAAAGCCCCTCATTCAAAAAAGAGAAAAAGAAAAAAAGTTAACTAAAACATACCAAACCACTCAAGATTTTTTTAAACTGAACCTCCAAAAACATGCTCCATAAAAGCATTGTATTGCCTTTTAGTGCAGATGGTATTCTGATTCTAGTATTGTCTGACCTTTGACCCCATGTCAAAGTTTCATTAGAGTTGTTTTATGAGGTCAGTGTGACTCTATGGTGTTTACCATGGGGGTAAACAGATTGCAACAAATGTTACAATTAAATAGCATCAAGTATGTACTTAATGATATTTAGTTGTAACATTATTCAAGATAAAGGAGCAATGACCAAGGTCAATGGAAACAGGCAAACTAGATTAAAGGGGCAGGCAGCAAACTATTAGAAAACAGTCCACTATTAGAAAAAGATTAGTACAATAAGATAACAACTGGGGATAATAAACGCTCAGAATTGCAACCTGAGGCAAAACAAAACTGGAAGGTGTGAGTGCAGCTTATATGGGGAAGGGTAAAGAAGGTACACCTGGGAGAGGTGATTAGTTCTAGGCTTTGGTTTGTGGTAAATACAGCCCAAAAGACTAATACCAGTGGTGAGGGTGATTAGAGAGTGCCAAAGAGGTGTGATTTGGGACAGAGTCTCCTCTTCCCTGCAAGCTGCCCTGAAGCAAGGGACCAGTTTAATGCTGAGGGTTTTTCTTGATGTCTGGGAGCTGGATTTGCTCCTGGTGATCCTGTGTGGAAGTCAGAGGTAGAGTTTACAGTCAAGGATATCTTGGGGAGTTGACTCAGGACCTCCTCTCAGTAGATCAAGTTATTGCAATATAATGTACCTTGGTGTCGAGAGTCAAGTATTTCTTGACTCAGTATGCTCCATGTTGTCGATGATCAATAGAAGGGTGTTGCTCACTGCAGCCTGTCTTGGTCCCCTCCTCTTAGTCCACCAGTGGGCTTTGAGCAGTGAAACATATGTGGTAGTTAAAGGGCAGTGCTAAAGTGCTAAAGAATTTTTGAATGGACCCACAGACCCATTATTGTCAGGCAATAAATCCAGAAAATTGGAAACCGTATGGGGAGCTTGGTAAGAGAAAAGGACAAGTGACTTCTAGCTGTTTTCTCTTTGATATGACGATTTGGAGGTGTTGCATGTGGGACATTGCTGTACAAATCCTGATAAAGTCAGCCTGCAAAGTGGGCCACCAAAACAGTTGGTAGTGTATTGAATGGTGGCTGTGATACCAGGATGGCCTCGGCGCTCAGGGGTATCATGTGGATCCAGTGAAGCCACCAGTACGTAGAGGTTGAAGGACATATGTGCGGTCATCAGTGATCATGTTTTGGCAGGGTAGATTAGTATTCAGAGTTTCTGAAATTTCCGTCATGATATCCCACACTGAACAGAATCCTGGTTGAAAAGGAAATATTGGACCATGGCTGGGAGTTGTGAGTGACTGATCGAACTGTCAAGGAAAGAGTCAGTTTTTGCCATTCTTCGAATCTGCCAGGTGGGCAAACCTTGAAATCTGAAATTCAGGTTGAGTAGATTGTAAGCCCAAGAGCTTTCAGGTGAGCACTTGTGGCATTGTGTTTTTTTTGTTTAGAGAGTAATGTGAGAGGGGCTCCCACGATACTGAAATTTTTGGATGAACCGCCATAGAAATGAGCAAATCCCAGGAAACGTTGTAACTGTTTATTGTGATGGGCTATAGCCAGTTGAAAACAGATTGACCCTTGCGATCGTCTATTGTTTCCCTCAACAAGTGCTACCCATGTTTGATGGAATTCACATTTCTGGATTTTAGACATATAATTAGTGGTCAATGGGGTATTGGAGGACTGCTCTGAGTGTGAGTGTGTGTGTGTCTGCGCGCTGCTTCTAGTTCGGGTGATCTGTTCACAGATCTGTCTCCAATGAATGTCATCTCTGCTGCTGATCCACCATCTGATTCTGGATATGAACTGAGAAACAGAATAAGAAAGAAACAGATTAATATTATCGTAAATGCCCTTCTTTTTACTTGAATAAATAACAATCCTTTACTGGATTTAAATAATAGAAGCAAAAGATAGATAGTGCAAGCTAGGTTAAAGACATCTTTAATCTAGATTTAAACTGACAGATTTTGTCAGCTTCCCAAGCAGTATTAGGGAGATTGTGCCAGAGTTTTGGTGATAAATAGGAATATTTGTCAGTATGCAGCTGTTTGAGGGCAGCAGGAACTAGTGGTAAGGGGGGCAGTTACTTTATAGTGATGTCATTGAGGCCATTGTAATTAATACAGAGACGGAGGCCCCCATTTTTTCTTTACGAAGAAGAACACAGCAGAAGTTGGGGAAGTGGAAGGTCTAATTAACTTCCAGGCTATATCCTGGATGTACTGGGGATAATGAATGCTCAGAATTGTAGTTGTAGCACAACAAAACCTTTATGTCTGGTGAGCATGAGAGCAACATCTTATATGGGGAGAGTAATGAGGAACACTTGGGCAGGTCTAGATATGGGGCTTGTGGGAAATCAGCTGAGGGTGCTCTCCGGTGGTGATTGAAGAGACCACGGAAAACTGTGTGTGTTATGTACCATTTAAGCATGAGTTTCGCGAGTTAAATATATTCTGATGCACATTATAAAAAAATGATATTTGAAAAACAACACGATTCAAAAATTTGACAACTTTCAAATACCTTCCAGTTATTGTGTAATCTTGGGAATAAGGATGATCGAGAGTACTTTAATACTTCAGTAATCAGCAATTTTATTGAAGAGTTCTCAATCTCACTTCAGCTTCTAATTTAAATCCCAGTTAGTTTCCATTTTTGCACACACATCTCATCCTATTTTATCTCCTCATTTTCATGTTGCAGAAACTTTGTTGGTGGAGGAAGCGATAGTCATCTTCAGTCATCTCTCCTAAATGCTTAATTCCTGAAAAATAACAAGAACTTATAAAAACATTTCCACAAAATAAATCACCAGAAATAATTCCCTAAAACGCATCTTCACAAAGCTTCCCTTAGGTGTATTTCTCTTGTCGCTCTCGCTCCATACATCAAATAATCAGACAAGTATGATAGAAAAACATGAAACCCAAATCAATACCTTTTATATTCTACTTAATGATAAAATCAGAATGTAAAGCGACTAAGAGTAAAACATATTAATCACAGAAAAAGCAACGATCATGATCACACCGGATGTAAAATTAGCATAAAAACTCATAATAATAAAAGACAATCATGAAATTCAACCACAGTGATAAAGTCGTTGTAAAATGAATGAAACTCTCACACAGAGAAAGACAAGCTGGTCATTCCAAATCTGTCATTTTCAAAAAGGCTGGTCATCCACATAAGACAAATGCACGAGAGAAGAGGATAATGGGGAGAATCTCAGTGGACAATCGGTTTAACACTGCAGTTGTAAATGCTTGCCAGTTCAGCACAGAACAGAGAATGGATATGTTTCTTATCAAGATAAGTGTCTTGATGTTTAAGAGAATTTAAACTTGATAGCTAACTGATTGTTGAAATCAATCAAAGCTAGAGTATGTATATATATATATATATATATATATATATATATATATATATATATATATATATATATATATATATATATATATTCTCTAATTCTTTCTCTACTCATTCTCTAACTGAACAGATGTCTCAGATGTGCCCAGTTTTCTGTAAATGACCTGCAAGGTTATTACTTTCTGAAGGTTTGCATAATTAGCATCTTTGCATAGATTATATGTTTCTGTCCTCGGAACATAAAACTGTTTTAATGACTACAGCGCAGTAAATATCTTTACACAGAACAAAAGGTACACCTGAAACATCCTGGTCTGATAAGGAATTTGAGAATAAAATTAGATAAGATAAAAGATGAACAGTACTGTTTGGTTTTCAAGTAGCCTATGAATAACTAATCTAACCAAAGGTAAACAGATATAGCAACAGGATGAAGAGGACTATATCAAAAACTCAAACATTGCCAACTTCCTCCTTAGTTGGTTTGAATTTGAAAAAGAGCATTGTTTTTGGATGTGTCGTTTGGTGTATGTGTTAGGCTAACCCTAGCTTATGTTGATTTTTTAAATTGTATTTTATATATATATATATACATATATATATATATATATATATATATATATATATATATATATATATATATATATATATATATATATATATATACATATATATATATATATATATATATATATAAATAATATATATATATATATATATATATATATATATATATATATATATATATATATAGCACTTTCTCATTGCTTTTTTTATTTTTTGTAGATTTTGACTGCTTCCCATTGTCCTCATTTGTAAGCGTCTGCTAAATATAAATGATTTATCTGCATGCATTTTGTTCAGCTGCCATGCTGAATTTGTTGTACTGCTTGTGGCCAACAATGGATGTATCACTGAGGCCTGCTAAAACTGACAGTGGTGGATGACAGTGAGTTACAGTATGAAATGTAGCATGCCTCATGTAAAGTTGCTCCACAGCTCCTCCACAGGAGTGTCCATGCGTGAAATACCCATGGAGGTTTGGCTGTGGTATATCCCACCAGATGCTAGCACAGATATTCTACAGTCTCATGTTGCAACCTTTGCTCTGACCTAAATCTGATCTGTTGATCATAAAATAGACTGAAGGAAGGAAGTCAGGGAACTCCTTGTTTACCTCAGAACTTTTAGAAGACTTTTTCTCTCTTTTTTCAGTGTCATTTATTCTATTGTTTTTCTTTAATTAAAGGGATAGTTGACTTGATGAATTGAAGGTCTTTTTTAATATAATACAAATCAATTGCGACCTTGGTGATAACTCACTTAAAACTACGAACTAAGCAAATAGCAGTGCATTCTAAAGTAAAAATAGCAGTATTTCTTTAGTGATATGCTATTTACAATAAGTGCAAATAGCAATAGATTCTATTGACACAATGTAAAACTAGTAGTTTTTTTATGCTGTTTAAGCTACTTATTGCAAAGAGATGCAAATATCTGCACCTTAGTATTGCAGGACACAACAGTAATATATTATGTTTAAATAATAATTTGAATTATTAAATGGATTATTAAATTGATGCTGCCTTATTAGGATAATAAAGCACTCCTACACTTTCTCTAACCATACCCCATACCTTATTTTCACCTTTTCGAATATTTACTTTATTTTTCCTGAAAATAAATGACTTTCTGATAAGAAATGTAAAGAGGGAGAAGAATGAGTTAGGCAGTGGATTTAAAAAGGTGGATTTAAACTTGTTTTATAAAGTCTTTGTACAGTGCTTTATTATCTACACATCTGAATATGTTGATTATGTTGTTTAGTCCAACCACACATTACCTCTGCCAACAAGGTGTGCTATTTGTACTTTTAAATGTGATTTAAAACCTACATCAAACACTTCACTGTCACTCTCCTTACAGTCATTAAGAAAAAACTTAATTTCTTTCACAGAGTAAACAACTTTATGCTAACTAGTGGACATTCAACTAAGATTCCGTTACTCTCAGTCCTTGAAGCTTTATGGATTGTAAAATCTGTTTCTAAATCATCTAGTTCTTATTCTCCTAAATCTATCTGCCATTTTTGACTCTGAATCATTAGATTCTCCTGTCCGCCCTTTCATTCATTATACACAGTGATTCCACTTCACTGGTTTGAGTCCTATCTCATTGGTATATTTTTTTTAGGATGACCTGGGGAGGGGAGGTTCCCAAAGCATATCAACTGCTCCTTAGGGATCAGTTCTTGGACCCCTCTTGCAGGTTGTATTGCACAACTTTAGAAAGATTAGGGCCAGTTACATGAAAGCCCTTAGTAATAAGGTTAAGGGAACCCTTAGTGAAACTTGAGTTTCAAAAAACTTCAAGGGTCAACTTTAGGAATCTTAAGATGCTGCAGACACAAAGCCTCTTCCGCTGTAACAACTGTGCACAAACAAGCGCAAAAACGCACACGCAACCTTCTTAACGGAACATGCAGCACAATTTCTTGTCCAGGCCATTGTCAATGCTACAGTGGACTATTGCAATTCTTGAAAAGTATCAATGTCTTGAACATTTATGCTTGCATATATTACAGCCACAGGTTCAGCTCTTGCTTACTCCACTCACTTTTGAGAATCTACATTCCCTTTAGATGTCTGAGAATTGGAAGTGATCAAAGCATTGTGGTACCATCACAAAGAGGCAAAAAAATCACTTTCCAGAACCTTTTTTTGGATCCGCATTCCTGGCTGGTGGAATGAACTTCCCATCTTTATCTAGAATGTTGAATCCACATGAATTTTCAAGTGAAACCTGAAAACTCATCTCCTTCATCTTAAAAAAAGACCACTACAAAACTTTGCTTTCTCTTTCCTTTAATCTCTGTCTAGCTCTTTAATCTGAACAATGCTTGAAACTTCATGATGGATCACTTATTGTGTTCCTCAAGTTAGTCACTTTGAATAAAAGCATCTGTAAAGGTAAATTAAGGTCAGTAAATGATGACAATGAAAATTATGGGAGAAATATTCATTTTACTGAACGAGATGAGGCCATCATGAATTTAAGAATGTTCATCACAAATTAATTTCCAGGTAATCTGACTAGACAGTCACCTCAATACCACAGGAACCAGTACAACAGATTTTTGTATATTTGTTAGAGTCAGATCATGTTGATTCTTGTTTGTTCATCCCCTGTAGTAGGGATGTTCGTAGTGTGACTGGCACATAGCACAAAGCCACCTCAAACATGTCAACAGAAGCTATTTTTATCTTGTTGACATATCTAAAATTACGGCTGGAAGTTTTTTTTCTTATATATTATCATATATGTATTATTCTTACAGCATGTGCAAATATTCCCCAGTCCCCAGTTCTTTCTGCCTAAATCTTTGAGGGTTACAAGCTTTCTCTTTGGAGGGTTACAAGCTGTGCATAGATATTTATAATATTAATCAACCAATCTCTTTTATTTATGTAGCGCTTTTTAACAATGCAGATTGTATCAGCACATTGAACAGTATCAAATAGGAGAACAGAGTGATGGATATTATAATGAATGCATAATATTATAATGAATGCATTACAATGAACGCATAATGCATTATAAACAACTTTATAATATGTTGTATCGTCTCATTAATATTTAAAAGAACAGTTTTAATGTGTTATAATATTATTTATGATTATAGCTTTTAAAGTATGATAATTTATAACACACAATGAACAAGCTACAAGTTACAATGGATTATATTTCTCATAATTATAATGCATTATTAGTCTCATATCTTGCTATTTTACTTATGTTGCTTTATTAACGTCCTTTTTGTCAAACAATTAGATTTATGGCCAGTCATAAAAATTCCCTCCCACCTTCATGTCAAGTTATGTGGGATTCTTAGTCTCAATGTCTGCCTCAAACTTGAAAAAAGGGCTTCAATCAACTTTGGAAGGCGCATTGGATTAACTCATGAGATTCATCATCACTGAAGCAATTTATTAAATTTTGTTTGCAACAATTCGATCATCATTTTCTCATTTTCAGTGTTTTCTCAGATGCTTAGCTTAATAACCTATACAAACAAACAAGCAAACCATACACAAACATGATTATGTAAGTCACTACACACAGCATAATTTAAGATCATTTAGGGATTAACATTACTGGGATATTCACAAGTTAGATTTTAACACAGTGATTGCTAAAAAAAATTGTCTTTATCCTACCAGTAGCGTTGCAAAGTTGATGAGTAAATTGTGGCGTCCCAGGTGTCCTTGAACAAACTCATCAGTAATAGCACCAACTATCGCAAAGGGTAGGAATGGAGAAGAAAACTGGAGAAGCACATCTATAAACACTCTCTGCACATTGATAATTACACCTACCTGGTTCCTTGTGACATCATGTGCAGTTTCACTGACTAATCAGCTTCCTAGCTCCTTGTTTGTGCTCACATCCAGTAGTTAATTAAATAAAACTCATTTTATCTGATGAATTTGTGTCTTTATTTACACAGTGATCAAATATATATATTATTTTCCTTACTTGCCTTTGGTTTAACACCTCCCACTTGAACTCCTGGTCAACTGACCCAAGGAGGTCACATACTTCTGGCTAAAAATTGATGTCTTTACTGCTCTTCAATGGGAAACGAAACAACCAAGCGTCTAACATCCCTATAAAAAAATCGTAGCTGGAATCTTGTACGTTTGAATTCTGTTTTTCTTTTTGATTTGGTTTAACAATGGAAACAGGATAACTGGGGAATACTCTGACCATTACATCCCTTACTATACCTTTTGTGTCTGCATTTACACTGACAACTCGTACTGACACTGGCCAACTTGTACTGACCTCGTAAAGCATTCTGGTCAGCCAACCATACCACATTCCCAAAGCCACATTCCGTTCCTTAGTATGCCACTTGTTTTTTACAAACAGGTTAGGACCTGCCAGCTGACACCATCTTCTCCAGAACCTGTTGACTTCATCCTGGATGATTTTCAGTCTTTTGTATGGATAGCTATGAAACTTCCTTAAAAAACTCTTCCTAACCCACTCTTCCCAGTACGTCCCAAAAAAAGAGAGGTTGGACTCACATATTCCACACAGTTCTATCGAATTTGTGTCCTGGCATCAAAAATCTCTGGGAAAAATCTCTGCAATTGCTTAGGTCTGATGACTTTATGCACTTTAACAATTTCATTGATTGGTCACAGGCAGACCTCAGTCAGTCCGGATCGGGAACAGCATCTCCAGCACCACTGTTCTCAGTCCACTGCTGTTCACTTTGCTGACTCACGACTGTGCAGCGATGCACAGCTCAATCATATAATCAAGTTCGCTGATGACACGACCATGGTGGGTCTCATCAGCAAGAACAACGAGTCAGCATACAGAGATGAGGTGCAGCAACTCACAACTTGGTGTA
Organism: Puntigrus tetrazona; assembly: GCF_018831695.1. Classification (NCBI taxonomy): domain Eukaryota; kingdom Metazoa; phylum Chordata; class Actinopteri; order Cypriniformes; family Cyprinidae; genus Puntigrus; species Puntigrus tetrazona. The sequence goes on from NW_025048646.1 coordinate 10,671, forward strand.
GAGCCAACAATCTATCTCTGAATGTCGACAAGACAAAGGAAATGATTGTTGACTTCAAGCGACCATTCTCCGCTGTCCATCGACGGGTCCAAGGTGGAGACCTTCAAGAGCACCAAATTCCTTGGTGTTCATCTGGCGGATAACTTCACCTGGTCACTCAATACCAGCTCCATCACCAAGAAAGCCTAGCAGCACCTCTACTTCTTGCGGAGGCTGAGGAAAGCTCATCTCCCTTCACCCATCCTGACTATGTTCTATAGGGGGACCATCGAGAGCGTCCTGTGCAATACAACCAGACTGCTGAACAGTTTCTTCCCACAAGCCATCAGACTCCTCAATAACCACACCTGAATGGACTTCCTGTTCCATAAGTATTCATATTTATTGTTAATAAATAATTATGTCTTTGCCTTGCACTGATTTTGTCTTTGCACTGTTTGCACTAGTTTGCACACTGGGTTTGCACTCTACTCCCCTGCTGTTTGCACTAGTCTGCACACTTTGCACTTTATGTGGCTAAGACACTGTCTTAGCTCAATATGTGAGTTCTTTTGTATTGTGTTGTAAGTGTGACTTCATGTAGCACCAGGTCCTGGAGAAACATTGTCTCATTTCACTATGTACTGCACAGCTATATGTAGTTGAAATGACAATAAAAGCCACTTGACTTGACTTGAATTTCATCTAGGCCATAACAGAGAAGCTCATGCGCTCTTTCTTTGCACTCATTAGACTTGACTCAAACTCAGAGAAGATATCACTTGATTTTTTACCGTGATGGTCATTCCAGCAACTCCATGCACTATCCAACCACTTCTCAGCCTTCCTGTTTCTTAAAAACAGAAGGTCAAAGTGATTGTCTGGAGTCACACCATTATCAGTCCTGAAAATAAGCTAGTCTCTTTTTACAATTTCAGGCAGTTTACTTTAGACTTGATTATGAGAGGGTTTTTGAGAGCACCAGTGTTACCAAGATCTGTCAGGTCTGTCAAGTTTTTTCAACAGTCTGGATCAAGTCTATCACTTTTCTGGTTTGATTTTCCTTTACAGAAGGAATTCTTTCCAGTTCTTCAATAATTTCCATAGCAATTGTTACCTTGTTTGCATATCGGTTCCCCAGCACTCTCAACACATCTTCAGCAGTATTATAACTTGACAGCTGCAGGTCCTTAACAATTCTGTCATCCAAACTATCTAAAAGCTAGATTTTCTTGACCTCTGCTAATCCAGTTGGTTGTCCTTGTTTCTGCAAACTTTCCCAATCCTTTTTTTCCAATGAAAATAATCTCTTTTGATGCCACTGAATATAAGCAAACTAGTTGATTTTATTCTCACAACTGGTGTAATAGGAACACTTTGAAAAACTGCATTTGAATCTGTAGGACGTCTAGCATCTCTTTTAGCAATACACGCAGTAATAAACTGTTTCTAATAAAATAATAAACAATTCTATTATTCTGTTCTTTTAACTGTTTTACTCTGCTCTCAAAGTCCTTCTTCTCCATCATAGGAATCCATCGTTCCCAACTGGACAAAGTCTTGACAGCTTTGCTCACAAGTCCTTTCGAATGAATTAGCTGAAATTCATATCCTTCCCAACTGACTCCAGCAACAGGCATCGAATCAGAATGATCACAGGTTTTCTCAGCTTCATTCTGCCATCTTATCTCTTAAGTCAAATATCACGCCTTCCTGAAGCAATGCAAGTAAATTTGCTGATTACTTAATGTTGCACAAGCTTTATTCTATAGACCATCAGAAATCTTGCTGTTCACAAACAGGGTTATCAAGTGTCAAGTTATGTGGGATTCTTAGTCTCAATGTCTGCCTCAACTTTAAAAAAGGCTTCAATCAACTTTGTAAGGCACATGGATTAACTCAAAGCATGAGATTGTTCAACAATGAAGCAATTTATTGAACATTTTTCTGCAACAATTTGATCTTCATTTGTTTTCTCAGATGCTTAGTCTCAGGCGCTTAGCTTAATAACCTATACAAACAAACAAACCATACACAAACATGATTATGTAAGTCACTACACACAGCATCATTTAAGACCATTTAGGGATTTAACGTTACAGGGATATTTGGTTAGATACTGGGATATTCAAGTTAGATTTTAACACAGTGTTTGCGAAAACATTTGTCTTTATCCTACCTGCATCTTACCATGAAATATTTAAATTTTTTTCTTACTTGCATTTGGTATAACACCTTCGGTCCCACAATTGGACACTTTAAAACAACATCAGCATAAAATAGTCTAACACAACAATTTTAAAGGTAGAGTCTGTTGCAGATACAAAGTTAAGTAAAATAGAAAATAGAACTGACCAGCTTACCGCAATCTGAAAATATCTTTTTAGATATTTCAAACAGAGACTGTAATAGTTGTCACAAGTTGTTTACAACAAAAGTAATTCTTAAACAAAGCCCATCTTATTAATACCATCTGATATGTCTGATGGTTTGAGACAAATATCTTACCAGTACAGCTTTAAGATGTTAAGTATCTGTAAAAATTGTTTAAAAGTAACCTTTTTAGCTTTCATAATGGATTAATGGTCACATTCACAGGTTTTTGTGTCCTGAGGTAAAATGAAAATGAAATGCATGAAATACTTTTCTCTTGAGGATTTGTAACGACAGACTAAATGTGGTTTAGTCTAAAACAATTGAGTTTACACATTTCTCTCGATATGTGTACTGTAACCAAGTACAGTATATCTTCATATATGTCCACTCAATCACACGTAAACAAAAACACAAACACTTGACACAAACATGCGCACATAAATAATCCTACAGTTAAACAATTTAGGGTTTTATAATATGTCATATAAACCTTTACAAAAAAAACATATGGAATTACATAAGGGGTATCTCTACAAGATGATGAAAGATTTTACGGTAGATGGTAGATTTTAGGTGTTGCATGACTAGCCATTCAGAGCACTTCATGATGATGGGATGAGTGCAACTGGACGGTAGTCATTTAAGCAGGATGGAGATGACTTAATCGGAACTGGGATGATGGTGGTAGCTGCACTGCTGCTGCACTGCTGCTCTCAGAACATGCCCAGGAATGTTGTCAGGGCCCTGCTAAGGGATCTCCTCATGCTGTCCGGAAACAGCATAACCACCTGGTCACCAGGAGGAGGAGGAGTCTTCTGTGCAGTGGTGCTTCAAAGTAAGCAAAAGGAGTTCAGCTTGTTCAGCAGGGAGATGGTGCTGTCACACTTCTGCAGCCAGGGTTTGTAGACTGTGGTGGTCTGAATCCCTTGCCACAAATTTTGAGTGTCTCTGCTGTCATTGAAACTGTGGGCTTTTCAGCCTGTCTAATGCAACGGGATAGATTGGCCCTAGCTGTTTTGTATCGCCTTGTCATTAGTGTTCAAGCTCATTAAAAAAGACAAGTACTGTTCATGCACATGTATAAATACTGGAACAGGAATCACTGTTCACATGAGCAGAATCAATTATTTTAATATTGTGTCAACTGAAATGACTGTAAAACTAGGTTTAAATGTTTGATACACAGTGAAATGCAGACAATTAATTCCATTATAAAAGATCCACAGCACTCCCAGTCTATTTTGTTGTGGTGGAGCCACGATCAATGGTGCTATTATTATTCGTACTTATGTAAAGGCAGTCACACACAAAAATATGAGCTTCTCTTTCATGAAACACTGTTTGCTGTAGCTCTACAAGCTCGGCCACCACTGAGAACTCTAACAAACATACATCAAACAGCAGAATCAAGATCAAATAGAGCCAAAAGTCTTAAATACTGATGAATATCAAGTCAAGCAAAACTTTGTAAGGTCAATGCATTGTTTTGTGTTATTCAAAAAAGATGTAAACATTCAATAAGTGGGTTAATAAAACTGAAGTGAATCTATTTCAATACTGAGGTGAAAAAACAGGTGAGTTAACATTAGAATTACATATAACTGGCATTACGTTTAGGAGCCAGATTTTCAGCAATGATCATTTGAGCTGTCATTATGCTTTTTAGTACAGTTCTTCTGGACACAAAAGATCACTTCTTTTACTTATTTCCTCATAATTGTGTTCTAATCTGTATAAATCTGTATCTTTATACTTTATATCTCTGAATGAGACTATTTCTGACTATCGATAAGTGACCTTCATCAAAAAAGTCTGGTTTGCATGCAGTGCACAAAATTACAAGAAACAAAAAATGTCGATTTGGCCTTTCCATAAATGTAATTTTCAATAAGAAGAACTTTCCAAACTGCTGACAAAGTTAGCTACAATTCAAATTCCTGTGAGGTAGCAAAAGATAATTACACACTAATTAAATGACTTTGAGCTGATGGAAGTCATTAAGAGAGGCTGCAAGCAGCTCATTAGGTCAAATACTTATATTTGTAAAAATAGAGATAGACGTACAGAAGAGCAAGAGGTGTCAAAATCTGAATTTAAGCGAACGAGTGCCAAAAAAACACTGGGAAGCAGCCAGTCGAGAAGTCAAAATGCAAAGTGTAGTGCATTCCAGCCTTTAGATTTCAAATGGGCTTTCTTTGTGACTACACTATCGCTGGATTAAAGTATATTACAATGACACTGTATGTATACTTTGGGCATTTGGAAACCAAACAAGTATTTTTCCAACCACATCTTTTGTAAATATAATGACTGTACGATGACAGCAATAATGGGTCACAAAGACAAAGAACCTTGCTGCTATTAAGCATATTTCTACAAAGTTAGTAAGTCAAGAAGTACACAGCTGTAAATGCAGACTGCTTCACTCATAATGTGAAAATCTTTGCCTCATATATAGATCCATTCCACAGCTGCGAGTGATCATTATTTTCTTATTTTCTTATTTGACTGTTATATCCTAATGAACTGATTATCTACTTCAGATAAATATGTCTGGATGTAAAATGTCACAGCAAATATGTGGATTTCCAGACATTTTAAGGCAAAGAGAAGACTGATTATGGTTCCAAATGTACAATATGGGCAGTTATCTTTATCTGTTGAAAATGTGCTACCATTTTTTTTTTTTTTTGATTGAACTGTCATTAACTGTGATACATATGAAACAGAAACACATCATACTATGAATAGAAATATTTAATCATTGGTATAAAAATAAATACATCAGGTAATGGTGAAATGTGGTTTAAAATGCGAAATTGAATGTCACATTCAATATGACGTGTATAAAATATTTTTTAAACAGCATTTTTATAAATGTTAATTATTGTGCATGCCATTTTCATTTTACCTGATGAACTGCATTCAGTATTTGCACTTGAGTTTTTCTACCTAAAAACAATTCACAGGGTCCACAGGATCACTGAATCTAAAAAGTTATTCAAAATAATCAAAAGATCAGTGTAATTTAACAAAAGTTAAATGATCTATAAATAATGATATTTTAACTTAATATCATGTTAATGTCTATATAACAATATTTCTAATAATCCATATTTCTAAATGTAAAATGTACTGTATGAATGTGTTACAGTAAAGCGATGCTGTATGTCCCACACACTCACAATGAATGACACTCTTCCTCATTTTTCAGCCAATCTGTAGCTCTTATGTTATACAGACGGAGCCTGTAAATTTAATCTTCCAGGACACTGGCAGCGACCTGTGCATTTCCTTAATGGATCCCTGGACAAAATGACAGTCTAGGAAAACCTTCTTCTCATCTGTTCCACAGCAGCATAAAAACATGTCCTCTCAAAGACACATGAATCACTGCAGCAGTTGCTCACTGATGGAGCGCAAGTCACCTTGATAGAGTCCGCAGGATGCTGGACACCTGAGCTGTGTGTGTGTGTGCGTGTGTGTGTGTGTGTGTGTGTGTGAGCTGTGTTCTTGAGTAATGATTGTTGGTTCAAAGGGAATCACAATAATGTGATAAATACGGTAGGAACTCATTTAGTTAAAAAACAAATAGTTGAAAAAGTAAAATATGAAAATATCAAAGTGTCGATTAAATCAAGGAACTGCCGTTCCTCAGATTTTTCCTTATTTAATTAAGATAAAGAAAAAACTAATAGGCGTCACATCCAAATGTTTTTCAAGATCGGAAATTAATTCTGTGATGTTACAAACCAATTCAAACTAGTCGAACTAGTCAAGAGAGTGAAGGTCATTAACACACACATTCAGTCTAATTAAACTTTAGGTCACTGAGATGAATGAAGACATCTGTAATATAGCAAGGGTTGAATAACGTAGTTAATCACAGATGAATCTGATGTGTGTAAAACTATAAAAATATAGCACATATTAGAAAGCATGATACAAGGTCATAACTGGAAGGTAAAACGTATATGGGGGAAAGGACAAACTTTCGACTTTGACCTTTTTCTAAAATGTCGAGTTTTCCTAATATAATAACTCAAATACAATTTCTGTCTGTTTCAAGACAATTAGAATGACCTGTTGCGTAACTAAAACATGAATCTGTGTGTTGAAAATCTATGAGCTACGCAAATGTCTTTTTAACAAAGGGTATGACCCTTGCGTCGTTTTTTTCTCCCCATGTGCTGCTCCCGGATTTACTCCATGGGAAAAGAAATCTATTTCTATTTTGGGTCTCCACGTCATTCTTTTCAACTTGGCCCACAACTCCACCCACCACTGAACGTTCTGTTGAAGCATTTTAGAGCTTTTAGAGACACTTGCATAATCGCTACACTTGTTTTATAGTTTGGAGCATGTGAACAATGACATCATAAAATGAGTGCTACAAATACTATTTGAAACGAAGCAAAATTTAACCAGGAATGAGAAAAATCTGAAATGTAGAGAGCCATTGCGCCTTTGTGCTGCACAAACTTTGTGCTGCAATCAATGAAATACCAATGAAATTGCAACCTAACATCAAAGGAACTAAGTGTTGCCACCAAAGATTACATAAAAAGAATGGTTTGTCTGTGCAGACAATATTCCTTAACATCAGCTGGATTTGGACATGCATTCCTACAATAATTTCAATTGTGTACTTCATAAACAACCCTCTATGGCAAGCTGTTTGTGCATTTAACCCCTTAAAATCGAACGTATTTCTTTCTATGTTACTAGTACACTTTGCTTTGCACTTACCGTCCAGTCAAGCAAAACGGTTTCTTTTGAAAATGCAAAAATGTAATTTCTTCTTTGTGATTCTGTAATAATATCTGTATTTTAATTCAAGGACTTCATCCCAAAAAAGTACATGAAGCTTGAACAGAGCAATATAGTCAATATAGTAATATTTGTATTGGAAATGAAAGACTATCTGAAAACTAAATATTTAAGTGCATAATTAAAAGATTATCATCCTTTTTTGTAAGTATCAAAATACATTTATAACGGATAAACCAGCATGTTTTATTCCTCAGAGAAAAAAAAGAAAAGAAAAGAAAACTAAACGAAAAAAAAACATGTGCATGCAAAGAATCTTGGTCTGGGCCATAAGGTTCCATTAATAGTATTGATTGTGGGACCAAGAAACAAAGGGCGCATTTTACGGCCACATTCAAACTAACCTTTAAAATGGGACAGATTTTTTGCCACTGTGATGCAGAATGAAGAATGAATTGTTACACTGATAATGTGTGTTTGCATCCTAATTCTCAGTTACTGTAAATGTTCAACGTGATCTCAAGATAATTCACATTTATTTGACCTAAAATGTGGTTCTATAAAACATACATTTATTTATATTTATGAGGCACTAAAACGTACAATACTGATGTATTTTCAGTAAAACTAATGTACTGATGACACCTAAAAATGAGTACTAAAATGTTACAACCACAGTATTTTATTATGAGTTGTTTTAGCTGTCCTATCAATTACCTTGTTTTCAAATCTATTATTAAATTGTTCATTTACTTTATATGAAATGATAAAAAAAAAACATTTTGTTCTATTCTGTGTGATTTCTGCGACCAGCTCGTTTTCCAAGAATAGGCCTATATGTTAAAAAAGACTGCACTTGAGACCGTTAAAATAAGTAGAGTTTCTGCAGCTGTTTAACCTTTAGTTGGCATGTATTGTTTACACAAAAGGCATTTTCTCCCACATGCTGTGATTGACAATAGAACTATAAATTACACCAAAAATGCAGCATAAAAACAAAATGAAACTATTTTATTTGTGCGCTGTAATCCAAATCTTTAGAATCTATACGACTCTTGACAAAATGTTATGTGCTTTAAACGTCAGGTTTTATGGCAGGATAATCGAACACTTATTCTCTCTTACCTATATTCGTCACAGATTGTGACATACTGTGTTTCTGGTAAGGTGTGTTTAAATAGTTTGCTTATTAATAAATGTATGAAAATGCCTGTTCACTATAAAAATGGGTAGGTTTGGGTTTGGGGAAGGTTGAGGAGTCTAAAAATTGCTTATTTATAAAAAGATAAAAACGCATTGTCTTAAGGACAAATGCAGAGTTTAGCTCCAACCCTGATAAAAATTACCTGTGATTTTATAATGATCCCGAAGACACTGATTATTTTCAGGTGTTTTTTTTATTAGTGTTAGAGTTCATCTTTGTAAGAAATTTTGCAGGAAACTGGCCAGATTTGATGAAAGATGCATAGAATTTTATAGGTTTTTAAGATAAAAATAAGTAATGATTTGTGCATTTTACACGTTGAACATTAAAATGTGCATTTTAGCATCAATAAAAATGTTTTGTGCTTGTAAATGTTACATATTAACACCTGCTTTTAACATGAAAACAGACTTAAAGGCTTGATCCATGTTTTATAATTCTGTATATTTGTGTTTAAAATTAAGAGAATGTACTGTTAGCCTTTTGAGATTAAATGATTTTTGAGTTGTTTTCAGACCGTTTTCACGGGCAAATCCCGTAATTATTGGCTCACTAATGAACACATGGCACCTAAATTACATCAATAATAAAAAAAGCATTTTAAAAAGTGTTTGTGAAACTTATCAATTTGAAAGGACATTTATCATTTGCAGCTACTTCAAAAATATTCGTTAATCTGTAATAGCTACTAGTGAAATTGAAAACTACATAATCTTAATTGGATGATTTAGAATAGTAGAATGTTAAAAGACTAATAAAATGAAGCACCTGTAACGTTTGGTTGTTGTGTAAAGGGATATAAATGTTACATTGGCTTGCCATAACGCTTGGAGAAAGCGAGAGAGTGAGGGAGGGCATTGCTGCTTAAAATGCTGTGAATGTGACAGCCAATCGACCAGACTGCCAGCCTCGGCTTGGGGAGGGAATGTGGAGAAACCTCCGTGAGGAAAATGCGCGCGAAGTGACGCGACACGCGCCGCTCTACAAGTGCTCTGACTATCTTCCACGAACAGCGCGAGAAGCGGGGCGCGAAAACTACTCGCCCTTTTGAGGGGACAAACATGACTGTGGTGCCCGGGGAGAACCTCGACGAGACTGTGGCATTGGCAGCCCTGTCCCAAGATGTTTACGACCCTGAACGGGCGGACCAGGAGTGCTGCGAGCGGGTGGTCATCAACATCTCCGGTTTGCGCTTCGAAACCCAACTGAAAACATTGGCGCAGTTCCCTGCCACCTTACTTGGTGACCCCAGGAAAAGAATGCGCTTCTTCGACCCACTGAGGAACGAGTACTTTTTTGACAGGAACAGACCGAGCTTTGATGCCATCCTCTACTACTATCAGTCTGGAGGCAGGCTGAGGAGACCCGTTAATGTTCCTGTGGACATCTTTATGGAGGAGATCAAATTCTATGAGTTAGGTGAAGAAGTCATTGAGAATTTTAAGGAGGACGAGGGTTTCATCAAGGAGGAAGAGCGACCTTTGCCCGAAAACGAGTTTCAGAGACAGGTCTGGCTGCTGTTTGAGTACCCCGAGAGCTCTGGACCCGCGAGGGGCATCGCAATTGTCTCGGTGCTCGTCATTTTGATATCAATTGTAATATTTTGCTTGGAGACTTTACCGGAGTTTAGGGAGGAAGGGAAAATGTACGAGGAGCACCTCGCATTCAATGGGACTGCTAGTTCGAAGAAGCCCAATCCTTTCACAGACCCCTTCTTTATCGTAGAGACCCTTTGTATAATCTGGTTCTCCTTTGAATTGCTCGTGAGGTTTCTCGCGTGCCCAAGCAAGCCCGCCTTTTTCAAGAATATCATGAACACGATCGACATCGTGGCCATCATTCCCTACTTCATCACATTGGGTCTGGAGTTGGCCGAGCATCAGGGCAACGGCCAGCAAGCGATGTCTCTGGCCATCCTGAGGGTCATTCGCTTGGTGCGGGTGTTCCGCATATTCAAGCTCTCCAGACACTCGAAGGGGCTTCAGATCCTGGGCAAGACCCTGCAAGCGAGCATGCGGGAACTTGGTCTCCTTATATTCTTCCTTTTCATTGGAGTTATACTGTTCTCCAGCGCCGTGTATTTCGCCGAGACAGACGACCCCGACTCGGGGTTCAGCAGCATCCCCGATGCCTTCTGGTGGGCAGTGGTTTCCATGACAACTGTGGGCTACGGAGACATGTGCCCAGTCACCATCGGTGGCAAAATAGTGGGCTCTTTATGTGCCATCGCTGGTGTGCTCACCATTGCACTTCCAGTGCCCGTCATCGTGTCCAATTTCAATTACTTCTATCACAGGAGACCGAGCACGAGGAGCAGATGCAGTACACGCATGTAACGTGCGGCCAGCAGCAGCCCTCGTTTGGTGAATTTAAAAGGAGCGACAGCAAAGCGTCCCTGTCTAAATCAGACTATTTGGATTCAGAGGACGGAGATTCAGTCAAGTACACCAACTGCAGCCCACATAAAGCATACACGGGGAAGCTCACCGACGTATGAAGGCAGAACGCCAACAATTATAAACCCAAAGAAGCGCACCTTTCTCCGTGAGCACATCCTCATCCCTCGCGCTGGCTTGAGTAGATCTGCGAGGAACGCTTCATTTGGAAACGACGACAGCGGATAACACTATGACGTGATGCGCGATTGTTTTCTGAACTGTCTTCCATTCTTGTGACTGTAGATAATCGCGAGACGTAGTTATATAGGCGCATGAATTAAAAAAGAGGATTAAATAGAACGTATGTTATATTTAAGCAAGCCCGTTTAAATCCATTTGTAGCACTTTATCCGTATACTAAACTTAGTCCACAAATTAGCTGACCTATTAGTTTTTCAGAAATTCGATGTCAGACGTTTACAAACAAATAGCTAAATTGAAAAAGGAATAGTAGGACCAATATGTAACTTTTTTTTTTTTTTTTTTTTCTAGCGAGGGCAGTTCAACTGCAAGGTCATTTGGGGGAAAAACGACTTGCCCCAGGTTATTAAAATAATATTATTATTGTAATAATGCGTAACGTTAAATTTGGAAAATTGAGCAACGCATATCTCCGTTTCGTTTTGGGGAAGATCAGAGAATATCAGACCGGCTTTGTGATTGTTAATTTTAATTTTTTTAGGCTGGCACTGCATTCGCATTGAAAGGTTATGGCATCTTGAAATTACTTGATAGCATTATTCGAACTACGCAGTAGCACTTCAGGGATAGACTTACGCCGATAAGCAACACGACGCTTTTTAATTTCTTCATATTATCAACAGATGTGCAAGGGATGAATGAAGAGAGCCTCGATTTCAACAATGTGCGTTCAAATATGGACACTAGTTCGTTTTGAAGTACGCTAGCGTTATCTAGTGGCCAACTGTGAGAACTGCAATCTTTAAAATGTGTTTCCATAGCAACTTTTTCCAGACGGTTCTGGTGACATTGGGCTATTATTGTTCACCTAATTTACTAACATGAAAAACGGCTTCTGGTGCTTTCATTTAAAAAAAACAAAACAAAAAAAAACAATACAAGGTAAATTCACGAATTATGTTAAATTAAAAAAAATAAAAATAAAAATAATCAGCCTTATTAGGCCTAGTTAAACCCAAAGAGCCCACAGAAGCTTATCCAATATATGAAATGTGAACACAAAGGAACGATATAACTCCATATGAAGTCCACTTCCCTAAAAATGGAGAAACATTTTCATTTCTGCACTGCAACAGCATCAAGAGGGGATCATGAATGCTGAACAAAAAGGGATTCATTATGACGTCACTGTGAGAAAGGAAAAACTCATCTGCCATTGGCTGGACTAGGAGAATCAACGGCTGCAGTGTCAGCTGTGGACTAACAGAAAATGGAAATAACTGCACAGATTTCCGGACACTCCACATCATCGATTTTTTATTTATTAATTTTTTTTTTTAATGAAGTCACTGCTCCTTTAATTGGATTTTCACATTAACGAGAAGGGTTCAGACAGGAAGAGGTATGTACATTTGTACTTTTATTAAAAATCACAAGTATCTGTTGAATCACACACTCATACACACACAAAGAGAAAATACCATTAGAAAGATTAATAAATATAATTAAAAAATAAGTATACGCTCCTGTGTATCAAGCACGCTTGAATTATATGTCTATGAATATAGTTGTATAAACTGTAAAATGATACGAGATAAGACTTGACTAGAAACTATAATATTTAATTCTGAAACAAGGCATGTACTGTTTGTTAACACTAGGGGGCGATATGTGTCTGATTTCTAATTTTGTCAATACGCTTTCAGTAGATATAGTGTTTGCTGGTAAAGTCAGAATTTATATTTTAATGGAGCCAGTGTACAATAAAGTTCAAGGCATTATTTATGTTTACCACATTATCTACAAATAAAGAAGCCACTATTTAAAATAAAATGTACATTTAATAACTGTACTTTGATAACTGTTTTCCGAATAACAAATTCAGAGAAACCGTTACCGTGTATAGTAAATGATACAGAATAAATAGCTGAAACTACAGGCTGAATATGTAATATATAACTGAAATTTAATCTCATATATGGCATGCGGTTATCACAATAGTCGCTGAATTCATTTGGGAACAACCAAATGTACGTTCTCATGTATCGGTCCAATAGAATCCCCAAACTAGTTCCATAAACAGAGCAGTGCACAACATAAATAATGTTGATTAATAAATATATCTTTATATTAACTGCATATTCTTAACCACGGCAGCCGTTGAACTGCAGTGCCAGGTTACACGAGGAGAGAGTGGGGGTATTTCCTGACCCACTTTAACATTGTTGTGTTACATTGACCATGTGTTTAATGTTTTATGAGGGAATGCTGCCTGGTCGCCTGGAAAAAAAAAGGCAGAAATAAGACTGACGTATACACACACACACACTTGACTGCCATGTTAATTTCAGCACTCAAAGGTCATGTTATTTCAAGCTGTGGATACTTTCGAAATCCATGAACCTTTGGCACTTACAGTTGGTGATCATGTGACTCTAATATACCTCCTCCTGGCCCAAGAATATCGCCCCCTGATACCAAGATGCGTCTGAGGATTTGATTATGCACTGACAAGCGTTTTTTTTTTTTTTCTGTTGGAAAATATGGCGAGCATTACTCAATAAAAGCGACTGCGTAATGCTGTTGTCATGTGTGGCACTCGTGCTATTGGCTTGTGTTACAGCTCACAGGTGTTGGATAGGTCAGCGTGACTTTGTGGTTTGCTGCAGTTGTCGGCGCAGTGAAAATGAAGCAGCGCGGCTTTAGCTCTGGCTTTCAAAGGGGCGATATTTACATGGTTGCGCGGCAGCACAGTGTTGATATTCCTTAGTCCAGTTAGGGTTTTCCTCTGAATGATTCAAATTCTTAAACTGATTCGGGTAGATTGCTTAAAGGGATAGCTCACACAAAAATGTAAATTCTGTCATAATTTTTTTTTTTATTATTATTGAACTTAATTTTTGGTGCATATTAAAGGCAGTGCTTCATAATCAGGGACACTGATTATGCATTTGTGTTTAACAATTTACAATAAAAAATGTAAAAATGATATTAAAAATAAAATCATTTTTAATATCAGTAGTTTTACTGCAGTATAATAGCACTAAAAGGATGGAGTGCCATTAGCCAATCAGTGTCATGATGTTCATTTAGCTGTTTTATAAAATACAGATTTTTTTTCAAAGTTAGTGTCATTATTCAGCTCATTCAGTTTAGAAATATATTCTCATAATGTCAGTGCAGTTAAATTTGCTTTTAATATTATTTGTCTTTTAAGTTAATATCAAGTGCTCTTCAAACCCCAACTAAGCAAGGTGACGGTAACAAAGAAGCAAAACTAAAAAAATACAGTTCTTGGGTAACATCTAAATTTTCAATGGTCAAAGTCAATGGTGTCATTGCTGCCAATAGTGGTTCTGTCAATGGTCTTACTGTCAATGACATTACTGCCAGTGCTGTTATTGCTGGCGGTGTCAACGTCAGTGGCGTTTCAGTTGATGGTATTACTGTCAATGGTGGCAGCACTATCAATGGTGGTTCTGTTGATGGTGTTTACTGAGGTGCCATTACTGCTGGTGGTGTTACTGCCGGTGGTTTTACTATTGGTGGTATCAGTGTCAGTGGTGTTACTGTCAATGGTTTTACGGTCAGTTATGCTGCTGTTTATGATATCGCCGTCAGTTGGGTTACTGCTGATGGTGTTACTGTCAACGGCATTCCAGCCGATGATGGTTTTACTACCGTTAATGGTGCTGTCTGTGGTACAGTTACTGTTGATGGCGATACTGTCAGTGCTGCTATGGTCAGTAGCGTTAATATCAATGGTGTTACTACCAGGGGCTGCTACTGTTGATGGCATCAATGACATACATGGTGGTAGTACTGTTTATGTTTTTACTGTTTTTTTAGTTTTATTACTGCCGGTTTCGTTACTGCCAGTAGTTTCACATTCAGTGCCGCTGTTGCTTAAAGTGTACAGCCATTAGTTTTGTTCATCCTTTGGTGGCAAAGACGACCACAACTTCTTGGATTCAACGGATGTTGTGGGTGCGAAGACGGCTGGTGGGTCTAATTCTAGCTCTGAAAGTTCGACAGGCGAATGCTGGAGCCGAGTTTGCCAGAGATGGGGCGCCAAGTCCGCTCTTGCAATACTGGCACTTCTGCTATGTGACTTGTCTCGTACCCCGACACCCCAGGTCTGACCAAGCTACTCCAGGCAGAGCGCTCTTGTGCAAGATCTTATATATCTGGAACATTATATATTTGACTATAATCAAATGCATTTTTGTAACAATTTTATTCAAATAAATATTTATGCAAAACATTCGCGTTTAACCTTTTTTGTTTTTCAATCTGCACAACTACCTGCGTTTAAATATGCCGCGCTGCAGGCAGGCCGATTGCTCCGGATCGGTGATGCTTTGTAGAACAGCAATCGATCTAATAACGTTGATCACGTTTCATTTCATTCTCTTTCTCTTTACAGGTACGGTCATGAAAATGGACTTCCTGTTCTTCAGATCTGCATGTACATGCAGCACAACATCATCAAGGACGATACGAACCTTCGCCAGAGCAGCACTAACACGGGACAAAACGAACTTAATTTAAACAACATTGATTGGTTCCTATCGAATGAACTATGTACAACGTCTCAAAAGGAATCGTGTTGTCAGACGTGGAATCTAACCATGGGGAAATAAGGAAACATGGTGAAGATAAAGAAGATGCTTTTGAAGCGAACTGAGGTAGAAACTATTTACTTGAAATCACATGCACGAACAATTTGTGAGATGCATCCTAAAGTTTATCTGCCCCCAAAAACAACACCACGCTACCGGGACAGGTGTGTGTGAGTATGCATACGTGAATATGTGTCTTCAGGCCAGCAGTGTCACGTTTAAAAGTTTCAGATCACGCGCTATACCAAAACATATTATGGCACGAATGGAAAAGTTGGGCATGGAATAAATCTTGATTATTATGTTAATTTATTATATATTTTTTTTCCAACAAACTCAGTAGTCAAATGAAGTGGGAACAACTATCAATGACAATTACTTGACTGTTGAGGTTAACATTGTTAAATATCTATTTTTTTAAAGTATTGTAGGTTTTATATACAACGGTATCGGTTAAACTGGTGAAAGGTTATTTTTCTAGCTTTTTAAAATTTTGCTAAATCATTTTCAGTTTTCTTTTCTTTCTTCCACTCTGTTTGTTTTGCCTACGGTGAAAAGAAAATGTGTGTACGTGTAGAAATTCTGTTATGATTTCCTCCTGTAATTGTTTATGCGGTACAAACACTGAAATGCAAAGGTTGCTGCAGGTTTGTGTCTTCATTTCTTTTAAGCGTTATAGTTTCATAATCACCCATCACTGAAAGCATCTACCTCACTGTCCTGATTGGATGTTTTACTGTGCTTTTACCTCACTGTGTTGAGTTACGTCAAATGGTTCACAAGCCTTATTTCTGGAAACACCTTGAGTATACACTATATCACATTTGCCCAGACGTTGTCCATTCTGGTTTTGGGCAGTTATTTGATCCAAAAAGCCACATATATTACAATAACGTAAAGCTTGCAAGTGAAAGCTCGTCTCAACATGCCCCATGACAGAAGAGATAGAAATGTATTTTCCCTGCTTTCTAATGATAGAGATATACAGGCCTAAGAAGTTAAAATCTGCAACGTGATACAATTTATATGATAACGTGAGAGAACTTGAGAGATGATACGAAAATAGATGTTCCTAGATGAAATGTGTGTATTATATATAATGTCACTGTTTAAATAAGAAATGATTTCATTCAGGTCTGTTCATGAGCACAAATGTATCCATTTCAACTCCTGAAATCCTGACTTTACATGCATACTCTATGAATAACTGAATCATGAATGAATATCAGCATCCAGCAAATAATTTTTGTCTTCTGTGCATAAAACACTCTGCTGCTTTGAGGTCTTCCGTGTGAAAGCACATCATTTCTTCACATCGTCTTTTTTTCGCTCTTTCAGTTTATTCACAAGCTAGTTTTGCTCATTTAAAATGTATCACCTGTTCTCTGCATTTAAACTGGATATTACTACTGTTTAAAAATAAGACAGACAGAGCTGACGCTGATTCATTTAAAGGGACAGTTTAAATTTCAATGAATTAAATCGCTGATTCAAATGAGTTGTTCCCAAAATATCTTTTGTAGCAGGCCTGCATTACAGTTTATATCAACTGTACATACAAATGTTCATATTTTACGATTAGATTAGGCCAGATATTAACCGTGATACAAACATTTATTTACTAACACAGTCAAGTAATCCATAGCATGCAGAACAAGCAAAGTTTTTATAATTAAACTCTATAAAATCCTGAAGGGTAGGTGACACCAGAAACTTTTACAGATGAGCCAAAGATACACTTATTCCACATGCCCTCAGAAAAGCTCAGAAAAAAAAATGCTGGGTTAAATATGGACAGAACCAGCAATTGAGTTGATTTGAACCACCAGCTGGGCTAATGTTTTACGCAACCTTATGGATAGTAACCCAAGCGCTGGGTCAGATCAACCCGATTGCTAGTTCTGTACATATTTTACCCACACAGCACTGGGTTGCACTTAACCCGGCATTTCTTAGTGTGCATGAATGAATTCTGCTTTGATTTTGTTAAGCCTGTGCGCTACAAAATGTGGGGTTAAATACAACCCAGCGCTGCCATCCGTAAAATATGAACCTATATGTAACCCAACCACTGGGCAAAACAACCCAGTCACTGGGTTTAACCTTATTTTACCCAGCACTGGATTGTATTCATCCCAGCATTTTTAGAGTGAATGAAACCGGAATAGACATCGAACATTAATTCTTAAAAAAATAAAAAGTTTACCAATAGCTGCTAAATTCATTTAATAAATATTATTTGCATAAAATAACACGGACAGCAACTGATTTAGTAGCTACGATATAATTGACGTTAATTTTAGCATAACTTTGAGCTGAGCTGTAATTTGATAATCCTGTGAATCAGATGTTTCTTATTCGAAAATGGCAGGTCGATTCGAAGCATTGTGCAGAAGGAAAGTGTAAAAAATACACAATTGCCCCTGTCTCCTGTATCTTGTGGCTATGGATGTTGCTGACATTGATGTTTTGTCAGTTTTGTAGAGCGTTGCATATTCACACAGGATGCGCATCACATCATGGTTCTTCAAATCGTTCGTGCTCATATCGTTCCCTACACGTCCCTGATATTCACACTGTTGACTTAGTGCACTCACACATAACTACTCTGTTGCCTAAGAAAGAAGCGCAACTGTATGTGCATTTCTGACATGTTCCTTTAATATCGCCTTATACATGAAGTGGTATATATTAAAAGCAGGGAAATATATTCCATTACACAAGCGCTCCATTACATAAGCTGTTTGTGTATTTATGATACCATTGTGAGAAGTTATAAAACAGGCAACGTGTTGCATAGTTCAGTACGGTATGTGTCTATTGTCTGTTCATAGTAAGCAATAATGCATGATAAATCATATGAACACAATGACCGAAGTATCATTGTTGCTTTGCACATGATGTTAACTGGTTGTTTATGTACATGTATTTCTTTACTAGTGCCTTATATCATGTATCATATCATCAGTGAACGAAACTGATATTGCTATCCATTGTAGATCATAAATATTGAGATTATGATGTCACTGATTCCTTTTGTAATATGAATGTATTGCACTCAAAGTCTTCCTGGGATTGTAATATTTTTCATATATATGCTCATGTAACATCCTGTGTTTCTAAAGGAATATACAGGTTCTGTACTAGTTAAACAGCATTTGTGGCATAATGTTGATTATCATACACAACGTCTTCCGGGTTACAGTAAGGCGTTTATAAACAACGCCTATCCATAACTGTCAAAACCTCACAGTTTCAATAATAAGACATAGTTTTAGGGTTAAAAAAAGCATATTCGTTAAGTTGTAGCCTATACATTTCTAAGCTTTTCTTTTTTTTGGAGACCATTAAAATGTCTCACCTTACCCTGGATATAAACATCATGCCACAGATTCTGCTGATTAAGTTTAACATGTACCGAATTAAGAATTTTCCTTTAAATTAATACATTCAATTAAAAAGAATAGCTTTCGGGATCATGCGGAATAGACGTAAAATTGTAACAGAATGCATTAGAACAAACCCACATGACAATAATCCAATTTTGTTCAATTCACCCCAAATTAGAGCCGGATGGAGCAACAACAACAACAACAACAAAACTCAAGAATGCTGCACGATGCAATGCGGTCTCAACCAATCGTAACGTTTTCAGTACGGTTTTATTGTGGGGGGGGGGGGTATACCCTGCACAATGCCGAACAATGAAAAAAAAAAACAAGCAGAGATAGTGAGTTTGACTATTGCCGATCGGCCATTGTCTGTTTTCATACTGCATGTGTGTGTGTGTGTGTGTGTATGTGTGTGTAGTGCAGCTGGTGTCCATCTGAAGAGCCTTAGCACTTTGTTAACACTGTACAAAGGAGTCCGATGTGTCCGGTATGATGTGTATGAGTAGTTCTTGTACTAACTGTTGTCTGCTGTCATGTTCTTCCTGCTTCTGTATTGAATCATTAGCCATTTATGTAAAATACATAAGCGAGTTTGCTAAAATGGAAGAGTCTGTTAAAATGTCCAGTAATGTCCTGTGTCCAGTCTCCTTACCCAGCAGGGTAAAGAATTAAGTGTGTAGTTGATGATGTAAATGTAAATGTATAGTAATTTTGATGTCGTGATAGAGAGTATATTGTAGACCTGAGGTATATATATATATATATATATATATATATATATATATATATATATATATATATATATATATATATATATATATATATATATATATATATATTTGAGTTATTAACGTACAGAATGTATGCAATAAATCTATTTCAATACTGTTTTTGTCTTATCTCCTACATTTAATCAAGTCACTTTTACAACACTTGAATTGATCAAATGGTGCATCATTATCTCTGGTCCCCAGCCTGGCTCCACCCACACTATGGACATATAATTGGTGACCCCCGATATAGAAAAGTAGGGCATGACTATACTACGTTCGACTTTTAAAGTTACACACCACATTAATTATGTTCTAAGGAAGTGATGGCAAACCTTAATGTCCATTAAAGGATTAAAAGGACCTGAGCAACCTCTGCTTACCAACAGTCATAATGGCAATGAATGTAAGAATAAAGGCTGAAATACACTGCAGTTTTCCCCCAGATTTATTGTCTGGAGGAGTCAATGCACTAAGTCAGAACCAGTCTGCAGATTTTGTGCTATGTCAGTGTCTGATTATGTTCACCTCGATCCATTTACCATATACTACATTATGCGACTCATTATATAGACTGTCAACACGAGTTACTTATTAAAAAGTACTTGTTCCATCAGACTTGATTTGACAGAAACTCAAAATCTTTATGTAAATTTGGCAATTTAGTCTTTTATCCAGTCATTATTTACAACTTTGAGTCACAATTATGTGATTTTAGTCAGAATAAACTGAATGTATAGGGCGATTTCATATTTCTATTTAATATTTAAGTTTTTAAGTCATTTAGTAAGACAACAGTAAAACAGATTTGGTTTATTAGGCTGTATCTATATTTTATTATATTGAGTCAACACTGAAATAGAAACACTGTTAATTAAAATGAACTGTAAACAAAACAAACGTGCTTCTAAAATAAATCAACCAAATGAATTCTGCTATTGCTACAGTTTCATAAAAAAAAAATACTTAAAATAATTCAGGAAATTGTTTCCTGAACAGATACCCCACCTCATACAGATGACATTTATTTGAACTAACTACTATGTCCAACTGGTCCAGCCCAATCTCGCTGCAATATATACAAATTTGTACAAGTTTTTAGCAAAATCCGATTTGTATGAATTTGTATGAATTACCTAAACCCACCCCTAAACCTGGGGTTTAGACAAATCGTACAAAACCGTGAGAGAGGTTGTGCGAATTAGCAACCTTGCAAAATAAGGACAAATTTGTCTTGAGACTGTGTTGGCGGGTCAGTTCTTTAACAGGCTGAGATGAATAAAAATGTATTAACTGACCTGACAAAATACGATAACAGCTATTTCTGTGTTAACAGGACTTTAAAAATTCCACGGGAACCCAGGAGACACAAGAACTAAAAATAAACCCAGTGACAACATTTTTACATTCTCTTGTGAAGTCAAATGTGTGTGCTCAGCTTAGCAGCCTTTGGGTTGGAAGCTGATTTGAATACGTTGTCGAAAAGGAGATAAATGATGTGTCTTGTGCGTTCAATGCAGAATGGTGCAGTGCAGTAAATCTGGCCAATGTGCGCTTCATGATGCAATCATCACATACACACACAAATGCACATTACCAATGAATGCGCACACACGCATACACACACATCTGTCAGTTCTACTCCGTTTCCATTGGTTATGGTGTGACACACAGCTAATAATAGCACCCAACGGTCTGACCCAACAGCCCCTAGGGCTCCAGTGTTCGTCTTGAAGGGCACCGCGTGAGTCTCCTGCTCATCTTCATTGCTACGGCTCTTTTAAATAGAGCACAAGTGTTATATAACGGCCCAGTGCATTCATGAATGAGAGTGGAGGAGGGGTGCTACATTCATACTGTAAGACTGCACCTCTCCTCAGCTGTCGTTCTGCTGAAATGAATGCGGAGAAGCTAAACGCTGTTCGCGCGTCTTATTCATGTGAAGGGATCTGTGGGAATCTGCGAACTGGACCCATAATCGTGATTCCTCAAGAGCGTTCGCGTAAATGCGATCACCCTTTCGAAATGAAATGAGCTCTGCGGAGGATCCTTGAAATGAAATGAGGAACAGGGCTGTCAGAGACGGGTAGTACACTAGCGACTGTTGCTAGGCAAAAAGCAGAGCCCATATCAGCAGGTTTAGCATACGAGAAATACTCTGAGGAATTTTTTACATCATGTAGGCTAACACTGTATAGCGAGAGGAGTATTCCAGATTCTAAGTTCTAAGTTCAATTACATTGCCTTTTTAAAAATAAATCTTCAGCTGCAGTAGTTTTTGATGGAGGGGGTCTCAGGCTGAACCCTGTAAAAACATGTAACGCAATAATAGATTTATGATTTTTTAAGGGGGCACTTCAGATAAAAGAGGAATGAGTTTTGTGGTGCGGTATTGTTTAATGCAACGTGACTTTTGTGAAAGTGCTCCAAAGCAATAGCAAGAACATGTTAAATATTTAACCGCAAATTAAAAAGAAATGTGAATTGAAAAAAAAATAACAGTAATAAATAAATACACAAATAATATGAAAGATTTAGTACAAAAATGTATATATTTATTATTACTTAGTAATAAGACATTTATGGCTGGCGATGTTGACACTAACATCCTGCAGCGTTTCTTAAAGTGTAATGTAATTAGTGTGTGTGTATATATATATATATACTGTATATACTTTTCATATACTATATAGAATGCCAAAACAGCATGGAAGCATTAAATTAAACATTAATTCTTGCACTGCCATTTTTAACAGACTCCTAAACTAGTTTTTATATTTAGTGCTCTCAAATGATTCATTGTGATCCAAATTTTATTTATTTTTTCCCATAACATATGTATGTGTGCTGTGTATATTTATATGTATATATAAACACATACATGAATGTATATATTTCAGAAAAAAAATGTATACATTGTAAATATAGATTCTATGAACATATATTTTATTTATATTTAATATTTTCAAAATACACACAATTCAAAATATATACTGTATGCGTTTGTATTTATATCTATGATTAATCAAGTTATAGCCCTGCAGAACCTGAGTTCTACGTGTTCCTGTGTCAACATCTGGAACCCTGGAACAACATTCAGATTTGAAGAACC
The DNA here is from genome assembly GCF_018831695.1 of Puntigrus tetrazona. Taxonomy (NCBI): domain Eukaryota; kingdom Metazoa; phylum Chordata; class Actinopteri; order Cypriniformes; family Cyprinidae; genus Puntigrus; species Puntigrus tetrazona. Next base: position 33,475 of record NW_025048646.1, read on the forward strand.
ATTTTACAGTTTTTGTGAATTTTTTGGTGCTTGTACAGCAGTGTCATTCATCTATCGATTCCTCGGATTTTAGGCATTTTACAAAAAAAACCTCCACCAATTAAAATGTATCTATAAATAATGCACTTTCATAACAATAGAAATTACTGAAATAAAACGAACAAGCTAAATTGAGTTTTATCCTATGTGTGTGAGGTTTGTGTTTGTGTTCTGTAGTGATAGCAGCAGCATGTAAACCTGTTTTCACTCCTCCTCTCCTCACTCTTTTACTAACTCCTGGTTGCCATGGAGAACTGTGTTGATCTCTAGTACTGAGAGCAATTGCTCTGTCTGCTCAGGACTGGATGATATTCACAGAGCTACAGCCTGTACATTGTACATTTCAGTGATGCTTCGACCAAACCGATGACAACATAATCATAAAAATCTTTTTTCAAGTCCATTTTCTACAAAAGGCATCTTAATGTAACCTACTGCTGAAACGATCTCTCGAATCTATTAACTGCTGTATGATTTAAGCATCTCAGCTGGACAAACAGATGTCAAGAGATGCTAAACAAAAATAGACCCAGATTTAATTTATTACAGAATTTGTATGCAAATATTGGAAAATAAGTAGCTCGTAGTTGCTAGCAAAGCCAAGGTCATAGATTACAAAACGCAAGTGCAGTTGTTCTTTGCGGTTTATCTGTACCTTTGGAACCAAATGACATCAAGTTGATTTAATCATAGCATTGTTCATTTAGATTTTATAACATGTAGCACTTTTTAAGCAACTTGGCTTTTTAATTTTTTTACACAGCGTTTGCTCAATGTATAAATCTATTCTGTAAAAAAACGTCAGAGGATTTTAAAACGAAATGGGTATTTTTGCTGTAAATAAAATACCAAAAGTGTAACCATTTGTTTCAAGGTGGCATGCAAATTAGTGCATTATAATATTTAGCTTTATTAAAATATACGCTGTTTTTGTTCAAAATGTGAACAAAAAGAAACACTGATGATGGAAAAATGGAATAGGAATTTCTCCTTCAGCTGTAGTGTCTCCCATCAGATGTGTGGAAAAGGACATTTGGCAACATGCTGGAGTCTGTCTGCATTGCGCATTACACATCCACTCACTCACTCACCCACTCTCTCTCTCACCCTCCCTCTCTCTCACTCTCTCTCTCTCTGTTTGTGTCTCTGCTGTTCTGCTGCACGGGTTTGAGGAGCGCTGCAAGTTTGCTGTGGTCTGACGGCAGTAGGATGGTTATCGTGGATGTATTATATTCTTGCTGTATGAATGTGAGGCTGTAATGTGAGATTTATCTTAATAACACACAGGAGGTTTTGCACAGATCTTTTCTGCACTGCTCTGACTGCCCACGTAAGTACAAAGACAGTCATTTTATAACATCCCCATTGCCATTGCTTGGTTTCACTCTTATTATTTTGGCTGTAAATGCATGTTCATATTGGCAGATAGTGTCTTGATATCTGCTGAGAGCTAGAAAAAACAGATCCATTAATAAATAAATAAAAATGTAATGAAATTATAATTCATAATGATTATAACAGATACCTTAAGTACATGCTGAATGATTTTGTTTATTATTTTTATATTTATTAGATTTTTAACTATTACAAATATTACTATATATTATATCAATACTTATGTAAATACCACACATTAAAAGGCACAACAGAATCTCAGCAAGTGGCATTTATGTTTTAACAGATATACTAAAAGCATATATTCACTAGCTGGCTTACAAGAGGATCTGTTCTTACTGCTTTCAGGACACTGCTTTCAAAGCTTGTAAATATCATTTAAAAACAATATTTGAATTTATTTTACCCAATTGTATTCTTACCTTATCCTCAGAAGTCTATTTGAGAACATTGTGCAATCCTATCAAGAACGTAACATGGTAGGATATGTTGCTAGCGGACTAGAAATTCACAGAGCAAAGGCACTGAAGACATTCACATAGCAATCGAGTTCAAAATTTGATTTCATCTTACTGGAAATCCTGTTGGGAACTTTGTGTTCCTAAAGACCTCATTTTTGTTTTTGAATTCCAAAAGCAACATGATTCAAAATATATATCAGCATCCTTGGAAGAACTTGAGTGTCTTATTGCATCCCTTTTGATTTGTGCATGTGTTAAGGTAGGACATATTTCTTTTCCCTTATGATATCTCATTACTCCCCTTATTTTCTGGACGACTAGGTGAGGACACAAAGTAGGCGCAGTGCTCCACTGGACATGGAGATGGTCGACATTTGGTGGAACATGAGGCTGGATGTCTTGTTGGGTCGTTGACTATCGAAACTGCAGGGCGTTGGATGCATACTCAACCCACCTGAACATCCACTGCCATCCAGTACTGCGAGTTTGATCTCCAGGATGACTGTGGTGGTTGCTGGAGATAATATGGACGAGACATCCTCCACTCTGCAGGGGCATCCACAGGACTCGCAGTATTCCCCTGAGTGCTGCGAGCGAGTTGTTATCAACATCTCAGGGCTACGCTTTGAGACCCAACTCAAGACGCTCGCCCAGTTCCCCGACACACTACTGGGTAACCCCAAGAAAAGGATGCGCTACTTTGACCCTTTAAGGAACGAGTACTTCTTTGACAGAAACCGCCCAAGCTTTGATGCAATCCTCTACTACTACCAGTCAGGAGGGAGGTTGAGACGTCCTGTCAATGTACCTTTGGATATGTTCTCAGAGGAAATTAAGTTCTATGAGCTTGGAGAAGAAGCTATGGAAAAATTTCGAGAGGATGAGGGCTTTATTCGTGAAGAAGAGCGCCCCCTGCCCGAGAACGAGTTTCAGAGACAGATTTGGCTGCTATTTGAGCATCCCGAGAGCTCAGGCCCTGCCAGAGGGATTGCAATAGTGTCCGTCATGGTTATTCTCATTTCTATTGTGATATTTTGTTTGGAGACTTTACCAGAGCTGAAGGAGGATCCACATGGACGGCTCCAGGTAATAGGCAACAGCACGTTCTACTTCAAACCAAATATTCTTACCGATCCGTTTTTTGTCGTGGAGACACTCTGCATCATCTGGTTTTCTTTTGAGTTGATTGTCCGCTTCTTCGCTTGCCCGAGTAAACCTGCCTTCTTCAAAAACATGATGAACACAATCGATGTGGTGTCCATCATTCCGTATTTTATAACGCTTGGGACAGAGATGGCGGAGGACCCCGAGGGTGGAAAGGAGGCAAAGGGTGGAGGAGAGCAGGCCACATCTCTGGCCATTCTCAGGGTTATCCGCTTGGTCAGGGTGTTTCGGATATTTAAGCTGTCCAGACACTCCAAGGGGCTTCAGATCTTGGGCCAGACATTAAAAGCCAGCATGCGAGAGCTGGGTCTTCTTATCTTTTTTCTTTTCATTGGCGTCATCTTGTTTTCCAGTGCAGTGTATTTCGCTGAGGCAGAGGAAAAGGATTCTTTCTTTACAAGTATCCCAGACGCCTTCTGGTGGGCGGTGGTTTCGATGACAACCGTGGGGTATGGAGACATGTACCCCGTTACTATTGGGGGCAAGATAGTAGGCTCTCTATGTGCCATTGCCGGAGTGCTAACAATCGCGCTTCCAGTGCCTGTGATTGTGTCCAACTTTAACTATTTCTATCACCGAGAAACTGAAGGTGATGAACAGGCACAGCTCCTCACGGTGAGCAATCCAAACATTGCGTCCGATTCTAATTCCAGTCGTCGCAGCTCATCGGTTGTCAGCAAGTCAGAATACATGGAGATCGATGACGACCTCAATAACAGCATTGATAACTTTCGTGAAGCGAACCTGCGAACTGGGAACTGCACAGTTGTGAATCAAAATTGTGTAAATAAGGGGAAGCGTCTTACAGATGTATAGATTTGCAATTGCATTCTAGGCCTCCCGGCTGTATATAGTGTACTCTATTCATATGTCAGAGTTCTATAACAGGGCGTCTGATAAAGTGTTATTTCATTGCGTATGTTTCATCTCAAGTCCACGAGAGTTGCTTCGATTCTGTTTGAAGAACGGTAGTCTGAAATCTGCCTATGGATACCAAATACTAAATAATTAAAAGACAGAATAACTATTATCTGTGGGTTAGAGTAATTGCGTATATAAATGATTTTACATTTTGCAATGCACCTTATCCCAAAAAATAATCAGTTATTCAGTGACTTAATACGACTTAATAAGATCAGCATGAAGAACTAATACTTTCTTGTACCATATGTTGACCATTTGTTTATTTGCTTATTGTAGGTTATTGTAAACCATATACAAACTGAATGTTGATTAATTATGCAGATCATGGCATGTTTTATGAAACGTTGAGGTCTGCTTGATGGTACTATGTATCCTGCTTTATTTAATACATGAAATCAATACATATAGCCAAGCCGACAGTATAACTCTACTGAATTACAACCACTGCCCACTAAAAGCACAACTTTCTTTAACACCTTTAAGTATTTAAAGCTTAAAGGCAGTACTACATTTTAAAAGTATGACTTTATTTGTTAAGCTTTTTAAATGTACATATTCAATTACAATTAATCACAAGATCTCTTTATCTATATTAAATAATTGTAATTATTATATATTTAACTTAATACATCACAGTTGCATATTTAATAATTATTGTTTAAATGAATAATTTAATAGTGCCTTCAGTCCTCTAACTGACATAGAGTGTCTCAACATGCAATAGTTACTGTAAAACATTTGCATATCTAATCACACATGATGTGTCGAGGGATATTCCAAGACCACTGGGGTTAAATTTCAGGAAACGGTCCCTCAGCATCCTTGTACATACAAGAGAAGTTAATCTCGCTGGATCAGGCATTGCTTTACAAAGAAATGTGAGACATGCTGTGTTTTGTTTTTGTTTTTTTGTTTTTTTTTACATCTTCATGTATTCTTTTGTAATGGCCGTATTTTTGCTCATTGGTTTCTTTGGATCTACCTCAGTGTGGTCATGCATAGTATGCTCATGAATGCAAACTTCATATCCTGCCCAATTATCCAGTCAAATTATGGGGAGTGTGGGAGGGGATTGGGTGGGGGAATGAGTATGCAATGGAGGTGAAACACTTTATTTCAAAATAAGAGTGCATAAAATTAAGATCACAAAGTCCATAAAGTGATGCTAAGCACAAGCGCTATTAGTGCTATATAATACGCACAGGTCTGCATCAGGGACTGCAACTGGTAGAAACTGCCATTACTTTTAATATCCGTAACAATGTGAGTTGAGATCTAAAAAGAACACCTTTAATTTGAGTGTAAATGTTGTCTATCAAAACTTAATGCACTTTAATGAGAATTTATGTATTTATAGGTTTCACAACGAGAATGACTAAAAGAGTGAAAGGCAAAATAAAGAATCTAAAAACATTGTGTTGATTTGTCCATGTTAAGGATGTGTGTAGGACAGCATTTTAACCAGCATAGGTGTTTTGCAACCCTTTAATTCGTTATTTAGGGCATTTATGATATTAACTTAAATAATAAACATCACAACTGTGGTGCTTTGCCAGCAAAATAAATAGCTGAGATTAAAGAAAAATCTTTAAGGAAATATATTTTTTACAATGTGTTTATACAGTTCTGTATAAAAGAAATACATGCCAGAGTGATGTTTATTTATTATGACTATAGATGTCTACAGTTTGAGAAACAATTTTATATGAAATGAATAGAATACCATACAAAACAGTGGACCAAAAATAGTTGTAAAGATCATTTATGTATGTTATAAAAGATGGAAACAAAAATTTCACTGCGAAAAAAAAAAAAACTACAAAAAAAAAAAAAAAAAAAAGTCAATGTATAATGTTACAGCAAATTCTATATATCTGTAAAATAACCAGACATCTAATAACCAGGGTTCCGAATCATTATCATGTGTATTTTCATCTGGGCTTCTAATGTTGTTAGCATCATTTTTTTTCTGTTTTAAAGATATAGGAGTTTGATATAGAGTGAACTGAAATGTATTTCTTTGCATTTCTGTATTTTTTTTAAGGGCCTGGTTTTCATGTTGGGCTTATCATATGAGTGTTATGCCATAAATTAAACTAAAGCACTTTGATATTATGCATGCAGGCAGCTCTGGGCTTATGTTGCTCTGACATGAATCATGCAAATGCTGGGAAAAGCTTTTCTTTCCTTTTTAAATTAAACAATCGAATAATTTAATTGTGATCAAAATGATCTAATACCCTTACTTTAGTTGTTTTTTGGTGGTTGACATAATTTTAATATGTGTTGACTATTCATGGGCTGATATGGTGTATTCTATGACATTATGACCATTTTAAATCATTTTCTTTTTCTTACAGTTTTTAAAGAATGTTTTTCTAAATTGATTTCAACTCTTTAGGATAAACGAGAAGCTTCAAAGATTCACATTGATAAATAAATCTAATTAAAATCCTAATTTCGCCTCATCAAGGACTTGTTATTTCTGTTCAGTTAAGCTCACCTTATGAAAGCGCATGAACTGGAAATGGGATCACAACAATTCAAAAGTATTGTTCTTAAGAAAACAAACAAATAAAAAAAACCTGGATGTGATGTCCTAATAGCTATTTTAATGAATTATTTCTTATATTTAATATTAAAGCTATAATAACACGTTTAATATCATTGAATATCAAGGCAATATTAATCACAAAAGAAAGAGATTTGTATTTAATATTATATTAAGCCCAGAAAAAAAGGAACTTTAAATGAATTTCTAATGTCGTCTCAGGGATTTTTTGAGTTGCTTAGCGCATTTGATGACACTAAGTTAATGTCTTATTTTTCCCCCCACAGATTACTTAAGAACATCTCACGCTGTACTGTTAAAAACTTTTAAAGTTGATCAACAATAGCATAAAAAAAACATCCATTCAAATATTTATGGAATTGGCCATTTGAAAGCATCTAACAGTGAGTAGTACAAGTTACAGCACAAAAATGTGAATAATATACTGCTTTTGACAGACAGATAATAGTCATACAAACTTGTAGAATAAAGAATAATAATTGTCACTAATTATTTTGATCTTTGATAGTCATTGCAGGCAATCTGGTGTGTATTTTCCATTGAGGTGTTTATGCATGCACATGGCTTGAGAAGCAGGATGGTTTGGCAGAGCCTTGAGCTCGGTGCATGTGAGGTTGGCGTGGGAGGAGAGAAGCAGGGAAAAATATACAGACCTGAAGAGACGGGGTGAGAGAGAGAGAGAGAGAGAGAATAAAAATGAGAGTGAAAAAAAGAAAGAGAGGTAGGCAGAAAAGAGTAGAGGGAGTGAAGAGCTAGTGATTCAGCCACAGCACAACGAAACTGGGGCCTGCACGCCTACAGGGGAGAGCAAGAGTGTACGTTTGCGCGCATATGGCCAGAGACGCACAACCTAACGCAAACGCACTGACTAAAAGCTGCTGTGCTCTTTACCACGGGCATTCTGGGAGTTATTGTAGACTAGACTAAAAATAAGACGTCTTTTATGTCGACATATGCTCGCACATGGGGAAGCACAGCAGGAAGAGCACAAATTCATGGACGGCTTTACTTGTGCGATCACAAAGCTACGGAAAGCACCGTAATGACCTTTGTGATAGGATGCATCCATATAGCAAAATTTTACACTTAAATCCGAAATCTTTCCACAGACCTTTCCAAATGTTCCCAGGCGCTCGTTCCCTGGGTCATCCTCTCTTTCGCTTCGCTACCCTTCCCTCTGGCAGCCCACTCGTAAAGGCCTGTTGCGTAATGCCACCAGTCTGTTCAATTATTGAGAGCTCTTCCATTTCTCCATTGTTTGCGTGGAAATCAGTGAGCAGATCTTTGTGAAACCAAACCCTTGTGAATGGGCTTTGTCCTCCTAAAGCTCCCCCTTACCTAATCTAACCTGACAACAACTGCTGGATTGATTGATTGATTGATTGATTGACTGATTGATTGATTGATTGATTGAGCTGGCTTTGATTCAAGTAGTGGAACTCTATTCGTTTCAACCTACAGTATCCAAATACTGTTATCAGAGCTCATCTGGGCCAGACAACGAACGTGTTAGGTCACGACCTTGTAAGATAAAACTTTTAATTACGTTACATTAAACATTGAAACTTGTGTTTTTACACATTACAGCTTTTAAGCGCAGTTAAAGTCCATGAAGAACCACAAAGTCTACCAAAAAAAACACTTGGATTCATATAGCCTTCATTTTCATGTTCATGCAGTCACATGGACCTACTGAGGGATGACATTATGCGCTAAAATGTTTGTTTTTACGTCTCAGTGTGATTGATGTGAAAGTAAAAGAGTATAAAAGTTTGAGACTTTTATTCATAGTCGGTACTAACTGAGTCATGTGAAAATGTGTGAAGCTGGTGTCCTGTTTCCACTTGGATTCATCAGGTAATAAAATATTAATATTCTTTCAGAGAGCATTTGAACTTTACTGGAAGGCTCAAATCTTTTAGTATTCTGACATTTTGACCTCTTAGACAACTCAAATGTCAATAAAATTTGCATTTAAAAGAAAATTGGATATGGACCTAAATTTGGAGTCTACAAGCATTTCTCTCTTTGAATGTTTGAAATTCATTTTAATTTTTAAACTTTATTCTTGAATATTTTATTAGCACATGAAACATAGCTTTGTATTTTAATATGTATTATGCATCTTTTGCATCCAGCATATAAAATAGACTGTGGCATTTACTGCTACAAACTGATGATGTTCAGATAAGTACAATTTACTGTGCACCATGCCGGTGTGATTCCAATTCTAATTGGAATTCTAATCTGATTCTAATGCCAACATCATTTTTGATCCTATTCAGAAGAATGTTGTGGTTAAAAGTGTCAAATGCAGCGGTCTAGTGATATGATCTCAGTACTACAATATAGTAAATCCTGACTGGAAATACTTGGGGTAAAGTAATAATTTGGTTTTAGTCAGGTTTCTTTTAAACAGAGCACATCTAGGTTATGATCATTCGATTTACAAAAAGTGCTTTTGTAGAAAATGATCTAATATTCATCAAAGCAAGCTTTATCATTTGTTTATCCTTATTATATATGTTTTTATTATTTTGAACATCAAATAATTGCTAACCTTAAAATAGTTTGTAGGTTTTTGTTATATCTAGGTGAAAGAGTCTCTGTGTACTGTTATCAAAATATTATAATGTTGTGCTAGTGAAAGCAATTTACATCAAATGCTAGCATGATAGATAACATTAGATATATGGTGATATATACTGGCAAAAAATTATGCCGAGATAAAAATTCAAAACAAAGCTGCACAGAGCTTCAGTCGCGATCTACTCAACAGCTAGGCAATGAAGAACCACAGATCAGATGACATCAGAAGACGCAACTCTGCCAGTAGATGTTTTTCCAGTTTTTTTTTTAGATCAGTTATTTTGATATCTCACATGATATATCTAATATAGCGGTCAAATTCAATCATACAATAACTCACTGCACATTGACAGTGGACAGGGACGGGTATCTTTTTTATCAGAGGCAGTCTGCCATTATACTCACACGCACAGAGGTCAAACTCGTGCGTGACCTGCTGGGAGTGAAACTGAGCTGGTTGTGGAAGGCAGGTAGAGGAGATGAGACTAATTACTGATGTAACTTTAGCCTGGTGGGAAGGCCAGATGAAAGTGTTTAGATGGAAGCAGACAACACAAATGACCTCACATGAGCCATTGCTTTCACATGAGACTTGCAGTATTAGGATATACTACTATAACCCTCAAACTGGCTTACTAACTTGTTATATATTGTGAAAAAAAATCAACCAATCAATATTATAGTCACTGTTACTTTTTTGAGTTTATCTGATGTTCAGTGTCTTACAGTGAGAACAAAACAAATGTGACTAATTGTGAACAACATTTTTAGCAAATAGCAATGACATTTAACTAGTAATCATAGAACAAGGACACTATGCAGATTTACAACCAATTATTAACGTATACAGCGATTTCACAGTATTCATCAAAATACACACCAATAGTTTTTCAATCACAGTTATGTATTTATGAAATCTATCAAAAGCTAATTGGCTCATGGTAACCAAACACACCCTTGCTATCATTTTGAAACAGCTGCGCACAATATACAGCATGTAGACCTACAGTATACTGAAATAGCAAAATCCGCATGTTTTTAACAGTTGAACAGCAAACGGTTAAACAACACTTAGACTGCATAGGTAAGATTGGACAATTACAAATAGTGCTAAAAACAATAGCTAGCAGCTCTGCTTTTCTCTGCCTCAGACCTGACCTATATCGAGAGCACATTACATAATGACTGAGTGTAGATGGAGAGAGCTAAAACTGAGTTTGCCCTCAAGTGCCTACAGATGCTTCTCACACACATTGACAGAGGAAGACTCCATGTTACGGTGATTTAATACAGTACACGAATGGTTGTTTAGTAAAATATAAGATGATTTTACAGTTAAACACACTTAGTTCACAGACACGTGTAAACATAAAATGACTTTATTCTATGTCAATGCCCAAGAAAACATAAATTCACACTATATTTGAAGTGAACGCTCTGAAAAGTAACCATCAGTTGTTGGAATGTCTATGTGGTTTGTTACACTGCTGTAATGAAAATGTCAACAAACACGTAAGCACCTAACTACAGCTTATTGTTTGAAATCGTACAATAGCATTGTTAAAGGAATTTGAATTCAAGTCAGTATTCAGCAATGACCTCCAGTTTTTTTGAGAATTGTTGCATCACTGAGACTGGATCATCAATTTTTTCATATGTCAGGTTCATTTAAAAGAAGTGCCTCAAACTCACAAAATTGGGTTATCGATCTCAACACTCTTACTTAGTCATCTGCATCACTTCTCAAGTTAACAGCTCAGGCGTAGATATAAAGATATGAACCGCTTTTATAGTACATCCACTTTAACACCATTTTTCAGGCATCACTTACTGCACCTTTAAAACACACCAGCTAATCAAGAACTCCAGGACTGTTAGAATCATCCTGAAAGGTGTTTTGGAGCTAGTCAGTGCTACACAGTGGCCCTCTGCAACTGAAGTTTGACATGGGTTTTAGACTTTGTACACTCACAGCTGTTTTTCATCTTACTGAGCTTTTTAACTGCTTATAAACCAGCAAAACCTGAAATGTCACGTAAACACAAACGCCTCTAAATGCTCTGGTTACATAAAATTTTATGGTGTATATGTGTGTGTGTGTGTGTGTGCATAGGGGAAGGGTCTGGAATGCTAAAGTTATCGGTGTGAGTCAAAGATGGATGAGTGCTGCTGGCAGAAAGCTGTCAGACATCACTGCTGTCAGACAGGAGCAGAGCAGGAAGCACAACGTCGCATGGGGTGAAGGTTGAGTGTGTGTTTGAGACAGGAACTGCGACAGTGTATGGCAAAACCAAAATTCAGAACTGATTTGACAAAGACTTTTTAGTTTCAATTCCAGAATACCAATTGCGGCAGTAAACAGGATACACACTCCTATAGTTATGGAGCAAGATGTCCCAACAGACCTTGAGGGGGACATCCTAAAGTTTTTAGCAGAGTGTAAACTGTGGAACAAAAAAACAGTTCGCGCAGTAAAAATCTGGCCAACAAACGTAAATGCTAAACATTTTAAGACACTGAGCTTTTTTTTGAAAACTGAGATAAAGCTGATAGCAAACATGCATTTAACTCTGAATAGATGGATCAGACCGGCTTCTAAAAGCAGCAAGTTTGCGCAAGCTCAGGTAAAATGCAGATTAGCTTTTCCACTGCATATTAACATCTCACCACAGCTCAGAATCCTCCAGAGACAAAGACGACCGCAGGCCGCCGTAAACATTATGAGTCACAGTGTTCCCTTCTCTCTCCTGCCATCATCTTTCATCTCCTGTGCTCTCCCTGTTCCTTACCATTTTTCCTCTTGCACTGTAAAGGGTAGAAGACTAGTGGTCACCAGGTCTTTAATTTGTGTCAATTTTTGTTCAATTTCAGACCTTGGTTTCCATTTCCATTGTATGTACAAAAGTTGAATGAATCTTTTCGCATGATTACATGAGGATGAGTAATGATCATTTTTATTTTTGGGTTAACTATTCATTTATGACTGCAATTGTCCATGACTGATACGGACATGGACCACAAAGCCAGTCATAAGATGCACAGGTAGCAATAGCTAAAAATATATTGCATGAGTCAAAATTAAGATTTGTATTAGTATATTCATTAGTATATTAAGTAAACATCATGTTCCATGAAGACATTTAGTACATTTTCTACTGTATATAATTTAATCTTTGATTAGTTTGATTTGATTAGTATTAATTTGAACTACTTGAAAGGCGATTTTCTCAGCAGCTTGATTTTTTGCACCCTCAGATTCCAGATTTTCAAATAGCTGTATCTTGGGCTAACTATTGTCCTATCCTAACAAATCATACATCAACAGAAGCCTTATTTATTCAGCTTTCGGATGACAAATTTACTGTTTTTTGTGGACCAGGGTCACATATAATCCTTGTTTACTCTATAAGAACTAAGACTGCATGATCTCGTCTCAGGTTAGATCGTGAGGCCTTGTGGTTGAGAGTGTAAAGACCCGTCATATGAGCAAACGCTGAGATTAGCTACGCATGACACTTCTTTTGTCATCACCTCATTAATGACATATATCCCAGCTAAAGGCAGAGCGGAGAGGCACAACAGCATGACGGGCAAAAATAGCGCAACACAGTCAAGAAAAAAAGATTCTCCATTTGTTTTTTCACTGATCTAGAAACATGAAGATAACTATTCTTTTAAGATCTCATCTAAAAACACTTCAAATATCTCTCTCACCTTCACTTGTTTAGTCTGATCAAAACGGCAGGCCCATATTGCAGACATGCTACATGCAGAATTGACTAGTATAGCTCACTGTGGGGGACTTACATAAGAGACTTCATAAGTGGAAAATAATGACTAATATAGCAACAGAATTCTAGAAGTTACTAGATGCAAAATGTCAACGCATTGTCATCTGATTTTCTTAAGGCATTCCCCAAAGTCTTCGCAATTTATAACTGTAAATCATGGAACATTCCTATCAAGATTGTTAATATATTAATATAATTATTTTTATATTTTTGCATCATCTTAAAATTGTATTTATTATCATTTGTAATAATTAAATATATTTCAATATCATTTTCTAAATTTTATTATATACATGTATATATACACAATCACACACACGTACATGTATATAATAAACATTTGAAAAAATAATATATATATAGAAATTATAAAAAAAGAAAAAAAGAAAAGTTTTTCTTCTGATTTAAGAGATTTTCAGAACTTGCAACGATTTAAAATTCCTAAGAATAAACACAGAATTTTTTCATTTTTTTTTTATATAATGTCAAATTGCAATTAACAAATCTGATGGCAATAAATAAATGTAAACCTAAATATTCTCAGTTCCACAAGACGACAGTAGAGGGTGCAGATTGACTCTGTATTGAATATTGGCTCTTGGTTGCATTGGCGAAGACTGCAGAACCCACACTTTAACACTTTAACCTTGACTGAATGTACAATAATGTTTAGTTGTCGTTATCATTATTATGCATTTCTATAGATCTTTGTGCATAGGGTTCTTGGTGTGATTATACTAAATCAGAGATTTTAATTTTCAATTCAAATGCCCTAAATTCTGGGCATGTGCAATGATGCCATCTTGTGCCAAAAAACAAATCAAAACCAAAAACGTACATTTTTATTGAATACTTGAATACAACAAAAAACCTAAATAATAATTACTTAATATTTTTGTCTTTAACATACAGCATCGGAAACAAAAATAAACATTCAAATTCTCAGTCTCACTCATCTTTAATTATTTGGTAAGTAATTTATGCAGAAAATGTTTAGGCTGCACAGACATCAAACATCGGCAAATTAATCTCAACAGTGTGGGCAAAATATTTAGATCAAAAATGTCTGTCATATTTTGACAATGAACAAGCTGCATTGTTAAGTAATTTTTTAATGGGTCACAGCCACGTATCAGCTAAAATTTCATAGGCCTGTGGAAACAGGGCATTTAAAAAAAAAATACATATACTATATATGATCGTATATACATAAACTTGGTGTCAGGCCCCTAAACAGCTATTATAGGAAGGGCTGGCTCTGTCTGTAACTCTCACCAAAATAATTCAGCATGAAATGAAGTCAAACTGGTTTGTAACAAGTGAAGATGTTTTGATTGAGACAGTTAATTAAGAAAGACAGTTATTATCTACCAATCAGTGCGTCTTGTTGCCAAGCTGAAGTACTTGCAAAGCTGTTGCAAAGATCACAATACTTGAAATTTTAGGTTCGCATATGTTGTAGGAAAATAAATGAAAGAAATTACGTGTTTAATTTTTGGGTCCAAAACGTAACATTTTAAACAATGTTTATCACTTAATTATTCTGGGTGCAGTGTTTCAAGGACATTTATGACCTCCAGGTAATGAATATATTCCCCTGCTGGTCAGTAGGGGTCGCTCTGTATTTGTGTGTATTTTCTAGCTCTCTTGTCCCATTATGGATGTGTTTGATTCTTACTGTTTACTGTTACAATCCCATTCATCTCATAGACAACTTCATGGATTGCTCTAAAAGCCCTGCGAGTGCGACTATGATAAGCTGTGGAGACAGCAGACAAAGAAAAAGGTTATTTTATTCTTTCAAGTGTTTCTAGTTCATTACAGCATAACACAGCTACTTCTGAATGGTTATTATTATTTATATATTATTATTATTATTATTCCCTGATAGAAAGATGCAGTTACACTACATAAATATATATGGATATCGTATAACAGACTGTGCTAACTAATTAAACTTTTCCTTTTACGATTACATTTTATAAATACCCATCAAATACCAAATAGGTGACATGTAGTTGTAAAGTTGCTTACTGTCAGTAGAATGTCTTAAGTGGACTATCGAAATAAAGTGTTACCAATTGTTATTTTATGACATTAATAAAGGAACTTTAAAACTAATTCGGCAACTGAGAGCCTTTAATCCACTCTATATTGGAAGATGGATGACTCAGCGACCTTCAACACACCGAAAGTTAGTACTTCACCAGAATGAATGACAAATACAACATGCGTTTGTTAGTCTTTCTGGTGGTGTTATAACGTGACGTGGACTTCGTACCATTCCAGAGTGGCATTTCTTTGATGTGGAACACAAGCACGGCCAAATCTCCCACGCTGCACATGTGAACCGTCACCAACATTTAAATGATGTTCGAGGAATAAGTTACACTGATGCTAACATAAAATCGATATATTTTCGATATACATGAAATTGTCTTTGTGTCTGACATTCCAGAAATTAGTTAGGGTTAGTTCAACCAAAAAAATGAAAATTAGTTCACCCTCAGGGCATTTGACTTTCTTATTTCAGACGAAACCAACTGGATTATATAAAAAAAATTGTCCTGTTTCTTTCGAGCTTTATAATGGCATGGGTTTTTCGTTCAACGGTCCACAAGCAGTCGAATAAAGCACATCCGTCCATTTCCCTCGCATGTCTCCAGAGGGTGAATAAAGGCCTCCTGTATAAAATGTATTTGTTTTTGTAAAAAAAAATTATATAAAAAAAATGTTTTTCTTCTGCTTGCTGTTATAGGTGGAAGCCATTCCGGCAGATGGTAAGATGTATGCATTGCGTAAGAGCCAGTAATTAGTCATAAAAATGGAAGCGGAACAGAAAGAGAACAGAAAACGCAGATTATGAATTAGAAGCACAAAGTAATTGTGATTTGTAAAGAAAAGTGTAGGAGGATTTCGATATAAGTCGAGAAGAGGAAGCTAAGGAAGTAAGGAAACTTTGCTTCCTTTGCCCCTGTAAACAAACACTGGTTTTCGCGCATGAGTTATGTATGCATCCAGCGGACCGTGTCTCATCAACATGCATAGACACTTTACATAGTTTTAAATATGTTTTTTTTTTCTTCACAAAAAGTGCATTCACTATAGAAAGCCTTAATTCAGAGCCACGTCAGGCTCTGTATGGATTTATCTGACTGCTTTTGTACGGTTGAACAAAAACACTCGCCTGCTCCCATTCTACCGCTTGAAGAAGCCTGGACAATTTTTTATATAACTCCGATCGGATTCGTCTGAAAGAAGAAAGTCATATGCCTTGAAAGTCAGATGCCTTGAGGGTGATCAAAACATAATCTAATGTCAATCTTATCTCTCTCTCTTTTTTACTTTTGTCTGATTATCTTGACAGTCAAATATATAGCCAATAAATTGGTGCTGGTTAGGAAGGGTTGTTCTGGGACATTGAGCTGTATCACTCTCAGTCTCCTCAGAGCAGGGCATCCTCTTTGAGTTTTGCCCTGATCTCTCTGTGGGCTGTCTTTAGAGCTTTCACATCAGTTTTTACGTCAGTCTCAGAGGGTTCTGACATCTGTCACCAACCACAGCCCATATTTATCATCATACACGAATAGTACAATACTGAGTCATTTTTTGTGACTTTTTGATTTTTTGCAATTTCAAAAAACGATGAGAAAAAACAAGATTTACTGTTCAATTGAAGCGAATACATTAGGTATAGGCCTCGTTCCAGACACGTTCTAAGAAAACGAGGCTTGTGGTCTTGCTTGTCGAGACCTTTTCTTGTTTCATGAAGGTTTTGATTGTTGCAGTAAGGTCACTTTAAATATCTGCCAACGTTCATGTCAGAATCCATCCAGCATGACGCAGTATTTGCTCATAATTTAGTCTGCTGCATGTGCAACAAGGGCATCTCTGCAAATCCTAGTAGATTGAAAAGCAATGATCAGACAGTGTTATCTGCAGAAAACACACACTCTTTCACATGTTCAGGAAGAGAAAGACAGGAAAGGACATCAGCATGCAGGAATGCTCTGGCTATGATTTCCTCCTGTCGCTCCTCTTAATTCCTAATCTGAGGGGAAAGCTGTCTATCTAGGGGATTTGTACAGCTGTCAATTAAAATCCCTTGACACAACCCTCCCCCTCCCCCCTTCCCCTCTCTTTTCCTTTATTCTCTGTTTTTCTCTCTTTCTCTGTGTTTCTTCTCTTCACTGGGGCAACGTAGTATTTAAAGTTTACGCTAAAAGTGCTAAAAGTGCTGTAATGTGATTTGTAATGTAACACACATTGTTACAATCCTTCATAATAAGACTGGGATTTCTACAAGAATTTTTCAATCAGTTAAAAAATACAACTTATTTTCTTTTAATCTGATTTGAAGCACTATATACTGATTATAACCCCCATGTTGTTCCAAACCTGTAAAAGCTTAGTTAGTCTTTGTAACACAATTTAATGTATTTTAGATGAAAACCTGGAGGTTTGTGACTGTCCCATTGATTGCATACTAAGCTACTCTGTAAAGATCCAGAAAACTATGAAACACATTGTCAGAATTCTCCGTCTTTAATCACTGGTTCATTCTGAATGTTTTTAAGTGACGTGAATACGTTTCGCATAAATTCGAATTTATTTAATAATTTGTCCCTTCTTTGTCTCTCCCCAATCACCATGGACTTTGGACGCCCTACATACGCTCTGTCCACCATGCCAGGATGTGCTGTTTTGTTCGAATCAAAAAGTAAATATACATAGAAAATGGATCACAGCTGACAGAAGAGTGTATGTAGTTAGTGCCCTGTGCATATTCTCCAAAATGGCACTACAGTGTTGCGGAGAGACACAGAGGAGACAAATTATCGAATAAAGTTGTTATTTTTACTTTCGTTGCATGCAAAAAGTATTCTTGTTACTTCATAACGTTACGGTTGAACCACTGATGACAGATGGAGTATTATGACACTGTTTTTCGTTCTTTTCTAGACCTTGGCAGTGTATTTGCAGTCAATGGTATGGTATGTTTCATATTTGCAGTCAACCTGACAGTCATTGGGACAGTTTTTTTTACAAGAGAGTTACAAGACCAGATTTTCATCAGAAATACCTTAAATTGTGTTCTGAGGATGAACAAAGCTTTTACTGGTTTGTAAAAATGATGGTAAGTGATTAATGACACGATTTTTATTTTGGGGTAGAGTATCCCTTTAATAACAAATTCTATCCCTTTAATAAAATTCTACAGTAATGAATCTCATTATTAAAGTGGTGTAAAATTTCTCATTTCAGGATTACAATATGAATGCCATTTGATTGGGTTGTAAGTGTTGTACTATAGTTTTATTGGTTCACATTTTCCCCAGTCCACACAATCAGTAGGACATCATTGGAAAATGAACGTCTTCTTCTTTTTTTATTTTTTAGAGGTGGAGCATTTGAATAAAAGATTGGAATTTACTTTCACTAATCAGTCCATCAATACAGTACTTTCTGACCAAACTAACAAAATATCTTGAGGCGGTTTTTATTCATGTTGGATGTAAAGGCCATTTTAGCAGGTCGACACATGCAGAGACATGCTGTGCATGAGTGGCCACTTTATTTACTGCTACAAGAGGTACAGCAGACAGACTTTATTCTTGTTTAAAGCAAGATAAAGACATTTCCCTTCCCCTGACATGATGAAGGGATGAGTCAACCGTCTGTGATGCACAGAAGGGTTTAACCCCTTCATGAGCAACAGGAACAGGCAGGACGCCCAGCAATGACAGCAGCTGCCGTCTGACTCTTCAAAAGAACTCCTATTATTGATGCTTTATGTAATGCTCACATGAGACATACCATAAAACCCCTCAGCATCAAACCGGAACATATCAGAATGAAAACCAAAATTAAATCAACAAATATTATATAAACACCATATGTATGTATACATACATACATACATTATATATATATGGTGCAAATAATAATAATATTCATATTATGTACAAAATATTAAAAGCAATAACAAATGTAAAATATATGTGTTTTCAAGCTTTGTTTCACATTTTTTTTAAAGAAACACAGTTAAGATGATATCATGGAGATACTGTATAGTTATAAATCAGTTTTGAACATATTGTTTTGTATTGTGAGTATTAAGAATGATGCTGTGTTTTGTTGGTATATGCCCTTACATCAGATCAGATCTGCTGTCAGGACGCTTTACCTTCATAGCAGTGCACTCAGACCAGCCCTCACCGGCTAACTCTCTCTCTTTCAGTGCACAGATGCCACGGGCTCTCTCTGTTTGCTCTGAGTGCATGATGGTCAGTGTTAGTCATCCGCTCTTCTGTTCCCTGCAGGTACTTCAAGACTTTTTTTCTTCCTGACTTCTGTCTTGACTCAGTGCACTGAAAGGGTTTCAGATAATAGCCTAGTGTTTTAAAGGGCTCGTGTCACGAGGAAACTAATTTCCATTTTTTTGATAAAAGACAAAAAAAGGTCATGACATGTTCTTTGAGGTTTACTTATAAGGTTAACGAAGTTTTTAAAGCACAACGTGTGCTTAAAAATTTCAAAATAAATATGTGGAGAAGTGAAGTGACATGTGGCCAAGTATGGTAATCCAAACTCAGAGTTTGTGCATTTAACCCATCCAAATGCACACACACACACATACACACACACACACACACACAGTGTGAAATCACACCCAGGGCAATGGGCTGCAATGCTGCTGTACCTGGGGAGCAGTTGGGGGTTTGGTGCAACAATTCCTGCTACACCTGAGATTCAAATCCACAACCTTTAGATTACAAGTCAATTTTGTTAAATGATTATTAGATTTTTTTCTCAATTATTTTTTAATTATTACTTGCTTGGCTTGTCAGCAATCACTGTTAGTCACGCTATGATTGGCTAACATTGCTGCACAGGAAAACAGTATCAACTATTGCAAGTGAGTTTCAACAACAACGAGAGACCCCCCTGTCATTTCCAGACAAAGCATTGTGAAATCGTTTACTTCGTTTGTGATGCAGTTGCAGTCAGATCTGGTACAGCTTCATCTTTTGACAAATGTTTCTTTGTGAACTCTCTATGACAGATTGCCTTGCTTGCAAAACAAAATAATCCAAACACGATCCAGGAAGCCATTTAAAATAACGGCACCTTTCTGATATCCATACAAAGATGTGAACAAGCTTTTTAAAGCTAATACACCAAAGCGATGTTTCATTCCTTTTGTCCGATTGACAGATTTAAGTGCATGTGTATATTGTATCCAGTGTAGGTAAGATATCAGCAGCGATTATAAATAACTATTTACTTTTGATATAATGTGGCACTATCCATCAAGTATCAGCTATTAAGTTGCTGAACAGTAAAGTGCATATGCAAATTATCATGTTTAGAGAAAAATAGTCATAAAATCTCCTTCCAAAGTTCAAGACGCTTTAGGGTTTTAGAACTTCAATCTTGAATCTTAGCAGATCTCCCTCTTAGCTCTTTTTCACCATCTACCTGGGAAGAAACCCTTGGAGAGAGAGACCCTTGCTGCATGCTCTAATGCTTTGATACTGATACTGTGTTTTCTGTGGCCACGAAAATATCCTTAGAGGCAAATGAATTGATTTTCAAAAGCAATATTTAAGCGAAACAAATTGTGGTCGGTCAACAGACGCTACAATAGATTCCAAACCTAAAATGCTAAAATGACTAAAAGTGACTAAACTGCTAAAAGTGCATATATTCAACTTACTATATATACCCATAGTGGACATATATATATATATCACATACTGGACAATTATATACACTGGACAAATAGATACATGGACAAAATAAAAAAATAACCAGGCAGTTGAGATTTGCTATGTATGTAGTGATCACATCAGAGTCAAGTTGTTGTCTTTTAACAGTCTAATGGAAAATAAACCTGTAGGACATGTTTGGTTTCATCTAATGAATAGGAAGGGAGCTGTGCACTTGCTCTTGTGGATATCACCATCTCCAGCCTGCTGATCTGAACAACTGAATTCTTCCACTGCAATTAGAGGTGCTCACCAGGGTGCTCAACATGATGAACGCTTGTTGTTAGTGGTTACCTGTTGTTATGGTTACCATTTCCCTCGTTCCTCTCAACAAAATCTCCCAAGAGCTCTGTATAAGCACCAAGATGCTGCCTACAGTATGAACGTGGCGTTTGTCCCTGTGCTATAAAGCAGACACAAACACACAAAGACACTTACGGAGCATGTACACGCACACACACACACGTATACATAATCTCTCCTTCTCTCTGTTTAACAATAAATAAAATGTGAAAATATGCAATTTTATGTAAATAACACCAAAATATATTAGATGCGGGAAGAAAATCTAAAATAGTTTTTGAAAGCACATCCTGTCAATATTAATAATTATGTTTATCTCTCTCTCTCTCTCTCTCTCTCTCTCTCTCTCTCTCTCTCTCTCTATATATATATATATATATATATATATATATATATAATTTCTTTATTTTATTTTTGTGTACTTATATACAAACATATAAACTTGGTGTTGGCAGGGTCATCAAATGGAGCAACAAGATTTAGCTTGACACAATTCTTTTTATTAGTTATGTTTGTAAATCATAAATTATATCATGTATATATATATATATATATATATATATATATATATATATATATATATATATATATACTTTAGCATTTTTTAATATTTTCACGAAAAATGACAAAATAATATTTTAATAGTGTAGTTATGGTGTTTGGGGTTGGTGAATAAGATGCATGAGATAAGAAAATGTTGTATCTAGTGCATGAAATTGTAATGCGGCTAGAGGCCAATTACGCTGCCACATTAGCTGCTGTTGTGTGCTTTTATATTAGCACATGCCTCCGGACAAAACCTTTATATGAGTCAAGAACATGCAGATTCTCTCAAGATTAAGATGGATGAGCAGATAAACATACACATATCCGTCACCGTCATCAAATGCACTGGATGCTTTTAAATAGGACATACACTGTCATCTCTCCATCATGTCCAGAGCTTGAGTCTTTTTGCATTTGCATTTCACTGAAGACTGGCATTATTGCTCCAGGCGCACTCTCATGACAGTTAATGCAAAGACGAGAAGAGCTGTGTCACGTGTGCAGATTAGAGTCCCTCACAAAAGCCATGCATTCAGTCTTCAGCCCTCGGCATCTGCTGCACTCTCAGCTCCTGCTGAAACAAGAAAAAGAGCTTCTTTAAACCTCTGTTGACTTACCGCTCATTCAGAATGCCTAAAGGAAGCTAAAGCATCGGTAGACTAAAGCCCTTTGCTGTGTGAATATATTTCTGGGCAGGATGGCAGTGCCTCCTCAAAAAATACAAAATAAATTGTTAATATTTCTGTAGTAAATCTAAAGTAAAACAGCTGCTCAAGCAGAAAAAATAAATAAATAAATAAATAAAGAAATAAATCAGAGGGAGCCTATAGCAAATTTTCTGTTCTGTCCTGTCTTGTACAGTTTGTTTATTTTTTTAGGAACCAGTTCCTTTCTTTTCAGGTTCTATTATTTGTAACCATAAACTAATGTCTGAGAAACTAATAGAGAGATCTGATCATTTCCAGTCTTTACACACTTGCATATACATTTATAATGAGATGCACTTGATATTATGTCAAACTTTAAGTGAATGCTTTACTTTACACTTATCTCAATCACAAACTACACATGCAGAGAATAAGGTGCCTTCAGTTTTATTTTTAAACTGTTTTATATAGCTGCAGAGATTATCTTTGAGCGTGAATAAAGATTGAGGTCATCTGAGTCATATTTTATCACAGAATGCAGCGATTGCCAGGAGCTGTAGGAGATCAAGCAGCACAATAAGAGAAGCAGCAGCAGGTCTTCAGCCACCTTGTTCAGTGTTAATACTCCACCGGGATCAGTTCTCTGTCACCTGTTACCCGCTTGACTCATAATCTCTCTCCTTACATTTTACACTTAAACGGCTCACTTCTTTTTTAAGCATCTATCATTTAAGCAGCGGTTTTTGTGTTTTATTTCCACGCAGGCAGATTGTTCGGCATATAGAGAGGGCAAGTGAGGCGTTGTTTGATAGATA
The DNA here is from genome assembly GCF_018831695.1 of Puntigrus tetrazona. Lineage (NCBI taxonomy): Eukaryota > Metazoa > Chordata > Actinopteri > Cypriniformes > Cyprinidae > Puntigrus > Puntigrus tetrazona. The sequence goes on from NW_025048646.1 coordinate 56,493, forward strand.
AAGAACTTCTATAATGTATCACAGCTTCCCAGTTCAAACAATATCATAATAATAGGCATGCGTCTCTCCCAGTGTTACTGAGTGATTATGTTCTATGGATTTTCTACTTTTAGAGTGTAAACTTTGTACCTAAAATGACCACATCATCCAAACACAATATACAAATGTACATAGGTACATTATTTATTTCTATAAATAATAATGATGTTTTTTACAAATTAACATATTGGTAAAATACCGCTTGAGTATTGCGTAACATTTGTAGCCTATGTGTCTACATATAATAGAAGATAACATTTTTATGTTTATTTGTGTCTAAATTAGGCCTAATTATGTTTCAAACTTCACTACATGGGTAATGAATGCTAATTTGTCAGTGATGTTAAGATGTTTAAGGAAAAATTAAAAACATTTAGATTTAAAACATGTTAATGACCAGAGTTATTAAGCTGGCATCACGAGTGTCTTGAGAAGTAGTCAGCCATGGTGTTGTTGCCATAGTTTTTTTAGGCTTCACACGCATTATTTTTTAACATGTAGGACTTAAAATGTGTGCAAATTCCATATTATTTTGTGAAGAAAGTTGGTAGTACTGTCAGAATAAATAAGTCCTGATCCTGTGAGAAGAACATCAGTTTTTAATTAATGCACCTACACAAATCTTCCTTGTTCAATTCATCTGTGCTCAGTTAGTTTAACATGTGCACTGTCTCTTAAAATAAAAATCACATATTCAAACACACACAAGAACTTACTGTGGTGATGCAACTTAGATCGAGGCGAAATGTTGTCAACTCATGTGTGAATGCATGCTAATTTAGCACAGATGCCAGAAATACATTCTATGAAAAGATTTTTTTTCTAACAAATTATATTAAAACCCTTTGCAAGTGATGACAGTTAAAAACAAACAAACAAAACAAAAAACATTCCATTGTAGATAAAAATGTGCATTTCATACATAATGAAAATAAAAGGCTTACTGAGAATGATGAAAGAGTCCGTAACATATACAATGGCTATATTTATCTTATATTAATGCTTTTCTTTTAGTAACATTTTTATTGGGATTGCTGTGGTGCTAAGAGTTTTACCTGCTGATTTCAATTCTTACACCAAATCTTACAAATACGTGTGAGGAATTTTCTCTACACACACTATTTCAGCGAAATGGTTCGCTTTAATAATTCAGATTTTTTGTGTTACGTGGAGATTCGCATCTTCTTATTATAGATAAGCCTACATTTAGGTGTTATTCATCACTATATGATATGGTTTCTATCCCATTCACCAAAAAGTCCTTACAGTCGACTAATACGCTATACAACCATTTGCGAATCGATTCATTTAAAAGAATCAGTTCAATAGAACCGAGTCGCCTGGGAATCACTCCAGTACTTACGTTCAGCGCGCACACATGTATTTACCAGAGTGATGGGAGGATGTTTGGATTATAGTACACATCTTTATCCTCAGCAGAAGAAAAGAATCTAGCGGCAAAGAAAACGAGTGTGGATATACGAGGGGCTTTTTGTTTTGAATTCTACAGGTCTTTTATTAATGAATATTTAATGGCTTGGAAATGGAGATAGCTTTGGTGAGCTTTGACAAGCGGGGTGATGGAGGCAGTGATGGAGAACCCTACCAAAACCAAAACTCCCTGGATCATCCACGCTTGGTCCACAACAAAGAACTATTTTCGAGAAGTCCACAGCAGAGCTCTTGGAAAATGAACGACATGAACAACACGATGATGGGCTCCACCGAGAATACTGTGGATTATTACAGTCCCCATTTGTTTGATGAGGACATTTTGGACATGGATATGGACCATGAGAACAACGAACGAGTTCTTATCAACATCGCCGGACTGAGATTCGAGACACAATTGGGAACTCTGAACCAGTTTCCCGACACTTTGCTGGGAGACCCGGACAAGAGAATGAAGTATTTTGACCCCCTCAGGAACGAGTATTTCTTTGATCGCAACAGACCGAGTTTTGACGGAATTCTTTATTTCTATCAGTCTGGTGGGAAAATCCGACGACCTGTTAACGTGTCAATCGACGTGTTTGCTGACGAAATTCGCTTTTATCAGCTGGGAGAAGAAGCAATGGATCGTTTCCGAGAGGACGAGGGCTTTATCAAAGAAGAAGAGAAACCGTTGCCACAGAATGAGTTTCAGAAACAGGTATGGCTCATCTTTGAGTACCCTGAAAGCTCTAGTCCTGCACGAGGCATAGCTATTGTCTCCGTCATCGTCATAACCATCTCCATCATAACTTTCTGTCTGGAAACTTTACCCGAGTTTCGCGACGAGCGAGAGCTGCCAGTGACTAGTCGCGCTATCAATGGTACTCAAGAGCGTCCGTCGCTCACCTTTAGCGACCCGTTTTTCATCATTGAAACCACCTGCGTGATTTGGTTCACCTTTGAGCTCTTTGTGCGCTTCTTCGCCTGTCCTAGTAAATCTGAATTCTCCAAAACCATCATGAACATCATTGACATCATGTCTATCATGCCTTACTTCATCACCTTGGGCACAGAGCTGGTGGAACAGCAGGGCCAGGAGCACAATAATGGCCAGCAGGCCATGTCACTGGCCATACTGAGGGTCATTCGTTTGGTTCGGGTGTTTCGCATATTTAAGCTCTCTAGACACTCCAAGGGGCTTCAGATCTTGGGCCAGACTTTAAAAGCAAGCATGCGAGAACTGGGCCTCTTGATCTTCTTTCTTTTCATTGGTGTCATATTATTCTCCAGTGCAGTTTACTTCGCTGAGGCGGATGAACCTGAGTCTCACTTCTCCAGCATCCCAGATGCCTTTTGGTGGGCTGTGGTGACCATGACAACAGTTGGATATGGTGACATGAGACCAGTGACTGTGGGGGGAAAAATTGTGGGCTCACTGTGTGCCATCGCAGGGGTGTTGACCATTGCATTACCGGTGCCTGTAATTGTATCTAACTTCAACTATTTCTACCATAGAGAAACTGATCAAGAGCAGGCGTCTCTCAGAGAGGAGCCTAATAATGGTGGCCCTTCAAACCCATGTGATGAACTTCACGGGTTGAGAAAATCATCAACCTCCAACTCAAAAGATGGAGAGCACAATGAAGAAACAAACATTCCAGTTGAGAAGACTAACCTGAAAGCTAACAGCAGAATGGACATTAAACGCTCTCTTTATACATTTTGTTTGGACACTAGAGAAACTGACCTCTAGTTTGCCCATCTCCACCCTCATTGTTTCCTACTTAAACTATTTATATCTCAGGGAGACTGACCAGGAGTAGTCGTCTCTCAGAGAAGAGCATAGTGGTGGCCCCTCCAGCCCATGTGATGAACTGCATGCGTTGAAGAAGTCCTCAAATGCAAGCGATGGAGAACAGTGTGGAAGAAACATGTTTGAGAATACCAACGTTATAAACTGGATATTAAATGCTCCCAAGGAACAGAAACTTCTAGCCCATCCATATCCACTAATGCACCCAAATTCTGTATGATCCAAGGATCATCGCACTGTTAAAATCCTGGAAAGTTGCAGTTATTTTTTTAAAGCATGTTTTAATCTGTTAATCTCCTGGACATCAGCAGCTTTTAAGCATTACTTTTATCATTTCTTATTCAGAAACACACAAAATAATGCTAAAAAAGTAAAATATTAAGAACTGCTGTGATGCTTGGATGAAAGGCCTTAAATTTTTCACCACTTCTTATGCTGTTCATTGTTGCCCAGTGATTCAAGTGAAAAGCCAAAATAGATTTTCTTCTTTTAAAAAATTCTACAAACAAATGTACATATTTTTTGTAAAATAATTGTTTGGTCTTTAGGGTCTCAAACAACGCCGTTTTTTTAAGTTAGTTTAAAATACTGTTTATGTGTCGTTTGTGGCTATCAGTATTTTATAGCAATATTTTTTCATTTTTTAATTTAAAGCTGAATGGTGTATGAAATCAATGGAGCAATTCAAGAAAAGGACTTGTCTGCTTATGAATTCCCAACGATAAAGCCTTGTCGACTCTAAATCACATCACAGAGCTTTCCTGAAGTTCAATGCGAAATGGATTCAAGCTGAAATGATTGTGTACAGGAAAAGGAAACCTCAACAAATGACTGAACCGTGATGATCTGTTGAAACCAGAGGAGAACTTTAAGGTGATCCAGTGATCCATTTTCATATAAGGTCAGTCTCCATTTTAATCTTCCCTGTTTGTTTCATTTGCTTTCAGTTTCACGTTTTGTTTTTCACACTAAACGGTAACCACAGTTGTACATTATACATTCCTATACATACACGCTTTTGTGATTGCTCACAAACCCTTACAGAAACAAAAAATCACGAAGGTTATGTACCGTGTAAAAACTGTTAACCCACGTTTGCATTACGTCATAACATCTAAACAAACTGTCCGAGTATCGAATTATATAATAATAATAATTATATAATAAGTCAAAAAGAAACTAACTAAAGTATTAAAGTGATTAAGTATTCAAGTGCACATTCTCTGTCTTTGTTAGATATGCAATACACGATGTAAAATTCATAGAATTAGTGTGTCTTCATATTTATTAATGTTGAGCTGTCAAATGACATGTAGGCTCAGTGGAGAAAATAGCAGCCAGTGAATTTGTAAGTTAATTTTCATTATTAACACTGAATGAACCTGTATGCAAGTGCTAGAAGGAGAATGAGCTTGCATTAGGTGCCAGGAACCAGAAAATAAGCTGCGTTCATAGCAGGGGCGATCAAAGACAAGGTTGGGCTATGAAGAGTGACATATCCTGTTTCACAGAGGATTAGATATGCCCGTTATAGGTTATATCACATAACCTTTGAGAAAGTGTGAGTGTGTGTACTGCATACTTGTTTTGGTTGCTTAGATACATAAGACAGCTGCAACGAGACAGTGGGTAATGTAGGTCAGGACCGACAAGAATAAACACTTTGATTGCAATCAACCATCGTAAGCACATTAATATCGATATGTTACTGCAAGAAGATATGTTACTGCATTGATATCGATATGTTACTGCAAAAAATCGCACGTAGCCGTGCTTTTAAGTGCTTCTTAGGAGTTGCTATCCGTTGATCAAGTGCTGAAATGTCAATTTATAGAATGGCTCGTAATTGTATACACGCTGGTTTATTGAAATGCTATGTTACAAACAGCTTGATTATAATATAATATAATATAGTATAATATAATATAATAGTTTAAATATAATAGTTTAAATATAACATTAAAATACTTTATAATAATAATAATAATAATAATAATAATAATAATAATAATAATAATAATATAGTATTTACATTATTTACATTTACATTTAGTCATTTAACGGTCATTTAACTTTTATCCAAAGCGACTTAAAATAATGACAAACCTTTGAGGACAATTTAAACGCTTTTAAAATGAATTATTTTAGAATTTTGTAATAAAAAAAAACATAGCATTAAAAAAAGAACAGAGAAAGCTAGTGTTTTGTTGATTGCATAAATAAAACGAAAAAAAAGGAATAGACAGAATAGAAAAATAAAATTAGAATAGAGATTGCTAGAGTTAAAGGGTCAAATAAACATGGAAGAGATGTGTTTTAGCTCATTCTTGAAGATAGATGGATTCAGATATTATTGTATATTTCTAAAGATGTTATTTCAGGGTCCAATACACGGCTGGATTTCGTGAACGTCGGCAAGTCACATATTTTCACGAGTTTATACCTATTTTTCCTAGTCTTTAAAGCATATTTCCTGCATTACTTATTTTATTTATTTTTTTGTTGGTTGTTTAATTTAGATACATTTTATTATTATTATTAATAATATAGTGTACAATAAATGTACAATCAAAACCGTTAATTATTATCACATGGGACTTTAATGAAGTAAAATATGTAATCTGTTGTTAGATCCTGTGTATATAAAAAACCCCTTGGCTTTTTTATATATCTACAGTAATAGCTTAGAGGTCATCTCCCTCTACTACCTTCAAAAAATCTAAGAATCAGCTAAAAACCCGTCTTTATCCATCTTCCATCTTTATTTGACCTCTAGCAATCTCTATTCTAATTCTAGTCTTTTTCTACAATATTAGCTTAGAAGTGATCTACTCCCTCTACCACCTTCATGTTTCAATAGAAACATTTCACAGATAAGTGTAATGAGATTTCACTTTTCTTTTAGACACTTTTCTTTTAGATTTTTTTTTGACATTTACTTTTACAAAAAAATTTATAAAAGAATTGCACTTTTTTTATTGTTTCAACAGATAACACGTCACACAAGTTGCATTATACGGGTCTATGGATGGCCTAAATTCTGCATTCTAGAGACTTTACAAAACGAACTGCATTAGGTCCTCTGACGTTCGTGAGTTTCGAGTTTGCTCGTCCGAATGTCGCGATGTAGATGAGTGTTAGCAGAGATGACATGTTAAGCTGATGAAAAGCAATCATTTTTAAGCTCTTGAAAGTGCCGTGTGATGGCAAACATGTCAAACGGTCTGTTTTTGATGTGTTCTAGCTAATCACGTTACGTTTGGTCAGTCTGAGAGGACAGCCTAAAGCTCGTCGCATCTTCAGTATCGTTAGACCCTCCTCTTCAATCGAATAAAACATGATTAGTATGATGGGTAGGCTCCAAATGGGCCTGTATTCTCAAAATGTCTTAAGGCTAAAAGTAGCTCATATCTCACCAATTTAGAAGAAAATCTTAAAAATAGCATAATATTAAACATTATGAGTGGTGAAAAGTCTTAAGTCACTAAGACCAAGCCACAATCTTGGCAATCTGCCTTGGAGAGTAAACATTTTAAAAACGTTTGACGATAATGATCTTTTAAAAAGGCTTTGGTTTTAGAGGTTGTCCTAACTACATATTTTCTTTGTTTTCGTTAATCAGACGGGCCATCCAATTTGGTTTTCTTTTATGTTTTTTGTATGTCTTACTGTCAGCCATGATTATTCTACACTGTTATTTAAAAGGCTGTTTATATGCATATTATCATATCATATTACACTATATGATATTTCAAATCACTATGCGCATAGTTAGCAAGCATGCTGACATCATCCAAGTAAAAATTTGCCTTAGCAACTTAGAGAATCTTTAAAAGTGCCGTGGATATATAACCTTTTTTTTTTTTTTTTTTTTTTTTACCTTTTAATAATAACAGTTCTGTACTCGGAAATGACATATCGTGAGCCTAAAACACCAACGTTTCCTCCTTGTTTAAATAATCATGACAATAATGAAAATGGCAGATTGAAGAAATAAACATTAGGTTCCAGGCTGTGAAGGGATGAGTTGGTGTGTATCCGAAAAGACACGGAAAGGAAATAACCTGTTCTAAGAAAATAACACAAGCCGCTAAAGGCACATGGCTAGCTTGCTAGCAGTAGCCTGTTGCATTATAGTACATACGATTTTACCACATAACCTTTGCAATTATAGAGATGGATTGCTGTGTTTTATTCACGATACAGCGCGGCTATGGCTGCTTTACCTAACTGTTCTGTGTATCACCCATAGCAGCCACACTTAGCAACATCAACAATCAATAATACAGTATAAAACTGCTCTGTGTATTATGTACTTTGGCAAAATTAAATGTTTGTTATTTATTTAATGAAGTATGAGTGACCCCTGCTGGCATTATGTTGCATAGTTCATCCCCGTCTAATAAAAGCTTTTTTTTAATGCTGATATGTGTGCACATCTGTTTGAAAGCCTGTAGTTTCCGACGTGTGGGTGGAATATTACTGTATCTACGAGTTTTATGAGAGTAATACGTGGGGCGTCCACCCAGTCTTTTTGCGATTTGACGCTCGGCTCAGTATCCTCTCATTGAACGTGCATCTGCTTGTATAGTAGACTCTCATGCTCAAAGTCTGCTCAAATAACAAAGCTCAAAAAATCCACTCAGATACACGCTGACAGGAATTTTCTATGTAGTATACTTCTTCCTGTTTGCAATAGCGCTACTGTTCTGTAACATGCTGATGCTACCCTCTCGTGACAGTTGCTTTCTGTTGCATAGAAAAAAATAAAACAATACATTTATTACAATAGTTATTAATCTGCATTAATGTTAATGACAATACAGTTCATTATCTAACAAGCACAACTGTTGGTTTTAATACTGCATTAGTAAGTTGTGCCAATTAACATTAACCAATATTAATAAATGAACTGATAAAATATTTTAATTGTTAGTTCATGTTATCTTTAGTAATGAATCCTACTGTAAAGTGTTATAATTATTAATATAGCCTAATTTCTGTCCAGCTTTGTTACTTTCAGTAAAAGTGTGGTTATTTATAAGACTTGTGTTTTTATTTGTTTTTTTTTTAATTCAGTATCATTAAAATTGTGTTAATGGTAAAACAAAATTACAAAATTATAAAGCATTTTCAGTTTTTGGCCAATTGCATCCGGAATTTTCGGTTTTAGTTTCGGCCCAGAATTTTCATTTTGATGCATCCCTACTTACAATCTCACGCTATAAATATATACGCTATAAATCAGTCTGTTTTAAAACTTATTGATGGAGAATAGAAGTTTTTTTTTATGCTGAGAGACAGTGTTAAGCAGATGTATGTGTGTGAGAAAAAAATCATATATGTTGTAAAAAAATAAATGGTGCAGTGGATGATTGTCACACTCTGCTGTTGCTGAGAAACGAGGAAACACTAAATAAACTTCAATAGTCTTTAACAAAAATGGGTTTTGGCAAAAAACTGAAGGAACCCAGAGCAGGAGGAGTCCAGCTGGACCCAGGCCTCAGCAAGGATGATGGTCCATGGTGGAGCCGATGGAGAGATGAGCCATGGAGGAGGTGGAATGGCCAGGAGGTGGAAACTCCAGGGGGCGACCACTTGTGGTGGAGGAGGTGGAGGAGAAGCCCGGGAGGGGAGCCCACAAGCCAGGGGGATCTGGGGGCCCAGGGTGGAACAGAGCGCTCTGGCGACTGAGACTGGAGAGTTGTGGTGAAGCCGAAGGAACTGAAGAGGAATGGCGGAGCCTTATGGAGCCAAGGGATGAAGTGACGAGGCACAGCTAGAGCAGTGGTCGACACCAGACCAAGGCTGAGCTGGAGGGAAGAGGGTGCCTGTTGGAGCTGGAGGATTGATAGGAGAAGCTAGAAGCCAAGGTGGAGCCTCAGGGTCAACGGGATTGCCAGGATGACGGGAGCAGGAGGCTGGAGCGGGTGGGAGGGAGGTCATCTTCTAGGAGCAGGGACTGGAGGAACGGTCAAAAACTAAATAATTAACAACACACACCTGGCACTCAATAAAGAATCAGAAAAACAAATATGGGCATATATGCGGGGAGCAAAACACAGGACAAGGGAACAGAAGTCTGACAATAATAAGCTATTCTTTGCTATTCTCAGTTTTTATTTAAGCTTCATTAGATGAGAGGCATATTCGGAAACTTCTGTTGTCGTTTACTTTCTCTGTCAGGCTATTTTTTAGCAGAAGGACTGTGCTTAACAAACTCACTTAAAAACAAAAATATTTCAATACATATAATAAGTATATTTGCATGTGTAGCACTCTCTAAAATTATGTTAGGGTATTAGGTTTTAGCAAGATGGTTATGCAATTGCTACAGTGTTTTAGGTGGTTTTAAGCCACTTCATTTTTTCAAGTATAACTGTTTTCATCTGTAGGTTGTCTCAATGTAGAAATGCGTCAAGGATAAAAAAAAAAAGTCATCCTGGCTCAGTTTTCTAGTGTGATGTCATTTAGTTTCAATTCACAGCCAAACATCTCTTTGTTGATGAATTAGTATGTTATCTCTCTCTCTCTCTCTCTCTCTGTTCAGTCAAGTACAGCAGATAAAGTGTGATTTCAGCACCACAGACAGCTCCATAAATTCTAGCACAGCTTGTAAAAGTACACAATTCATTTAATAAAAGGATCATTTTGAATGATGGACAGCCATCATATGACAGATGAAAATGGCATTAGACAGGCTTTATCTAAGTCTTAACCTCTTGCCATTTTCATTTGAATCAGTAGCTCAACTGATTTGTCCAGGTGAAATACTCTTTATGACCCACACTACCACGTGTAAGAGGTAGAGCATTCTGTAGATTTGGAATAATATTGATTTAACTGGAAATAGACAATTTTAAGGGCAAAAATCACAATTAAAGTAGCCCACTATTCAATAAGATAAGTAATACAATTAAATACATGTACTAACCTACATATCACTTACATGAAACACGAAGGGCTTTGTCTGTAGAATGAAAGTAAAGGCTGACCATGACTGTCAAGTGAGATGTTGAGGAATAAAGTAAAATGTTGTCTTAAATTTCCATACATTCGTCACATACAACTTTTATATATGAGCTACAATGTCTAGTAATAAGGTATATGTCATACAGACTACTTTTAACTCTCTGCTGAGAGTTTGCTTTTGTTTTCCATAAGTAAAACGTCAAACATATTTTGAATGGCAGGTATCTTGAGGGCAAAAATGTCAATGTATCATTTTAAAATGCTGTAAATAGAGCTTAATTTATATTTAAGCCAGAACAAACGTTTAATCTTCTAGAGGTTAGCCAATATTTGACTCCCAAAAGAACAATGTGACTTCGTTTTAAGAACTGCAGAAATAACTTTTTTATTAGATAGAATTGACAAGCAGTGCGATTCACATCTCCCTCTCACGTCAGTACTTTCACAGGAAGTGTCACATGCAGTGAAGCTGGCAGGATAAATCAGGTTCAATCTGACAGAAATGCGTTGCTAAACTACAGCCTGCAAAAACTACGAGGACTGCTGAAAGCTGTTACAGAATTATTGGTAAATAACTAACCCATTTGACTTGTGAAATATAAAAAATGTACATGTAATTAATTGTCAAAAAATAATAATAAAAATAAATAGATACAAGGCTGGGTCAAACATAGCTCAGCTAGGAACAGAAATAAAATTAGATCTACTCATATTTTATTTTTCATGAGCATTATAAATAGCATAGAAATAAAAGAGTATTTTTACTGTGTGTTTAAGACCTCAATGCAAAATACCTCTTGTCCTGTTATATGATGCTTTTAAATCAAAATATTACTTTGATTTAAAAAAATGGTTACCTTTACTTGTTGCAAGCATAATCATGCAATGGACAACAAAACGTAACTGCGTTGCAATTATTTGCAAGGAATAAATGGCAAATGTTTTATTTTAATTTAATTTGTTACCTGTGTGATTGCATTTAGTGTGGAATTAAAGCCATTGGTTGTGTTGTTGTTGGGGTTTAAGTTAGAGACGGATAGCTTATCCTGACTTGACTGTGACTGTTATCTTGCCTTTCTAATAAAAAAAAAGGCTTGAAGCAACAGAACCATTCCGGATCTCTTATATAAGCGACCCTTCCTCTCTGACCGCTGCTCACAGAGAGTAAATGGCCTTTCAATTAGACAAGAAAGAAGAGTGTCTTAAAAGGCAGGAAAAAGTGATATAGAAGGGAACGGATTTAACCTCGTGAGCTGAGTGAAAATGGATTAAAATATATCGCTTCAAAAAATATTATCTTTGACATTTTCTTTCTGGCTTTCATTGTGTTTTAAGACAGACAAAATGTAGCCAACTGCATTCTCATTTTATTATGTCCCTCTATACGCTTAGTCACACGGTACAGTATCTGTCACTAAGACAGCATCCTTTCAAAAGGTACTTTTATATCTTGAAGGTACTAATATGCACCTTTTAGGGTTAAACAAGGTACAGCTTTTGTACCTATTTGCACATTTTCAAAATGACAAGGACAAATAAACATACATACAATAAATAAGGCAATAAAAGTCATTTTGGGAGTGAGCAGGTGTGTGTGTGTGTGCCTGCGTTGTGCCTGTGTGACATACTATAGGTCTATATGTCTATATATGTATAATAGAGGGGACTGGCAGACAAGAAAAAAAGGTGAATGATAGTAATTGCAGTTATTTTATAGTTAGCAGTAATAATACTAATACCAGTACAACTACTATTTCCTCAGGTGTTTTATTTATTTTTCTCCAAAATAAATGATAGCAGATCATTATCATTTTTAGACACAGTTAGTTAAAGACTGTAGTTTATTTTAAACTCTCTCAGGTTAAGGTTTCTCCACCTGACTGATGATTCCTGGTTAAGGAAATATGAATTCAGATATGCCTTGCTTTAAAGATATTAGCAGCGTGAAACAGCTCGACGCTCAAAATTGCATTCGATTTTATTAACACAAACCGAAGTGTTGATTCGTCATAATTCATTTCAAATGGTTCTTCAATAAAAATTATAGTTATTGATGAGAAAAAATGACCTCAGTGCACATTTTTTTTATTTGTCCCATTCCTGACAACAACAAAACAATGGGATTACAGTTTAGTTCTCCTGATGATTTTGAAAGTTAATCTCTTTATTTGTATAGATTTTCTGTCCTTCTGCACATGGTCGTCAGAATCAGTTTGATAAGGTCAAAGGTCAGATATGGGATTTCTGAGATGGCAGGTAATATATTAATTTAGCAGAAGTGAATTAAAATATACTTCTGCAGTTTGTGTTTCGATTTTTATTCCAGTTTGGTGATGATGGTATAGGAATGTTTCTGTGTGATTGTCAAGTCAAGTCAATGCTATTTATATAACGCAGATTGTGTCAAAGCAGCTTTATAGTATTGAAAAAGGTAAATAGTTGATTGAAATAGTGTGTCATTCTCATTTGAACATTTGATTGTGAACTGTTTTAGTAGAGTCCCAGGTCAAGCTCACTCATAAGGTTTATTTATTTGTTTGTTTGCTTATATATTTTTTGTGAAATTGTCTTTTTTGTATATTTGCAAAGTTGGTGCAATAAAATACAATATAAATATAATAATAATACTATAAATAATAAATAAGCTTACAATAAAAAGTGATAAATTCTAGTAAATGTGGTTATGATCATTTAAAAAAGATTTTAATATATGCTGGTTCAAGACTTTTCTCCCTTTTTTATCTGTCTTTTTAGTTTATTTGTCTTTTTAAGATAATGTTTGTATTGAAGTAATTAGATCAGGGGCACAAAATAACTGATTGGGACCATTATTCTGTTTGCTTCTTGGGAGAGGACCATGCATGTTCAGTCGTGGAGGGGGAAAATTGTAGAATCCAGTTCACAGAGTCTGCTGCCAGCTCCTTGCACTGCCAACAGCAGAAGGAGAGTATTACACTTTGAGCCCACTCACCCAAGGTCTTATCAGGGAAGATGGATCTAAGGGCCCCTTATTTTCTCAGAAAGCTATGGGAGAGAGATTCTGGTGCCAGAGCACCAGCGTTCCTTTTCGAAGCTTTCCTTTGAGGGACAGACAAACTTTAAATATTTTAAGTGGAACACAGCCCAAGTTGCATAATTAGCTATTCCTATTGTTCTTTATTCAATTTTTGACTACAAATTTCAAGACACTCCAGATATTTTCATTAGGATATAGCATGTTCAGTGCTTTGACGCAATCTGTGTTGTTAAAAGCGCTACATAAATAAAATAAACAAATAAATGATTGATTTAACTCAATGATTTTTTATAATTTCGGTTTAATTTGAATATGGTTGATCAAGCATCTTTTACACGTTCACAATTCTTATGATCCCTTTCTCTCTTAATCAAGAAGGTCTTGCCCCAGGTCATTCAGTTAATGAATGAAATATCTTGTCCTGTGCTGCTTCGAGTTGGGTTCAGCAAATAGTAAAATTAAAGGGGGTGTATATGTTCAGTACATTTAAAGAATTAAATGTTCTTTCATCAGATGCTGCATGCTATTGTTTAGTCATTCTTTGAAAACAGGAAAGGCAACACATCCATATAAAACAAGCTCATTTATCATGTATATACTTTCCTTCTAAGGTGCATGCAAACTTTTTGGCATCCAGACGTCGGGACCTTGCAGGGTCATAATCCATTCTTGACATAACAACACAAGTAACTCATGAGCCGCAGACACACTTGAATTATTCAGGGAAACTGAGCTCAGCTGCTTACAGAAACAAATGAGTGTGTTTGATAAAGGAATCTGATATGCTGATCTAGATTACTTAACATGACGTTGATGTTCAGCATCAAATATGATGTTTTATTATACCCGTTTGAATATAAGAATTGCTTTTATTTTTATATCAAATGCATGATGTACTGGTTATATAAGTGGAAGCAGCATATAAAAGCAGAAAGACTAGTGAAGCGAGTGTTATGTCTCTATCAGGTTAAATGACGGTGTAATGATTCCCAGAGGCAGTGAGGGGGATGTGGAAAACAAATTCCTATTAAGGTCAGTTTAATACCCAAGGGGTTACTTTTTTGGCTATTTAGGTTACTTGTTTTATAATGAATGAGTAATTATGATTCATTATAATAGCAATAATTATAATTGTAACTACCCCTGAATTCAAGAGGAGTTTTGTCACTTATTCTATATATGTCACTGATGAGAACCAATATTGTTATATGAGCCATTTCTTTGTGGGAATTAAAACATGCACATCAGTATTATGATAATCAGAATTTGACGTTTGAGTTACTACTGGGTTATATAAATGCTTCAGTTTGATTTGCTGAATCTTAAGAGCGTCTAGTTAAAAAAAAGTAGATAGAATAGAAAAGAACGGAGAGTGCTAGTGTGAAAAATGTAGATGAGATATGTCTTTTGACAGGTCATTCCGCCCTCTTCGGGGTGACACTATAACGCACTGTTTAGCTTCAGAATACAATCTTATGGAGGGCACAGTGGTTGTTTTGTAGTCAAACACCAATGACTCAGACTTTATGTGAGCAGCTTTTGGTAGCCAGTGCAAATTGATGAACCGAGATAAGTTTGTCACATTAAAGACATTCTGGATTATTTGGAGAGGTTTGATAGAACTTGCTAGAAGACCAACCAAGAGAGACTTGCAATAGTCTAGCCTAGATAGAACAAGAGCTTGATTTTCCTAAAGTAACACAAATCTGCAGGACCTGGCCAAATAATGTGGTTTGTGAAATTTTGCTGATCATCACTCACAACTACAAGGTTTCTGGCTGTTCTGGAAAGTGTTATGGTGATGCTGGTAGCTGGATATAGAAATTGTAATGAAGTGATTGATTCTTCATCCTTCAAGAAATGTCTGTGAGATATGCTGAGATATAAGCAGCTACTCTCAGTTCACAAGGATGGAATGAGATGTAGAGTTGAGTGTCTTCAGCGTAGCAGTGATATGAAAAGGTATGTTTCTGAATGACAGAACCTAGTGATGCAGTCTAGACAGAAATGATAAGTGGTCCAAGAACTAAGCCCTGAGGCACCCCAGTAGCTGGATGTTTTCACTTGGACACCAGACCCCGAATTACCTTGAAGGACATATCTGAGAGGTAAGACTTGACCCACTGGAGTGAGTTTTCTGAGATGCCCTTTGCCAAGAGAGTTAGCAGGAGGATCTGGTGGTTAACTGTGTCACTAAGATGGACAGATCTGCTTGAGTATGGAGAAAATGGTGGACAACTTACAACTGGCTGTGGGTGGAAAATGGTAATACTGTACATAACAGTTCATCAGTGGTTGTAGATAGGACTTGGGCAGTATAACATCATACTGCTCAGAAAATCAAAATGACTTCATAATTGAGACTGTTTAGGATATTTAAGGATTTTTATAATTGTAAGGTGGCCCACACACCTTAGTGGCAAGTGCAAGTTTATTTTGCATTCCATGTTCAATTTAAGGGCTATAGTTCCATGTTAGATTTAAGTGTGTGTTCTCTTAGGTGTTGCTTGGCAGTGCATAATAATTTCTGGGTGTGTGATGCTATCACCGTTTTGAAACGTCTCTATGATATTCTAACAAATGGTGAGCAGTATTTCTTGAAATGTACTTCAAATTATGTTTTTTAAATTGTGTTGCAGATGGGTTTATGCTGCTCTAAACAGAATTCAGCCAGACATAAAGAGCATAAAATCCTAAGTCTCTGATTCAGACATTGTGATGTTTTACTGTAGCAGTCATAATGTCTGTGAGAGAACAAAATCCCGTGGAAACAACAGATAAAGACCGAGAAAGAAAATTAGATTTGACAGCCTATGAATTTCCTTTCCATTCTTCACAATACAGTTAGCTATGAATTGGACTGCACAGAAATTTCACACTGTGTGCACAATGAATTTAATACAGTAGACAGAGCCACACTACAAACATTGAAATGAGAAAGCTCAGAATGTGAATTGAGACAATTGCCCCTAAATTCCCCTAAAATAAACAGGTTTATCCAGAGTAAATGGATGGATGGATAATAACATAAACAGCATCTTGCAATCCATCATCTTCTAGCATTTTACTCACAGTATTATTCATACTTTTTGTCTGATTTTGCAGTGAAATGTTATGATATAAGCATGTTTAATGTTTTAGAAGATGGAGCCTAAAATCTCTAATTATGGAATATTGAGAAAAACAATGTATTATTTTAGAACACTTTTGTGTTGTTTCACTCAAAACATTGTGGTTGAGTAAGAGTCCAGTATGAATAATGTCATGCTGTGATGTGACACAAGCCCACTCCACTTAAGTCCACCCACATACTGTACAGCACAGCAATCACACAAAACACTTTAACAAGCTCTTCTGACTGCATGTACCAAACACATACAAGAACATACAATATCTTGAAACACAAACAAAGCTTATTTATATCACATGCCTCATATACAAACCAAACCTCTAAAGTTGGGCTACCCTGCATACAGTAGTTCTGTAGTGATATATAAGATGTTAGATAGCCTTACATAGGGCACCACTAAATGTAATGATTTTAGATTTATGTAGCACCACCAGTGTAATGGGTTTGGTCTGAAATATTAATATTAATATTTAATTTTGGTCATACTATTTCATGGGGCACCAGCTGAGTAATTGAGGCTTGAAAATAAAGAACAATCATGGAAGATTGTTGAATAAATAAAAATGACATTTAAATTATTGAAAGTTGTAGTCTGATTAATCTGGAGGATTTGTGAGATAATGTTAATTTGTAGAGACTTTTTGCAAATTTTTGTCAACACAAGGAACACACAAGTATAATAAAAAGGGGTTTTATTAACAAAGAGATATACAAGTAACAACTACTAAATGGATACAAATAATGGATAGAGTGCGAAAGGTTGGTAAATGTGAGTGACTAAGTTGGATGTTACTATGGACATTATTTTATGGAAAGATAAATCTAAGTCACAAATTGTGGATTGCCAAAGAAAAAAATCTAAAGTCAGAAGATGGGGGACACCCATAACAAACTTATCTTAGCAACTTAGTACAACATAACTTGGCACAAGGACGAACACGCCACTTAGATGCTTAACTAAGCTACAACATCTTTGTCCTGAAGAAAACCGTTTAATCCTGCCCTGAGAAGGCAAGAATTGTAGGCTGGAAGCTTTCAGACACAGTGTTCTGGTTGAACAATGTATTTGGATACATCATATATCCAGAGGTGGATGTGGTATAGTCCAGAGATCTTGAAAATCAGAGTTGCGTCATAGTTCCAAACAACTCGTGCTGTCAATATGTTTAAACGGGTAGACAATAGGATAGGTAATAGGATAGACAGAATTTTCTATATATTTGCAGCAATTTCTATTGATTATTAACCCATCATGTGCATTGATTATGTATAACTACGCTGACTGCATTTAACAATTTTATGCAATTCAACGTTAGAGTGATAAAGAGACACTATATATATATATATATATATATATATATATATATATTTTTTTTTTTTTTTTTTTCTGTGCAAAGTGGCAAATTAGAGGCATTTGGTAGGTAGAAAAATAAAATTGTAATGTCATAGTTTAACTACTACATGATGGTAAGGCTGTTATAGTGGACACATTAGCTTATTTATTAAGACTAATTATTATTATTAAGACTAAAAACATACAAATATGATAACTAGCATCTAGTTATGATCGCTGTCGAGGTGTTTCTATTTAACTCCAAATATATAATAACTGTATAACTGTCTATTCTATAAAAATAAACATTAACTATAACACATTTCATAAAATACTCCTACTGTACAACTACTATATATTTTTTTTCATATCAGTCGATATTGATAATTATCTTGATAAATGTCCAATCTCTATATGTTTAAATGTCACTTTTAAAGGCAGATTTTTACTTTTGTCTTTCCTTGCCCACTTTCTCTTTACTAGCAAAAAGAAGTAATATAATAAATAGAATATATAATATATCTTTATAAAAAATTTGAACTGTAATATGACACAAGATTTGTAACATGACTTTAACTGCAAATACAGAGTAAAATATATTTATCAATAAACAAAAATAGGAATAGACAAAGAATATAAAAAAAAAACAACAACTTTACAGCATGCCAATTCTTTGTACAGCTGATTTGAACGTTTTAGCTGTCTGACAAGACAATATAAATAAAATTAATAAACAAAAAACACTATTAACCATGGTCAGCATTTACTGTTTTCAACAACCAAAGACATGCAAGAAAGACAAGTCTGTCTACAGTTTCTGGTTTTAAAGCTGCTCTATGACAGGTCACAATGTTTCTTCCTGTATGTACAAATAATGTAGAAATAATGCAGTTGGGATTACTTTTTTTTGTCAGTGAGTCCTATGTTGATGGGGGATGGCCTTCAGTGACTACTGTCCAGTTCTACTATTCTCATGAATTGCTTTGAACGGCTACTTATGTACCATATCAAGTTGGCCCCCCCACATCCACTCTGGATCCCTTTCAATTTGCGTGTCCAACCGCTTGACTGATGATGCCATCGCCACTACCCTTCACTCATCACTCACACATCTGGACAAAAAAAAGACTCATATATCAGAATGCTGTTCAGAATTGAATGCAATCATCCTTCAACTTTCTGGACTTCCTCAGGCAGTTCGGATCAGCAGTAACACATCCAACACCATCACATTTAACACAGTGGCCCCTCAAGGATATGTGCTAAACCCTCTTCTCTTCAGCCTGCTGACCCGCAACTGCACTCTATCACACAACTCCAACCTCCTCATTAAGTTTGCAGATGCCATGACTGTAGTAGGTCTCATCAGCAACAGAGATGAGACATAGTACAAAAGTGAGGTGAACCACTTGACCAGGAGGTGCGAAGACAACAATCTTATTCTGAATGTGGAGATGATGAAGAAGATTGTTGGTAGCATGCTCCTCTGACCATGCAGAGACAGTGAGTCCTTGGGTTTTCATGTTACAGAGGAATTCTCCTGGATTAACAACACCACACCACAGAACAGGACATCTTCTCCTTGCCCCCATGCAAAACTGACCAGTGACTCTCATCCTCTCACACCCCAGGTCCCAGTTAAATAATAAGACTGTTCTCTATTAATTTACAGCTATTTATTTTTACACTTTAATTGAACTGATAAGCCCTTTTTGCACTACATTCACTTTTTGCACTGTTATTTTCACTGGTCTGCACTCCTATCTGCCAAGTACCTTAATTTATCACTTACTGTCCATATCTGTATATTTTTGTATAGCTGTTCTTTCTACATATTAATTATTTTTTTATTTATCTGTAATTTTATATTGTACCATTAGTGTTACCTGTATACACCTAGGGTCCATGAGTAACTCAGTTTCAATTCTCTGTATGTATAGGCTGTACATGTGGAAAAATTAAAACAATAAAAGCAGGCTTGACTTGATAATGAGTCTTGACAAACATATTTATAGTTCTGGCTTCTTGGCTGACCCTCTTAAATCCCTAACACTCTTAAATCCCTAATTTACGACAAGTCTAATGGAAAGCATGTCTTTTGTATGCACTATGCAACTGCTTTTGTGATGTCTCCATTCGTTTTTTTACTCTTTTTTTTTCTCGTAAGGTACGGATTTGGAAAATGACAACATAAGACTATGAGGGCACATTGCTGGATAATCTTGTAGAAATTCCACATTTGGGATCGTAATTTTTTTAGCATCTTTGTGTTCTGTAGGTTGACATTGTTTTAAATGATGAATCAGGTTTGTGGTGTTGCATGTTTTTGATGGCGCGAGTCTTCTGCACAGTTTGCAGTGCAGCCTGCAGTTTTGTGTTAGATTGTAAAAAACTAAATATAAAAGGTAAAAAGAGCTAGGAGAGAGATAGACAAGAGGGTGATGAGAGACCAGTGTCCTGACAAAAAGCTCTAGGTGGGTCACTGCCATGGGGCCTTTTTAACTATGTGGAGGTGACACTTCAGAG
This sequence comes from Puntigrus tetrazona, assembly GCF_018831695.1. NCBI lineage: Eukaryota > Metazoa > Chordata > Actinopteri > Cypriniformes > Cyprinidae > Puntigrus > Puntigrus tetrazona. The sequence goes on from NW_025048646.1 coordinate 76,756, forward strand.
GGCCAATAGTGACTTTCACTTTTGGAGGGGAAGTTATAAGCAATAAACTAGTGTTATCAGATGGGTTGCCATGAAACCAGACGCTTGTTCTACCTTTCTGAGCTGTTATCTGCATCTCGGGGGAAGGGTCTCCACTTCCTCAGTTACACTTTTAGTGTCCGTTTTGGTTGGGTGAAAGGGGTCTTAAAGATTATTTGTTAAATATAACAAAGAGCTGTGTGTCTGATTGGTTCAACTGTTACTCTTAAAACAAAAAAAAACATCCTTTCTTGTCTACAGAGACTGATAACATCCAAATATAACTTTCCATTTGTTGCATGGAGAGGAGTCCTTCCATCTGTACTACTGTTCACTACAGTCCTGACAACGTGTAGTTCTCCCTGGACAAAGAACACACGTCATGTTACCCTTTCAACCAGAGATTATCCACAATAATGCACATTATCATCTATGTGCCGTACATAGCACACATGAAATAATGCCTTTCTCTCATACATAAACACATACCACGATATCATGGTTTTCCAATTCAACACAGAGATGTTCAATAGAAGCACTTTAGGCCATGGAATGTAGATCATGTCCAAATGTTTTTCCTAAAGTCATGTCAAATACTGACCTCAGTTATGCATCCCAAAGAGGTGAATTTTGACCATTCCATTGGAGATTTCCCATAAAGCTGTCTTTAATCTGCTTTGCATCATTAAATGGAGGTTACATTAATGCTGCAGAGTCCAGGGAAAATAAGTCGATGTGGACGCTGTCATTTCAATCTTAATATAGATTACACAGCTCATCTGCCTTCCATAGGCGCATGTAGGCGGCAGTAGTTGACAGGCTTGGCAGAGCCAGAGCACTCTGAATCACATTAATATCAAATGTCTTTTTTTCCACAGCCTTCTCAAAAGACGTTTTGTATTCACCACAATAACAAAATCATGAAAATACACAAATGAGAAGACACTATTCATTGTCCACACACATAGACAGCATACTACAGCAGGTAAATGTATAGTGGAGTTTTCAGTTTATGATAGAGATATGGGCACTATTGGGAAACAAAATATAGTGCCATCTAGTGTATATTATCAAAACTTCAGTAGACAATATACAGTGATAATAATAATATTTCTTAGAAAAACAAAAATTGATTAATTAGTGTGTGGTGTGTGTGTGTGTGTGTGTGTGTGCACATTTGAAAAGCACTGAATGATGCCATTTGAAGAATATAAAAATACTCTAATAACATATTTAGTTTAAATACACTGATTGGCAATTCTTTTATTTTTGTCACCTTATTTTTAATCAGTATAAATATGTATTCATTTATTTTTATTTAGTTTTAAGACACAATGATTTCCAGTAGGTGGTCAGTTTGTTGTGTAACAAAAATGTTAATGAAAATGCTCAAAATCATTACATTTACAAAAAATAATAATATCAATAATAATAGGAAACTTATTATTTCTGGAATAGGAAAGTATTTTTAGACAAGCATCTCTCAAATGCAAGGACTGTGCAGATTAGCTGTCATGTTCTTTAAATGTCAACACAAATGTCAAACCAGTGTTGCAGCATAGACAGACAACAGCATAAAATCTGGCCCACTTTGCTACTATCTGTATACCATGCAAAGCATGTTCTTTAAACCTTACAAACATAACTTGCTTCAGACAGACCGATAAAAACCTGTATACACAACTTCTGGAATGTTTTGTCATGTCAGATCAAATTGGAGGCTGTTATTTTACACATCTCTTGTAATTGTTTATATGTGGCACATGCAGTATTATGCTCATTTAATGGACTGTGGATGGTTCCTGTCTTGACTTTCTGATGCCGAAAAGGTGGCAAAAAACTACAGAGAGATTTTATGCAGCATTATATATATATATATATATATATATATGCTTTCAGGTTATTTGGCAGCATGTCTTAAATTTTGAATGTAGGTGACACCCAAGCCTAAATGAGCTATGTCAAGTGTCACTAATTCTCTTTTGTCAGAATGAATCAGTGTAATCCGACCACAATATTCTTTTACGTGTGCATACATATTCCAAACAAACTTCAGTGCATGCTTAATGCTTTGTCACTGCGTAAACATAAACACATTCATATGATTTAACGTGTATGTGACCATATGCATCATGGCACTGCGCATGTGCACAGAATATTTGTGAATCTAAAATTTTGGCATTCAATTTTTTTATTATTTCAAGTGTGCGCCACCCTTTTCAGTCCAATTGAAATTTAGCTCAGTCGTAATGCTTGAACTGTCTTTTTTTCACCTAAATGATGGAAAGTGCCAGGAGTTCAGTAGATGCTATGGGCTTTGGTGGACATGTGGTTTCTGTGCTGTCAGAGTGTTTATTTGCATGTATTCACTGAAGCTGACTAGAATTCTCAGTGAAGCAGAATTTGACCACAAGAGTCTCATGGGAGAGAGAGAGAGAGAGAGAGAGAGAGAGAGAGTGGGAAAATTGTACATTTTCACCTGTGTGTTGTGGATCATTTTGACCCATTTATATTAAAACCTGAGATTGTTTACAGTAAATTTAAATGGAATCCAAACTGACCACATTATTTTGTTTATGTTTGTTTTGTCTTGTCTAACTATTTCACCAGCAATGTAGCAAAGGCCTTTTGCTTTATCATAAATATATAATTTTTATAATTACACATCTTCGATGCAAATATCGTACGAATTTTTTCAATCATGATTTGCAACACCTATTGTAGATTGTAGACTTAAAAGCACTTGCCATTCTGCTTGCGTAGTACTCTGCTTGAGCAGTGCTTCACAGAGGTCCCCTCTGGCAGCTGTAACAGCTGTCCTCATTCTGAAGCAAGGGATTTCTCTTTCAGTGAAGATGAATGAGATGAAAAGTGTGTGAGAACATTGTTTTCTTCAGACGCAGTGACCTGAGAGCAAGTGAATAAAAGAGAAACACATTACAGTACTATTGTGTGGGCCTAGGTTGTTTTAATGTACAATAATATTAGTGATAAAGGATCTGATGTAAAATAGGATAACACCCTTAAAGTGCATAAAACAAAATGTGATTAAAATGTGATCACTAGAAAGGATTATTTATAACTGCCATCTACAAAATAGGTTATTTTTATTTCTATTTCTCCAAAGGAGGTGCTGAATCTTAAATCTTGGTCACCAATTTAAAGATGTACTATACAAACTTTCTTTTGGTGTTAAAATACTGTCAGTATTTACTAAAGACGTGCAGTGAAGAGTTAGCGCTGAATTTGAATTTGCACCTGATCTTATTAAATATGTTTTTCTAGGAGTTTCCCTTCAGATTCAAAATTTATGGGAGAAGAGTATTTAAGTGAATCTAATGTTTGTGCTCGTCAAATAACTGGTTTTCAACAGCATTATTTAACACTCAAAAAAACACGTCTTAAACTACATTGCATCTGTGTTGTAAGTAGGCTCTGCTTATTTGTAACTAGACTAATTTGTGCTATGTTTGCTATATTGTGTAGGTCAATATATTTCATTTACACATTGACAGTAAATCACCTGCAGGAAGTACTGTTTTAGAATCCCACTGATTTGTCCTGTTTAGTAAATCTGGCCCTAAGCCTGATCTATATCCAGTGATATGCAGGATAAGCAGTAAAAATGAAATACTTGGGTACTAGAGGTTTCTTCAAATTTGAATTTTGTAGCTTAGCCAATCAAAGATAGACTTATGTCAGTATTTCAGATAGCTATAAATGATGAAAAAGGACTGGCCATGAATAAGATGATGAGGCATGTAGCTGCAAGCAGCGACTTCAGAAGTCTATCAATGAGTGACTGGGGTGTGCAAGCGTGTCCTCGATGGATCAAGCCCACAGGCCTTCTGCATATGCTGTGCAGGATTACACTGATCCAACTTAATACTTAAGACCAAGGCATCATTCATAACTACAGCCACCATCTGGCACCATCGCTGCCCACCCGACCAGCCCATCAGATTAACTTTGAGGAAGATTCGGCGGGTGCGTGTTGGAATCTCTAATACTTCAGATGGGTCAGCATCAGCGTGTGCTGCTCGGGTAGCCTCGCAACACACCCATGACTAAGTGCTTTAATTGCGGTATAGGGGACAGTGCACTTATCCGTCGCACAATTGCACTGATCTGCACTGATCTGCACTGACAGAAGTCATCAGCTAACCTGTTGAATGGGTAAAAGCTCAGAGGGGATACTGTATTGTTAAGTATTACATTGCAGAAAATAATCAAAATATCGATACATTAATGTCATGTTTACCTATAAATGTATAGTATTGTTTTTTATTTCATTATATACGGTTTTTAGGCTGCATATCTGTATATGTTTATTTTTGCTACTTCCAAATTTGAAATTAAATCAAGTGTTTACCTGATAAAAAGGTCACTGTTTGCAAATGCTTGTATTCATATACAGACGCAAACAAACTGGTGAACATCAGCTAAAATCCTTTGTTCCAAATTAGTTCTGACTGTAGGTCATGTGCTTGCCATCAGCTTATAGCTGTCTGTAGTAGATTTTGAAGACACGGATTATATGACCATCAGGGAAAAAAAGAAATAAACATTTGCTCCTAACTCATAAGAACTACTGTGTATACAGGTTCATAATTAATGTAAATTATGCATAATGAAAAATAATTCTAAAATGAAGATTATGATAAGTAATTACTAGTAATTACTCAAGTATTACCAAATCCTTCTAAAGGAACTACTAATTATTTGGATCATCATAACATAACATCATTGTAAGCTAATTTTATATTTAAGGTTTTGGATAGTTTATCCTTCAGAAGAAACTACTAATTATTTGGATCTGTTTTGTAATGTATTGTAAAGTGAAGATCATGGTAAGCATGTTCTTACTCCCCACACATCACATATTGAAGCTTGGTCAGGACAACCAGGCATAGCTTCTTGACACTTAAGGTACCCCTTTATAATAATTTTTCAATCCTGTGTGTGGTTTGTGCTAAAATAAAAAAAATGCCATCAGAAAAAAAGCTTTATGAGAGCTTTGGTTGTGAAATGCCAGTGTTTTTTACAGTGTTGTGCATTATAACCAATCACACACAAGTCTGTTGAGCTTACAAATGCAATTGCCAATCAAAGGGCCTTCGGGTGAGTTTAAACTCTCACATGAATTCTCTTATCATAAACAACAAAGTGCTGATGCACATATAATGTAAGAGATTCATTCCTAAAGACAGCTGTGTAGACAGCTTTACTGGCATTTTTTGGAGTGTGATCAATCATATGATGTTTCCAAAAAGAACATTATTTTGTGTATTTGTTCTAATGCTAATGTTTATGTGGTTTAAGGTGCAAAAACACAGTATTTTCCAATACTGTACATTATCGTTTCTCCTCTAAGCCCCACCTTCTGAAAAAAATTGTGCAAAGCTCATCATTATAACAAAGCAAGGAGTGCATTCATTATTGGAGAAATAGCAAACAACAAGTTCTAACGTTACCCTTCAGTTCTCAAAACTCAAAATGTTTGAATAGTAAGTAGCAGGTTCTTTTAATAATAAAAAAAATAACTTGATTAAAGTTTGTGAATCAGAAGTGCCAGACTATCCTTGCAGAGTTTTCATATGACCGCTTTAAACTGTGTGGTTGTGAAAACCTTTAATGGAGTGGGATCATTTTCAGCGATTCAAATCTTGTTCTACTCTCTTCTTCACATGAAGACTTGGAACTTATTTGTAATGTTTTTATGTTTGTTTACGGTCAGTTATTTGCCTGTTACGTGTTTTATGTTGTGTAGAAGTGTGTAGGTTTAGAGTAGGGGTGTGGTTAGCAGCTCAAATGAAAGTATACATTTACATAAAATATTTAATTTTTTTTTTATAAATGCATGCAAACCATTAAATTAATACAAACTACTGGGAGTGAGAATGTGCTGATCACTTACCACAACCTTACAAAAAACGCAAAACTTTACTATGGTCATAGGTAACAATCTCCTTTTCAGAATACTGATCCAAAAAATGTGTAATTCCTTTAGAAGTATTTAGTAACTCCTGAATAACTACTGTCCAATATTAATCATGATCTTAACTTTTCTAAAATCATCAGTAATTCCCTTCTGATGAATTTGTTAATACTTTAGTCATTTCTAGTGGGTTACTGTGGCCTTTAGAATTCATCATAAAGTATGATTCAATTATGATTTTTCATATTAATTGTGGATTTGTATACAGTAACTCTTAGGGAGGCATGAAAAAATAATAGTTACTGATTAGCTAATAGTGAACTGCCACATTCAACTAAGCACTATTACTTACTAATTTCTAATAGAGTTTCTTGTTAGTTACCATTAGTTATTATAGTACTAATATTGCATTACTCATGTGTTCTCGTGTAGTTATTCATGAAGGAAAAGTATTCCAAAGTGTTAGCCTGAAATCTGTTCATAAGTACAGATTTTAAACGATAATAACAATACTAATGCTGTTTTTCATTTTAAATGTCACAGATCCCCAAAGAGGAGCCACAATCATGACAACAGATTCTTCAGACCCTCTGAAAACCTCTACAGAAACCTGTGCCTTTGATCAAACCCTGTGAATCAATTGTTTTCGTATGGGACCAGCATATAAAGACTAATACTGCACTTCTGACAGACACCTTTATGAACTGAACAGGTGACATGTTAAGGCGTTTACTGAAGCCATGGAGTTCATCAAGTCTGTGTAAAAACTGTCCCGAGAGGGAATCCCACTCTGTGCAATATTAGGCTGCTGAAGTAGAGTGAAGTTAGTGTCTAAGTAGGTTTTGAATTACTATGTTCATTTGATTTATTTTTGTAAAGTTTTTTCCTGGTGTATATTTTTCTAAAACAATATTATTCTCCGGCAGAAGAGACACCTGTGAGCACTGATAGATAAAATATTGTTAGGCAAAGAAAATGCCTCCTTTCTTAGACAGGGGAAAAGCCATAGTACCTCTCATCAACAACAGTGGTGATGTTAAGAATGAAATTCGCTGAAATTGTGTGTCACCCTTACATATGTATGCCCTTTCGTTTTATTTGCTGTAAATTTGAGTGTTTATCTAATGTAATTATATAACAAATAAACATTTAGTATATAATATGATTGATTTTAATTTGGATTATATTCTTTAAAACAGCACCTTTTTCCCAAAGGAAAAGAACATGATTTGTTATTTGGATCAAATTTGTATTTATTTACAAAATATTATTATTATTCATATGTCCTTATTTATTATTTATATCATTATTACCATGGACCGCTTTTATCAATTTACTTGTATGTTTCAAAATGCACATCTAATATTGTACTATACCATATAAGTTACTTCTTTCGCAACAGTGAAGTCTAAGGAACTAGCCATGCAAGGCCTAATGTTTAAGTTATACAGCCAAAAAAAAGAAGGAAAAAAAAAATCTATATGTTACACAGTACACATACAATCATACACATAGAATTTTTGTCATTAATTCAATAATGTTGCTGAACAAAAAAAAAAACTTAAATAATGTTCAGTTGTGTCAACTGTGTTGCTCATGTTAACTATGTGATCCTTACTATCAACTGTTACTTTTTGTACAATTTATTTTTTTATATACATATATTTTCAATTACTAAAATGCTGCTTCTGACATGCTATAAAGTGCATTTTATTTTCCCACAGGTAGGACCTTTGAAAATGGCCTATATTGTAGAATTCTGATAAAATATGTTTCTTTCCCTACAGACCATGACGAGACCACCACATCTGCAAACCACAGTCAAGATCAGTTTCTTGATTTTTAACAAACAGAAAAAGCATGCGTTTTGCTGCATATTCACATAGATATTTCTGTGAGAGAAACTTAATGCGGCTTTGAAATACATTATGGACATTATTTCTGAAACACTTGTGTCCCTTTAAGTTGATGTCTGTACTGGCTGGCCTCGATATGACTATATAAGGATACAGTATGTCATCTATATCTAAAAGAAGTTTATCTAGGATACTTGAATTCTTTTCTCCCTGTTTTCTGATGTGCATGTTATGACACATGTGTACACTATCTCCAATATTAAACTACCTTGATGAAAAAAATGACTAAATCATGTTTTGTTTTGTTTTGTTTTTTTGGACAAGATGGAGATTCATCTCTTATATATGTGAAAAACTTGCTGTAATTCATGAAAAGTACATTTTGTACATTTGTACAGAGTTTGTTTGCGAACTACAGTATCACATTAACACATTAGAGGTGAATTTTTTTTTATTATTATTTTTTTAAAGAAAATTGCACTGTAATTTATAAAGACAAACAAAACTAATCTGATGTGTTTTGAAAAATCATTCCGTCATGTCTATAAACAGTGATTTATTTGTTACTTTAACAAATAAGTGATCAAGTGCCGCTTATTCGTTGTTAAAAGAAAAAAATCTCATTGAGCTAGTTTAAAAAGTCCTAAAGAACACTATAAAAAATGTCACATTTTTGTCCTGTCTCTGAAAAGAGCTTGTAAAAAATAGAAACAGAAACTGAAGCATTTTACCTAAATCTCTAGAAAAAAACTATAAAATCTGAATTAACATTGCATATATATAACAAGACTGTTTCCTTTACTTTTATTTCTATTAATCTTTATCGTTTTTGTAGCTTGTATAGATTTATTACTTTTAGAACAAGAATTGTGATTTATGTTGAACCTATACAGTCAGCCTCTGTATCTGTTCCTAAGTAATTATTACTTAAATTATCCTATGTGTGACGTTTCATTTACAGATTAAATGAATATATGATGCCACCCTGTGGTCACAATATGTATATTCTGAGCAAGAAATAAGTATTTAAAGCTCAGTGGGGACTGACATTTTTCTGAAAACCAGGTTAAAACTATGTTTTGTATAGCACCTTAACCACTCCAAAGAACCGCTGAAGAACCATTACAGGTCTAATTTGTGCTGTAATATAAATCGATAATCAGCACCCACCAATTGGCAATGTCGTGAACAACGAACAAGCATTTCTACGAACACAACAGGATTCTCAAGTCCAGGAAGCATGGACATTAAATCTTTCAAAGCACTGGGGGAGGGTGGCTGCACCTCAATTCCCCTTGGCTTTGCAACCCAGACAGCAGCTACATTATCACTGTGCGGGTCAGCCTGCATTTCTGGCTTGTCGTTCTTATACTGTTCTAGAGACGGATACAACTTCTCTGGCGGAGGCGGAGGAGGAACACAAGCAGGGGCTGAAGTCGAAGGGTTAAAATACGGCAGCGGGTGGCTCCCCTTCTCGGGTAAAGAAGAAGGAGGAGGCGGAAAATGAGTAGAGCAGGTGCCTTTATCTTTTGACGGTTTTGGAACTGTTTTAGAACAGCTTTCGGCACATAAATATTCTTTTTGTCATTCCAAACAAAACTCATTTTATACCATGTGTCATATCCCGCTTTCATATAATTATAATCCCACAATGGATCTCCCTGCCCACCGTAAATCATGTCATTGGCAGATTTCAAATAACTTGGGTCAAATGTCCCTTCTTTTGGGTACGTTCGCCACTGGCTATCCAGAGTCCATCCATACAAATTATCTAGGAATGGCACTGTGTAATAGCCCCAACCACATCTTTCCATCCAATCTTTGGGTGTCTCAACAGGTTCAGGTTTTGGATAGCTCTGTCCCATTATGAATACAGATCAACCAGCGTACAGACAGCAAATCTAAATCTCTTATTAGACCTGTCAGTGAGCCAACCAGTTCAAATTTAATCGAACACGAGAAGTTGACTGTGACGATGGCAATACAAATAATCAGGTAGTGAAACTATACTTTCTCTTACCCGATCAGATGTATCCCGGACGAGCCCCCAAGAACTGTAGGAAATTATGAAATAGTGCGTGCACTTCAGTCTGCACCGCAGCAGGTCCCCTCTGTCTGTATCGCTGGTAGATGTGTACCCTTGGTTCAGCGCGCTGGAAGCACAGTCCGATAAAACCACACGAGTGAAATCAATCTGGTTTATTCAAACAAATGCTCTCAAACATCAAGTCTGTCTTCAGTTTATATACATCGGGAAAAATAGGAGTGCACCCAAAAAGGAGGAACTTGGTCCCCAAGCCATAACATAGGAAAACATATACATATATGGTAATATTGGTTAAACTTGTTCTAACAGCTCAGCAAAACCAAATAGCCAACAAGAGGGAAAAACAGTGGGAGTGAGAACCTTGTGAAAGCAAGATACATTGTCACCTTGAGGTGGTAGAAGGGCCAGTTGCTATCTAGCCAAAACAGTTCTCTGTACGCACAAGGCATCTCCGTCGCATTTAGGTCAGAGTTCATACACACACACATAGTAGAGAAGGCATAATGTTCCTTCAATATATATAGATGCTATTCATATATATATATATATATATATATATATATATATATATATATATATATATATATATATATTCAAGCTGTAAATATTTATACTGACTCTACCACTTATCCTATGCTAACGCTGGATCATTCTGGCAGGTAAGTTTTATCAAGGATTTATGAGTACAAGAGAGATTTACATATATGTTACTTATATTTAAACGTTGGTTACAGGACCTACAAATCACTTTTAAAAATCATTTACACATCCTGTGTTTGAGTTCTTTCAGACTGCCATACCGTTGGGATAATCAGACCATGTAGATGTTTTAACTTGGCAAAAACAGTGAAAAAACATAATTGGGAAAAGGGCAAGAAGGCATCAAAGCATGTCAGAATTCAAAATCTGCTTTACTTCCTGTCCCTGGAGGTACCTTCTTCTGACTTCCGAATTTTGAAGGCAACATAGATATATCATTTGCTCCTTTTGATATCCCACAATCCTTTGCATTCCGTGACGGTTGAGCTAAAAAGTAAAGATGGCGTCTGAAAGTTGCGATTGGTTGACAGTTGCGTGTAAATGTATTTTTTCATTCTCATTCTAATTCTATTCTGTTGTAGATCAATAAAACCGCTATGCTGTCTCAGAAGCATTACCGAAATCATAAGATGCCTTTCTGAAAAAACACTGCGTTCGCAAGTCATTGCTTTATAAAGCAGCGAGGCAGCAAGTCAGATGCCTAGGATTTCAGATGCAGCCAATGTGTGATGCAACCTTGAAACCAGAAATGTCAGATTTGACCTTACAACACTTAACAACTGGTGCCTGAAGCAGAAAGTGAACAGGTGGGAGGAAACATAGCATTCCAGATTCCACAATTTATAAAGTAATTATAAGACTGTATGTTATTAAGAATGCACTCGACATTCTACCAAAAATTCTTATTATTATTATTATTTTACCATCAATTATTGTATTATGTATTTTGACTGTAATTGCCTGATTTACTATACATGGTTTCGAGCAGAAAATGTATTATATGGGTAATTGTGTTTGTGTGTTGCTGTGTTATGAATTTAGAAAATGTATAAAAATAATGTATACAATATAAATGCTTGTTGGTAATTAAAAAAAGAAAAATATGGCAAATAATTTTGTGACCAAGTTTACGATATTTACATTTTGGATGGATAAAATTCTATGAAAAATTCTCTTAAAAGAAAAGAAAAAAGACATCCAACCTAACAAAGGTATTTCGTTAAGCCAGTTAAGTGTATCTGTGAAAGAATGGAACAATACCCTTACGAAAAAGTATTATACTTCAAGTTTTTTTCATTAAGCATACATAAGTAAAAAAAAAAGTGGACTATATACTTATATTTTAGTATACTTATACTTTAAGTACACAATGTCTCTATAATCTTCTTGTAAGCAACAAAAAAGGAGTTTTGTGAAAAGTTTACATCATATGCATGAATATTAAATTTTAGAGGGTTGTCTTCAACTACTGGCCTGACACACAGCACAGTGTTTTTTTGGACACATTTTTAATGATACATTGTAAGCATTTCATTTGATTGATAATAATATGTTGAATTAATTGCTTGTAGTATTTAAAAAAAACAATTAAGTGTATATAGTGACACATTTTTTAGAGTGTGTGTTTTTTTGGGAATACAGAATGGAGAAAATGTGTACTACCATATAACAATGAAAACACGGATTCTAGGAGCAAAAGTATAGTTTAAATATACTTGGCCTTTATAAGTCAAGTACAAATTAAAAGCCAAAACTTATACTTTTTTTGTTTAAAAGAAACACTAATAGTACATTTTAATATGCTTTTTCGTAAGGGTAGTATAAAGTCAGTAAGTAAATTTTGTATGTTGGTGAAACATGAAGGAACTTACTCAAATATGTGTACACCATAGTACCATAAGGTGTGGTGAGTATGGATATAAACCACAATTACAGTAAAACATTTTGGATTGTGGATGTAAAACATAACACTATGTTTTACTGATAAGCACTTTTTGTGTTTTTCCCCTTCTTTTAGGTGGAGTAATAAAGTAATGAGTGAATTACTGCGAACTGTGTTTCCATTGTTATATAGTAGGGGGCACTAGTACACATCTTCTGTACTGAATTTCCAAAAACACACACACTGTAAAAAAATTATTCACTATATTTACTTAATAAAATTGTTTCTAAATATTACAAGCAATATTATTAATTAGACTTAATTAGAATTCATTATTGTTAATCAAATGAAATGCTTACAATGTACCATTTGTAAGAAAAAAAAAAGATTGTGTCAATGCACTTAACAGTACTGAATAGGAGAATATACTGTCTGTAAATGTTTAATGACAAGATTTCAGTTAAAGGCATTTATTTCATTAAGGCATAGTATCTGTGCAATCAAATTGATGACAATCATTAAAAATTAAGTGGATTATTGATAAGAATTATTATAATTAACATAAAAACAAATACTGGAAGATTAAATTTGGTGAATAATTTTAAAAGTATTTTACAATACTGTATATACAATATAATAAATAAATACTCACATAAGAAAAACAATGGGATCAGCTTGTAAGCACACAAAAAAAAAAAAAAAAAAAAAAATCTTCCTGAATCATCACAAGAGCAGATTGAAGTAGTTATCTGAAACAACAGACAAAATGAATGACCATACACATATTTTTATGCATTGACTTTCATGCAAAACTTTCATATTTTTTTTTTTTTTTGGAAGCTAAATGTTTGTAGACACTGTCAGTGATTTCCATGTGGACTTTGTTTGCTCTTCATTCAAAAAGCTAGACATAATATGGAAATAATCAGTTCTCAGTAAAATCACGTGCATCGCAATGGTAGTCTTGGCTCCACAAGGAAAAAATAAACACAAATAAAAAAAAGAAAGAATAAATCAAAGGTATACACTTTTGTACCTACTGTATTAGGTTCAAATAAGTACACTTTAAGCACTAATATGTACCGTTAAGGTACCAAAATGGACAGTTTATTTTTTGGTACAAACATGTACTTTTTAAAAAGGTAACACCCCAGTGACAGCTTTTGTACCTTTATTTTTGTCTTTGTGTCTTTGTGTAAACTATACAGATTATACATATAACCTCTTTTCTTTTGAGCCAATTTCAAGGGAGAAGGTCTTATTCGCATTGTGAAACATAAATTGTAAAAAGTCAACTGGGCCTAATAGGCTTGACCATTCCCTTATGAAACTTTTGGCTAAAATTATTGTTCAACAAATACCTTTTATAATTTTAATTTACCTTTGGAACAAAAAAATTATACTCCGATCTTGGAAGATGTAACATCCTATCTCAAAACTCAGTATTAGATAATTTTTTTTAATTATTCAGTAGTAGATAAAAAGTCATTTGTTAGTGATCAGTTAAAGGACTTCTTAACAGTATAAGCACCATCATAGCAGCCACTAAGGTAGTTTTCAGTGCTATTGACAGTAAAGAAACATGTGCAGCATTATTTGTTTATTTCTTAAAAAATGTTTAATATGGTTGATCACACCATTTTGTTACAATATCTGTTTAAAATTGTGATGTTTGTTAATGCTATTGAATGGTTTAAAAATGGTTTAAATATCAATAGCAAATATCAATGTGTCACATGAGAAGTCATTATATCAGGGGAGCCAGAATTAGTTGGAGTTCCTCAAGGTTCCATACTAGGGTTGTTTACAATCTACATAAATTATATTTGTATAAGCGTTGATGCAACTGTACACCTCTATGCAGATGATACTATCACATACACTACTGCTAGAACTCTATATGTGTCCTGATTTCAGTTTATGTTCCCCTGTCTTGGTGTTTTAGGACTCTTATTTTTTAGTGTTTGCTCCCCATTGTTTCTGTGTTCCCTGCTCCTTGCCCACATTGTTAGTTTCCTCGGTTACTGATTAGCTCCTTTCCCTTGTTAACTTGTTATCCTGTTTATTTAAGATCAGCTCAGTTCCTGAGCAAGATGCTGAATATTGTTTAGCTATAGCTGCCTTATGGAGCCATCTTGAGTTTCTTTAGTCTAGTCCTAGTTTTGCATTGTCTCCAGTGTATGATCTTTGCCTAGTATTTTGGATATTTCCATTATCTTGCAGTTTGGACTCTGTTTTCCCCTGTTTGGATTGTAGCTTGTTATCAAATTACTCTTTTTTTTCCAAATATTCTAAATATTGTTTACTTGCAGCTTGCAGATGGATCCACCCACCTCTGCTCAGGTCTGTTACAGAATACTCGGCCACATAAGGATGCAGCAGCTTTTTGAGTGGAAACTGGCCAGGTATGGACATTACAAAAATATTATTTGCCCTGAAACAAGGTACAAAATCTTTTGAAAATCATAAAATCAAGTTACCAATTTTTTAATAGAGAATGTACAAATTTGGAATATGCATCTGGATCTTCAAAGTCAGTTCAGTAACCCAGACTGGCTTCTAGTGTAGAGGATCCGCCAATAATGTCAGTATAAGCAGCTGGTCTTCCCAAACCAGTACCAATCAGTGTTAATTTTAAGTGTTAACTGTTAAATTTTTGACTAAAATTCCATTTAGTTCTAATCATATTGTAGTTGTCTGAATTGTTTTTTGTTTTAGTCTAGCTTTAGTTGACTAAATATCATATAATTTTAGTCAACTAAATCTACAGCATATTTAGTCAGCTAATGTTGAATGCACTCCAGAGGTGGTGGCAACAGCTTCAGAACCACTGGAAGTGTCAGTGGTAGCCATTCAACAGTCCTAATCCTGCCCTATCATGGCTATGGAAGCCATTTCTCCTGCCCAGTAACAGCTATGGAAGCCATCTATAATTCCTCATCCAGCCTGGTCATGGCTAAGGAGGCCATTTGTAAAACCTTGTCATGGACTGCTATGGCCAAGGAGGCTGCCTATGAACTCTCACCCTGTCCCATCACAACTAAGGGGGCCACCTGCAAACTCTTTCCCTGTCCTGTCACAGCAAAGGAGGCCGTCTTTAAACTCCTATCCTGTTCCGTCACAGCTAAGGTGGCAGCAAAAAAAAAAAGACAATCGTCAAGTATCAAAGACAATGTCGATCATAATATAAATTATATATATATAGATCATGCATGTAGATCGTGTTTTGGCCATTTTGAATCTGATTGGGACAAAGTAGGCTAGTCAGTGACAGAGATGCCTCGACAGACACAGAAACGTCTGTAGTTATGTCATGGATGGATCGATAATCAATCAATCAATCAATCAATCAATCATTTTTATTTATATAGCGCTTTTAACAACACAGGTTGCATCAAAGCACTGTACAGTATAATGTAGAAGAGTACAATGACAGGGATGTATAATGACGACAGTGAACAATTTCTTATTAAATGCAGAGACGGTCTCTGTAGTCAATTCAACGATAATCACTAGAGGTTAAGTGTCCCCAACCAAGCAAGCCAGAGGCGACAGTGGCAAGGAAACAAAACCCCATGCAAACAGAATGGAGAAAAAAAAACCTTGGGAGAAACCAGACTCAGTTGGGGTCAGTTCTCCTCTGACCGGACGACCAGCACTTAACTTGCAGTTCAATTTTAAACGCAGCTGTGTCAGGTAGTGTAAATCGATAACCTGGTGATAAGAATATGAGTATGTATGTTTGTAGCCTAAATGTATGTGTGTGTGTGTAAACAACTGCTGGTGTGCTTTGCTCCCCCTAAAAGGGGTCTGCCTGCATCTAAACAAACCCTCAGCAGATGAATTTGTGGATACCATCACCACTTCCAATAAGGTCTCCCCTCGCTGATGGGAGTCAAGACTCACTTCACTCAGAGTGTGGGGCCTCTAAAGCCTTCTTCACAGGTGGCTCAGTTCATGACATCTGCAATGCTGCTGGCTGGTTTACACCCTTGACCTTTGTTAGGTTCTATGGCCTGGATCTGCGAGCCACTCCCAGCTCTTCGGTTCTCTCGCCCTAGCTGTGCAATATCCACACTAGGCAGGGACACGTCTAATGGGTGGTTATATCTTATTGCAAACTAAATATAAAAACACTGTTGTATTTGTTTGGTCTAAAATACAGGTCGGGTTCTTTGTTGCGGTGGACATGAATATTTTAGAAATCAGTTGATGGTGAGCCCCCCACGGATCTGGACAAACACAATTGACTGAATAAGCTTCTCATCGAGAAGCTTCTGCCATACATGGTAGGATCTTAGCATACTTATTTTTTACTTCTCAAGCTTACTTCTCAGCCAGAAGTACAGGGAAATTCTCTTCCTGGGCTGAATAACGGACCAAAATATATATTTTTTTCTAATGCCCATCCATGTGGCACAGATTTTAAGGTGAACTGTTGAAAAGGAAACAAACTGATTTTTGAATTTAAAGAGACTTAATTTTAATTAAATATCAGAGTAATTATTTGATTTTGAAAAAAAAATTACTGGACTGAGAATTAATTGGATTGGGTCTTAGGTGACTGAAAAATACATTGATGGGTAAATTACCAAATTAATCTCGGGTATATTTAGTGTGTTCATAAGGTGTACTTGTAGGGTTTTGTGTTTGTTGTACAATCCAAAACTATGGAAAATCAACAAATTTTGCACAAAATATGGCACTGGCATATGCTCGGGAGGATTAGTCCCTGGAGGGCGCTTCTGATGATAGGCCACTCTTGTCGTTGGTGGAGAACTGGGCTGAAGATCGGCTTTCCTGCCCAGAACTGCGTAACAGAATCTGGAATAGGAATGGCTCTCCTGGCCGTGACTGCAGAACGGGATCAGAAGGAGAAAGGACCAGCTCTCCTGGCTGTGACTGCAGAGCGGGATCTGTGGAAGTCAGGAACGGGAACGTTTCTTCTGGCCATGCCTGCGGAGTGGGATCAGTTTGGCTGGTTTCGGCTCGGGCCTGGTAGATGGACACCGGTAGTTGGCCTCTGTCCAACTCAGTCCCGTGGTTTCTGGGAGGTTTACAGGACAATGGTAACTGGCCCTAAGCAGAAACAGCCAGAGGAGGACCTTGTCATCAAGCGTTGCCTCCGCCGCTGACTGACAGAACTTGGCGATGGAGTAGAACAGGAAGCTCATCCAGGAGAGGGCAAGGAAGTGAGTGGTGAACTACATCGCCATACTTTTTAAGGTTGTGTCTTCTGTTACAGTTCGCTTGTGGAAAGAATAAGGAGATTAACTTCTCAAGGAGGGGTTAACTTTAAATGAGTTTTAATCCTTGAAACACGTAACTTACATCAGAGACGTACACAATGGCAGGTAGCGAGTAGACACAACAGAAAACACAGGGCAGGACACACTAATTATACATCACATAACAAAGATATAATTAAACACAACTGAGGAACACGGCTGTGAACAATTAATAAACTAAACAAGAACAGGGACATGACCAAAAAATGGAAAACAGAAACCAAGAAAATGAAACCAAGTCTGTAACAGGTATGGTTTGTGCTGTGCTGTTATGTTATTGTAATGTTTGTTGTAGATGAGGTTTCTCTATTTCTATTTTTTACTTAAGTTTTAAGTGTTGCCATTTTGTCCAGGGACCATTTGAAAAAGGGACTGTAGTCTCAATGTGATTGCTTAAATAAAGGAGAAATAATAAAAATAAATAAATAAAAACAGTGCTGTCAAATTAGCATGTTAACATGGGATAGATCATTCCAGTTTAATGGTGTTAAATATTTAGTGCAGTTAACGTAGAGGCAGAGCTAGGGTTGGCTGTTCCACTCACAACTGCTGCTTCTGTGTCTATTTCTTTTCATTTATTTAGATGCAAAACTCCACTTCGCCTCAGTGACAGGTTCCATTCAAAAGAGCATGGAAATAGTATGGGTAATGAGGAAGCTTTAGAAGGAAAGTGAACTGTGGTAAAATTAGATTTGTTTTTGTCCTGGAGCCTAAGGAAGAGACTGAGAGCAGATGAGCCAGGGTGACACCTAGCAACAGAGAACTTAGTTGAAGGAGGAGACAGAAAGAACTGGATGGATAGAAGGATTAGGCATAGCCGGAGGAATGCAGTCAAGAGCAGGTGGACTGAGAGGACATTCATGAAAAATCTAATAAAAAATGATAAAAATAAAAGACAGGGAAACACTCTGCTTACTTTCTGGGTCAGGTCTTCTGTCACAGTGTGGTGAGGGAATATATGCACTAAGATGAGAATTCAAATTAAACAGTTTTCATCCACAGAGAGAGTGGCTAAAAAGTGCTAAAAAAAGAGGGTAGTACACTCACATACACACACACAGGATAAATGACGCAGCAGAAAGGGCGTGATTGAGGGGAATATGGAGGAGAACAAGGATTAGATGTGGGATGGAAAAATGTGTGACAAATACACCTGCATGGAAATTCATAGTAAAAAAATAAAATAAATAATTATAATAGTTTGTTTGTTTGTTTGTTTGTTTGTGTATCAAAAGGCCGGAGAATGATGTGTTTTACTGAGGATGTGAATTTGCTGAGAATTGAACATTTGAATGAAGAGCAAACAAAATGTTCAAGTGGAAAGAAATCTCTGTCAAATATTTTGCATTTGAAAAATCGTTTTGCATGAAACGTAATGTATAAATATACAAATATGTGTATTGGGATCATTCAGTCTGCCTGTCGCTGCGAGTAACTGCTAGTATTTGGCTCTGAGTTTTGTTTTGTATTACATTTAAATGCTAAAACTGTTGTTTATTTAATTGTGTTTGTGGAATAACAACAGTTTCAAGTTCCATGCACACTTTAAACTCATCACCAATGGACAAGCTGTTTCAGTTGTTTTTTTTATCAGGTGAGCATTATTTTTTAATATTTAAATATATATCTTTACAAATGTTAGAATTCCAGATTTGTGCTTTCAAACAATTTATTCTCATAGGTCACTGAAGTAGTTCTTGCTCAAAAGATTTAAAAACATGACCTAGTTGCTGAAATTAAAATATGTAACTAATATGTGTCTATAATTTCAGTGGAAATCTAAAAATTACCAATATGTAACCATCAACGATAGCATATAAAAGTATTTTAATTATACTAGGTTACTTCTTTTTATGAACTTAAAAGTCAAAGGAGGATTGGTAACACTTTCTAAGATCCTCTTTTTTATTATACATTTTAAGGGTATTCTTATGGCAATATTATGAATGCATAATGCATTATAAGTAACATTATAATATGTATCATCTCATGAATATTCATAAGAATAGTTTTAATGTGTTATATTATTTACTTATTTGTGGTTATAGCTTTAATAGTATGATAATTTATAACACACAATGAACAGGATTCATCCACTTAAATTACAATGGATTATATTTCTCATAGTTATAATGTAAGTCTCATATCTTGCCATTTTACTTGTTACTTTACTTAAAGCCCACAAATACCGCTTATAATTAACACTAATAACAATTACATTTTTTCTCAAACAGCCATAAGATCAGATATCAGATCAGATTAATGTGTAATATGACACAATTGCTTCATTCATTTGCTTTTTTATGAAAACAGTTTGACAGTTACCCTTTAGACAGTTGGTAATAATTACCTCTGCAACTACATGTCAACTAGATTACACTAGAGTGTAAGGGTCCCCCTTTTCCTGCAGAACGGAATCCAGAGGCCCTGGTCGAAGGTCAATGCGTGTGCGGTCTTTTCTTTGCGTCTCTTCAAAAATCACTAATATTTATTAATCTGTTGTGTTTCCAATTATAGTACTGACCTTATACATAATTTTATCTGACTCCAATCTTTCAGATTTTAGTTATATTTATTTAAATGTAACTGCTGATCCCTCTAGTTCTGATTAAATTTGGATCATTAATTAATTATAATACTTCCTAGTTTCGACTTATCGTTCATTAGGAGTCTGACAAAGAGATCCCAGACAAAGAGATCCCAAATGTAGTTGTGTAAACCTTTTGGTGTTTAGGTTCCCGTGCTCCAGTGTCAAACCTGGCTGGAATACATTCAGACCCAAAAGGAGGGCACACCTCCTTCTCAATAGAACACAGTTCTACCAAGTTCTTAATCTTCTCCATAATATAAGTGATTACTGTGAAATTGAGAACAATTTACCAGTCACACTGAGACCCTTCAAATCAGACCAAACATGAGAGTGAAGAACAATAGGTTCATAAGACACATGATATATAATGCCTTATTCCTAATGAACTTTAAACCAACTCTTTTTGGGCAGAAGGAGGGGAAGCAGGAAGATCAGAGGTGAGGAGGGTGTCATAAAGGCCACAAGTCACAAGTACATCGTATTCTAGGAGTAGGGTTCCTGGTTCCAGCGAATCTAAGTAATGCATCCTAAAAATCCTTTAACGGATTTGAATAATAAAAAGTGTGTTGGTGTGTAATGTTTAGGCTAAATTAAAAAGATGTGTCTTTATTCTAGATTTAAACTGGCAGAGTGTGTCTACTTCCCGAACAGAGTTAGGTGCTAGATAGAAAAAACGATCTGCTGCCAGCAGCTGATTTTGATATTCTAGGTATTATCAAAAGGCCAGAGTTTTGAGAATGCAGCGGACGGGCAGGACTATAATGTGATAAGAGCTCACTCAAGTATTGAGGAGCTAAACAATTCAGGGCTTTATAGGTAATTAATAAGATTTATCCGATGTTTGATGGGGAGCCAGTGCAGTGTTGACAGAACCGGGCTAATATGATCATACTTCCTAGTTCTAGTAAGGACTCTAGCTGCTGTGTGTTGGACTAGCTGAAGTTTGTTTATTAAACGTGCAGAACAACCACCCAATAAAGCATTACAATAATTTAACCTTGAGGTCATAAACGCATGAATTAATATTTCAGATGCTGGATTGCTGTCAAACCAAGGTTCTAACTGATGATGAAAAATTAACAGAGCAGCCATCAAGTGTTAGACTGTGTTCTAGATTATTATATGTGGGGTTTTTAGGTCCAATTATTAGCACCTCCGTTTTTTCAGAATTTAGCATTAGGAAGTTACTCATTGTACAGTTTTTTATATCAACTATGCATTCTGTTAGATTCTCAATTTGGTGTGTATCACAAGGCTGCGCTGAAATATTGAGCTGAGTATCATCAGCATAGCAGTGAAAGCTAACACCATGCCTCCTGATAATGTCTCCCAGAGGTAACACGTATAGGTTGAAAAGTAACGGTCCTAGCACTGAGCCTTGAGGAACTCCATATTTCACTTTTGAGCGATAAGATACCTCCTCATTTAGTGCTACAAACTGATAGCGGTCAGATAGATATGATCTAAACCATGCTAAGGCACTTCCTCTAATGCCAACATAGTTTTCTAGTCTATCCAAAAGAATGTTGTGATTGATAGTATCGAATGCTGCGCTAAGATCTAATAGCACTAATAGTGAGATAAAACCATGATCCGATGATAGAAGTAGGTCATTAGAAACTCTAATGAGAGCAGTCTCAATACTATGGTATGGTCTATAAAACCTGATTGGAAATGGACACCATTTTTTTTCTAAAAAGGAATACATTTGTGAGGATACTACCTTTTCTACTATCTTTGACAGAAAAGGGAGATTAGAGATTGGTCTGTAATTTTTTTATTGGTCTGTAATTCATCTTTGGGTTCAAGATGTGGTTTCTTAATAAGAGGCTTAACTACAGCCAGTTTGAAGGTTTTGAGGAACATATCCTAATGAAAATGATGAATTCATAATGGTCAAAATAGAATCTATGACTTCTGGAAGCAAATCTTTTAATAGTTTAGATTGAATAGGGTCTAACATACATGTTGCTGGTTTAGATGATTTAAAAAGTTTGTACAAGTCTTCTTCTCCTATAATAGAGAATGAGTGTAATTTTTCCTCAGGCGATCTAAAGCTCACTATCTGATGTGAAACTGTAGTTAACGGCTGCATAGTTACAATTTTATCTCTGATGGTATCAATCTTAGAAGTAAAGAAATTCATGAATTCATTACTGCTATACTCTTGGGGAATGTTAGCACCTGTTGACGTTTTATTTTTCATTAATTTAGTTACTGTATTGAATAAATACCGGGGGTTATGTTTGTTTTCTTCTAAAAGAGATGAAAAATAATCAGATCTTGCCATTTTTAATGCTTTTCTGTATGACAGGATACTCTCCCGCCAGGCAATACAAAATACTACTAATTTAGTTTTTCTCCACCTGCGCTCCATTTTCCGGGCTGCTCTCTTTAGAGTGCGTGTGTTTTCATTATACCATGGAGTCAGATTGTTTTCTTTCATCGTTTTTTAGTGCAAAGGAGCAACTGTATCTAAAGTGCTAGAAAAAAGAGAGTGCATAGTTTCTGTTATATCATCAAGTTTTTGCGTCGTATTGGATGTGCTAAGGAATTGAGATGAGTCAGAAAGATTACATAGAAAGCTTTCTTTTGTGGTGGAAGTGATGGTTCTACCATACTTGTAATAAGTTGCAAAGTTTACAGGTTTAACTATACAGAGTTCGCACAAGACTAGTGATCTGAAATGTCATCACTTTGCTGCATAATTGTGTGTATGATAATTCATATGATGGTATAATATATTATACACTTATTTATAATGCATTATGTGTTTGTCATATTGCCTTAGGAATACAGTTATAATGTATTATAAATAAAGGCTTCATTGCAATGTTTGTAAAACAGTTTATTTGATTAGAGTTAAAGGACCTTAAAGCTGCATGCTTAGTCGACTAAAGCAATGCTTAAAAGGAGCTACATCATATCACTCTTTCAAACCTTTACCAGAGAAAATGCATTTCAGGAAAGTGTCTTCCTTCAGCTGATTTCATCTTCGTCTGTGGCTGTAGTCAGTTGTAGTTCATGTATTTATCTTTCCTTCGTTGATTCTGCTTGGGTGATAACAGCAGCTGTTCATCATATGTGTGTGTGTGTGTGTGTGTGTGTGTGTGTGTGTGCATCTATAGTGTCATGGGGTGAAGAATCATAAACATTTGTACAACTGATTTTGTGAATAAAAAAAGCCTCTCCGAGGCCTGACGCCACGCCCACTGTGTCTGTCGTTGGCTCCTCCCGTCACAATATATATATACACACACACACACACACACACACATATATATATAGGAGGAGCCAATGACAGACACAGTGGACGTGGCGCCAGGCCTTGGAGAGGCTTTTTATTAACAAAACAAGGTACAGAATAAAGTGTCCAGGGGAGAAAGTGTCTAAATAAACGGGGGAACTGGTGTCCTCGTCGTGCTGCAGGGAAAGTGCAGGTCAGGTAGTGCTCCAGGGTGAAGGGTCCAGGTAAGGGGCGGAGTCTGGCGGCCGCACGCGCTCCCCTCTCTGGTCCGGGGCGCGAGGGGCGGCAACTTCTTCCGCGGCATCTCCGTCGCTTCTTTCCTCCGCTCGGCAGAGTTGAAGGGGATAAACAGCTCGGCATCCTGACCCGTCAGCCGTACACGGTGTGGTCATCGCCTGGACTACGGGGGTCATCGCCTAGACTACGGGGTCCCACGACGCGCTTCTCTGGCGGCGGGGCGAGCTCCTTCACGCACCCTTCTTGGACCCACGAGGACACCAGCGTGCATGCACGGGGGATGAGACCGGTCTCTCGAGGAGAGGCGCGCTCGGTATTTAACGGTGGTGGTAACGAGGCTTAATTGCTTTCAGGTGTGCCTCGTCACACGCCGCCAGACCTGACCAATACCCCGCCCCTCCTCTCGAACACACTCACTCCCGTCGGGAGCCTGGTGAAGGGCAGCGAATAAAGGACAATGATGACAATAAAGGGGAAGGGCAGCCGACTAGTCTATATATACATGAATGTGTGTGTTTGACTTGATTGCCATCAAATGATGTAAAAAAAATAAACATTATATACTTTTCTCAACAGGATTATGTTCATTTACTAGGAGCATCTCACGTGAGTATGTTGTAATTCAGGAACAGAAGACTTGGAAACAGGCACAAGCTTACTGCAGAGAGAATTACATAGACCTGGCTACTGTTCAAAGTGAGGAAGACTGGGGAAATCTACAAGATGCAGTTAAAAAAATTACTAAGACTGCTTGGATTGGACTGTACAATGATATCAATAGCTGGCGCTGGTCTTATCAAAATAAAGAAATTGCATATAGCACCTGGAGTTCTGGAGAACCAAACAACTATGGTGGGCATGAGGCATGTGGTTTGATGAGGGCTAGCTCATGGAATGACTATGATTGCAATAATCTTCTTCCATTTTTTTGCTTGAACGGTAAGAAATGATAGAAACAATAGAGATAATGTAAATATTTTGAGTGGACAATGTAGTCATCCTAGCATACTAATAATAAAGTTCCTCAAACCTTGCACTGGAGGGCCAATGTTTTGCAGAGTTTAGGTCCAACCCTAATAAAACATACCTGAGCAAATTCATGAAATTCATGGGTCTTCAGGATCCCTAAAATATTATAGGTAAGTGAGTTTGATCAGTGGCTGGGCAGTGGCCCTCCAGGACCAGATTTGAGGAAACCCTGTAATAAGTTATAACCAATCTCTAACTACCATGCAGGATAATCAGCTAACATAAGGCTTATGTTAAATAGTACACATAAGAAATTGTAAGCAAAACAGTTTCAGTGAGCTCAGTTTATGCTTTCATAGTGACATTATTTCTGCTTCTGTAATGTGGATACTATTAAGCATTTTCTTTAACATTCATAATTTGGTTATTACACATTTGATTGTCATAAATTAAAGTTTAATGGAAAGGAAGATGGATTTGATTTAGGTAATTGTGCACATAAGGCATTAAAAAAAAAGAAGTGATCTCTGGCTTCAGCATTGACACTTACTCTGTGAACATTACACTGTGCTTTTTTGGCAGAGAATGGAGCAAACAGGTTTGTTTTCATCAGCAATAGTAAGACCTGGAAGGATGCTCAGAGCTACTGCAGACAATATTACACAGACTTGGTCATCATTCAGAATCAAACTGAGAATAGCCAGCTGAATGTACTGATGAAACCACATACAAGTGCTTGGATCGGTCTGTTCAGAGACTTGTGGAAATGGTCAGATGAAACATATGTCTCCAATGCTTCCTTTACTAGGCTGCCTTTACAGTCTGAGCTGAACAATCCTTGTGGTGTTTCAGATCCTAGCGGTATAATCAGTTATCAGGTCTGCTCAAATGTCCTCCCTTTTCTCTGCATGCACCGTAAGTTTTATGTCTGTTACGCATTAGAAATTAGAAATCAGAAATTATCTTTCTTAAAGTCTCTTCTTTCATTAGATGTTAAATCAAATTACTTTTAGCTGTTCCTCACACTGGACTGCATAACAAGGTTAAAGAGATTAAGCCTTAATCCTAATACAAAAATGAAAATTCTGTCAGCATTTACTTACCCTCATGTTTTCCAGACCTGTGTGAGTTACCCACAGAGAATAAATTAAAATATAGAATTCTCAAATGTATTTAAAAAAACATTATGATTAGGGCTCCCATTTTAATTAATTGGTTAAACATTTGCCTTATTAATAATGAAGATAAAATGTTGCTTTCTTTAAATAATTAGTGGTCAGGAATATATACCACTTTTTACTAACTAATTCATTGCAATTTTTTAATTAGACTTTATTTTAAGAGGTGTCCTTGTTACAGGGTTATTATACATCTATGTACTGAGTTATATTAATTAACTAAATTAGCTTAACTTACTATATAATTGGAGTTAGGATTAGAGTTTGGCCGTGTTAATTATCTTTAACATGCTACATTTGAAAATGAATTGCCTGCATTAATGCACTAATTTTGACAGCAATACTTTTTATATTCCAACAGGTGCAAAGAAACAGATTTTAAGACTGAGGGTTAAATCTGGTCAGAATCTTAATGGTCCTGAAATGATGAATGTTATCTTACAGTGGGTAAGTATTAAACAATGTGAGTTAAAAGACATAATGGATAATTAGCAAAAATTATAATCTCTCAAAAATATGATACTGTACAATATAGTACCCTGTGAAGCATTAGTGGCAAACATTCTATGTCATTGATGAAATTTATTTTATTCATCTGAAGCACTCGATAATTAATGTACCTGATCATTAACATAAAAAGATGCAAGTGTAATAAAACTAATATGATTTGCTAACAATAGAGATGCACAATGTAAATACCACAACTATTAGTAAAACCAATAAATGCATGACTGCTGCTGATAGACAATAAACAAATAAACATGAAAAAGGTAAAAAATTGAATTATAGAAGCAAATAAATTATATGACTATAATTTTAATATATTATATTAATATATCCATCCATCCATCCATCCATTTGCTACCGATTATTCGGGGCCGGGTTGAGGGGGCAACAGTCTAATCAGGGACCCCCAGACTTCACTCTCCACAGACACTTCCTCCAGCTCTTCCGGGGGAACACCAAGGCACTCCCAGGCCAGCAGAGAGACATCCTTAGAGACCTCCAGTGTGTCCTAGGTCTTCCCTGGGGCCTCCTCCCGGTGGGACATGCCTGGAACACCTCCATTGAAAGGTGTCCGGGAGGCATCCGGAACAGATGCCCGAGCCACCTCAGCTGGCCTCTCTCGATGTGGAGGAGCAGCGGGTCTACTCCGAGCTCCTCCCAAGTGACTGAACTCCTCACCCTATCTCTAAGGGAGCGCCCAGCCACCCTACGGAGGAAACTTATTTCGGCCGCTTGTATCCGGGATCTCATCCTTTTGGTCATGACCCAAAGCTCATGACCATAGGTGAGAGTAGGAACAAAGATCGACCGGTAAATCGAGAGCTTTGCCTTGCGGCTCAGCTCCTTCTTCACCATGACAGACCAGTACAGCGACCGCATTACTGCAGAAGCTGTACCGATCCATTTGTCGATCTCTCGTTCCATTCTCCCCTCACGCGTGAACAAGACCCCAAGATACTTAAACTCCTCCACCTGAGGCAGGAGCTCCCCACCAACCTGAAGGGGGCAAGCCACCCTTGTCCGACTGAGAACCATGGCCTCAGACTTTGAGGTGGCGATACTCATCCCAGCCGCTTCACACTCAGCTGCAAACTGCCCCAGCGCACACTGTAGGTCTTGGCCAGATGCAGCCAACAGGACAACATCATCCACAAAAAGCAGACGATATCCTGTGGCACCCCCCACATGACACCATGAGGAACCCAGTCGAATGCCTTCTCCAAATCCACAAAACGCATGTGGACTGGTTGGGCAAACTCCCAGGAACCCTCCAGTATCCTGAAGAGGGTATAGAGCTGGTCCAGCGTTCCACGTCCAGGACGAAAACCACATTGTTCCTCTTGAAGCTGAGGTTCGACTATCGGACGGATTCTCCCCTCCAGTACCCTGGCATAGACTTTCCCAGGGAGACTGAGGAGTGTGATCTCCCTATCCTTCCAGTCCAGATGCTGCAGAGATGTGTCAGCCAAGACAGCCCCACAACATCCAGAGACCTGAGGTACTCCAGGCGGATCTCGTCCACCTCCGGTGCCTTGCCATCGGGGAGCTTCTCAACAACCTCAGTGACCTCAGCCAGGGTGATGGTTGAGTCCCACCCACCCCCGGGTCCCCGGCCTCTGTTCCCCCCTTAATGGAAGACGCGTTGACGGGATTGAGGAGATCCTCAAAGTATTCCTTCCACCGCCCAACAATGTCCCCAGTTGAGGTTAGCAGGTTTCCGCCAGCACTCTAAACGGTGTTGGTAGGGCACTGCTTCCCCTTTCTGAGGCGTCGGATGGTTTGCCAGAACCTCTTTGAGGCCGTCTGATAGTCTTTTTCCATGGCCTCCCTAAACTCCTCCCAGACCTGAGTTTTTTTCACACAAGTAACAATCACACAGTGTGAACTATCAAAGACATGATCTGAGAGAATCGCAGACGAGTGGCATGCTAAATATCTGGACTGAAAGACTGAAAATAACAATGGCAATTGCCTACAGCCAATGAGAGAGCATCATCCATGGCAGCAAGAAGTTGTAGAGCAGAAGCTGCAGAACACACAATCCTTGCTCGTTGCATCTTCCCAAACATTTCCTCCTTGGTAATCTTCTATTTTTTTTTCTTTTTGTGGAATATGAGGCTGCGATGTCCTGCCGTTCCACAATAGAAGCACAGATGCTTGGTTCGACATCTCTCCCTCTCACTTTCTGAAAGGCGTGATACATTAAGCAGCATGGGTTCCAGCCACTCTGAGCGGTGAGCGTGCAGAGCTCGATAGCATAGTTAGCAGCGGTGCAATTACCTTGAGTGAGATTGATGAGCTGAGTGGAGATATCCTTACCACCAGAAGAATATTCAAACAATTCTTGAATTTGTTGAAGGAAGTAATCCACTGAATATTTAAGACGTGAATCCGTTTCCCACACCGCTGCAGCCCAGTCAATAGCTCTGCCAGCTGCCATTTCTTTTCCTCTGACTCGAAATTACCTTCTTGATGTTCTAGATACACTTTAACTTGACGAATGAAGCCCCTACATTGTTTCCACATTACCATCAAACTTATCAGGTTGAATGAATCTCACCCTCTAAGGTGTTGGGGGTGGAATTGCTCAGATAAAATGATGTTCATTAACTGATTGCAGCTTGGTTAGTTGCTCCTGATAACTCTTGAGCAATTCTCCTTGGTAGTTGAATGCAGCTTGAAGATTTAAACTTCCGCTGGATTTGGGGTAGGTGAAGTATTCTGCAACGAGGATGCTGAGACAGAGTTGGAATCCATTTGCGGGAGTTTATTGAGGGTTGAGACAACAATCATAAATGGGTAGGCAGGCAGAAGGTCAGAACCAGAACAGCAATCCAATCTGGCAGACAAAACTGAAGGGCAAATCCAACAATCAGGAAACAGGCAGGCAGGCAGGCAGGCAATGATTATACACAAGATAGCAATAGGTAGAATGATAAACGCTTGGTAAGGCAGGTACACTGGAAATACTTGACATTGTCCTGTTGGAGAGCCTCAGAATATGTAGGCCTCCAAACAGGAAATGATTAGAGAAGGACCAGGTGCCGGGAGACAGCTAGTACCCGGGCGAGGGCTCCCTCTGCTGGCTGGATGTTACACTAATGAGCTTGTGCTGTGCTGACCTGTCACCAGCGCAAATCAATATAGAGGTTGAGGTATGCATGGGACATTTTTTTAGATGAGAGCAGAAAAGATTTAAATCTTATTTCCAGAATCTTACATGCTAATGAAAGAAAGAGATATAGGCTAACAAGTAAAAGCAACCTGGTCTTGTAAAAATACGTACCTCAGTACACTTTCTGTGCAACACCATTTTAAAATGCATTACTGCATGGTTCACTGCAGTTTCAAAGTGAAATGAGCTCCACTGAAACACATGCACATTTTTATGCACATCTATATCAATAGCTTTGCTATGTTTTTATTACAATGAATATCTGGGGACCATCGCTAACAGTTAAAGATCTACCATGCCCTATAATAGATATAAAAATATACCCACCTGATAGATTTAACAAATAAAAAAATTATATAAAAAGGCATTTGTTGCAGGAACCATGTAATTTCAGCACAGTTCAAGATTGTGACAAGAGGGTCGTAACATCTCCATTACCTCCTTCAGGGAGCAAGGGTTACACAAGTGACTGAGAATTTCTCTTCATTATGGACAGCAACTTGGGGCAGTTGATGTGCCATTGCAGTCGAGGTCTTGTTGCATACAGCACTCCTGCCCATCATGGAGGCATTTGTGTTGACGACTACATGTCTCAACACCTGTCCTAAGGGCACTTCTGCCTGTGGAAATGCAGGTTCTGACCACGGGCTGAAGAGATGGCAACACTCTGGGGTAATGCCAATCATGAAGTTCAATTCATGATGTTTAATCTATGATGCTTTGCGTCATACTGACCGAATCCAACTTCATACCAAGAAAAGAGATGTTCTGTACGGGCATCCTCCGTTAGCTTAGTAAATACGCGAGTAGACATACTGTAAATAGAGTGCCATCCTCCCACTTCAGGACTGCTTTCATACAACAGCTTGGCATTCTTTCTGACTTTTAGACCTCAAGTGGTGAGAATTTGTACACACATATAAGTGGATTTTGAGGCACATTACCTTGAAAAAAAGTTAGGAGAAATTGAAAACTCTTCTTTCTCTTTTCTGTCTTTCACCTCTCCTGAGAAAGACTGTTATTTAAAGTGCACAGCTGGAGTGCTTTCACCATAAAACAATGTGGCCAAACTTCACTTTCATGTTCATCAAACCACTCTGTCAACAGTCTTGCTGTGTGTATTGGTGCATTATCATCCTGATACATGGCACTGCCTTCAGAATACAATGTTTGAACCACTGGGTGCACATGGTCCTCTAGAATGGTTCATTAGTCCTTGGCAGTGACGCACCCATCTAGCACAAGTATTGGGTCTAGGGAATGACATGATATTGCAGCCCAAACCATCTACTGACATGCTTGACTCTGGGCATGCAACAGTCTGGTTGGTACACTACTTTGGGGCTTCTCCACACTGTAACCGGATGTGGGATAGACAGTGAAGGTGGCAATGTATGTTGACCCTGTGGAGCCCCTGATGGACAGTTTTGGTGGAAACAGGAGAGTGGACAATAAAACCCCTTTATATATATATATATATATATATATATATATATATATATATATATATATATATATATATATATATATATATATATATATATATTGATAGAGATAGTTTAACTTTTATTAGTTATTTTTCAAAAAATATTTTTACAATTACAATTATTTTTATTTAGACAAAACAAAAGCTGAAGGAATGGGGGATAGAAAAGGAAACAAAAGTGACATGGAGAGTTCAGGCAAATGGATATGTTTTTTCGCAAGTTACACATTTTTAAGGTAATTGATCAGATTATTAGTAATTGCAGGAAATAATAAGTGTAATGGTATCCTATGTAATGGATTAAACACAAGATTATATTCTCTTTATGCACACCTCGTTTCAGCAGGCAGCAGTGGTGGTCCTGGATCACTTTGACTCCAGTTGTGTGCAAAGAAGATCAGCAATATATTTTTTATATGATTAATATATCTTCAACAACTTTAAAACAATTATATGCATCTTGTATTTTTATTTATGTAATTTGAGGTTTATTTTTAGCATAGCCATGATTTCATTTAACAGGGCATGTAATTCTTCTCAATTTAGATTTTATATAATCTATTTTTTAATTCATCTGTTATAGTATAAAATGACTAGTAATGTGGTGTGTAAGCTAATTGTGTAAGTTCACTCAGTTCTGGTCATTCCTTTTTCATTCTTTTTTTTTAATTTAATTTAAATTTTGTCACATAAATGTTTTCTTTTTCAAATCTTGTGTGTGTGTGTGTGCTTTTGTTATAGATGTAAAAAAATGCATCAAATAAATCATTTAAGTTCTGGTGTCACTTAGCTATTTTTGGTATTAATAAAAATCTTACAGGAACCTCAACATAACTTATTTACATATTTGGCTTTAATTTTATAACCAAATTTAGTCCAAACTTGCATTTGAATTTCAAAGTCTTCATAAAAATACTATTTATTTTGTTTAGAAGCTTAGACTGATAAACTTCTTGCTTAAAGCTGACATCTAACATTGTTCTCTTCCGTTTTCCTTTGAAACATCTACTTTGTCAGATGATGGGAATAAATTTCAACATTTAACTGATCTGAGTTGAATAATAAACATTATTACTGGTTCAAGTTATCTCATATCAGAAATGATAAAATTCATATCCCCATCCAAGGTAGTAGACATGATAATGCCTAACAATGAATTGATGATTAAGCTAATATTATGTAACACATGTATATATATATATATATATATATATATATATAAACATGTGTGAAACATACAAAGTCCTGTATTTAAGCATTACTCATTTAAATTTATAGTATGCATTAATTTTTTTGTTAAGTGATTTACATGAGCTACAAATCTTCAATGTTTCAGAAATGATTTTGGATTTTAATAGCATACATACATTATTATTACTTGATGTGTCCTTTTAACTTAAACCTTTAACCCTGTGATTATTCAGGTAGGGTATGTGTAGTAAAAACTAGCCTAAACCATAAAGCACTCACCTGCTTGCAGTTTGAAGTTCTGCAGGAATAACGTAGGAGACTCCCTTGAGGTTGTTCTTGTTTGAGGCTCTGTTTGTAGTTATAAGCAAAACCTTACAGGGGACAATTGTAACAATAAAAATCTTTTATTTTATTGTTCACAATACAAAGCGTTTATTGCAAAAAAAAACTAAATAAAAATCGGCTAAGTTACAAGTCATAATCAATTTATAATCATTTATAATCAAACTCTCGGCTCGATGCAGAAATTACTTTCATGTCCAGAGTCATGTTGTTTAAACAACAAATGCAATTGAACCCATTTATTCATCCATGGGTGTGCTAACGAAAGTGGATTCAGACATGCCCTAGCTTGTTGTAATTGCACATGTGCCATGCGTTTCAGAAAATGCTCTCGAATGGTTAAAATATAGACCTTGGATTTTAAAACAGTTTATATTAAAACAGGTTAGGTCACAGGCATTTTATCACGTGAGCTACTGAGTAAACCCACCATCTTTGAAAACCCATAGATATAAAGCTGGATATGTGTGATGCTAATGTTCAAAAGCATCAGTTTTGAAATCTACCAGCATTTAATATTATTTTGAAGTGATAACATGATTTTCTTCAAGTAATTCATCCTGTCAGAAAAAAAGGCTTTATTAATTGAAACCTGTAAATTTGTGTGAAAAGTAATAAAGGGTGTCAGAGGTTTTACTGCCTCTAGTGTTAATTTCTTTGGAAACTGATATACTTTTTGGTATGTATTTCGTGTCTTGCTAAAAAGTGTGCACAGGTATGTTTATGCCATGAAACCAGCTAGCACTTAATACAATGTCTATAGTGCAGTGGTGTATAAAGTACCTGAAAGCAATACTTGAAGGAATAGTTCAGCCAAAAATGAAAATGAAGTCATCCTAGATGTATATGATTTTCTTTCAGACAAACACTTTTTCCAGGCTCTTCCAATCTTGTTAATGGTGGTGGATAGTGTTATTATTATATATTTTGTTATATATTTTGAAACTCCATAAATGTCATGTATCCATTGTAAAGCTAACCATATGCCTCTGGGGGGTTAACATGTGTCTTCTGAAGAAGACCAACTTATTTGTAACAAAAATATTTATATATATAAAAATATATATATAAATTCAAATCAAAATGAAGACACCCTTACTGTTAACAAAATAATTAAGTAAGAATTAAGGGTAAGTTGCAGTCACAGGGGTTTTCAAGAACTCTGGAAGGCATTGGAGGTAAACCTGTTTGCCTTGTTTGTGATGGTAATGTGGCCGTAGTTAAATAATACAACAAAAGGACAAGTGCAAAGACCTCAACATCAGCAGAAGCAATAGAAGGTCAAAGAGCCTAGTGTCCCAGCAGACTATTTTTATAAAAGCAAAATAGCAGAGTGAAGCTGTCGTGAAAACTAGTTATATAGTAGCAGAATCAATCAATCAATCAATCAATCAATCATTTTTATTTATATAGCGCTTTTAACAACACAGGTTGCATCAAAGCACTGTACAGTATAAGGTAGAAGAGTACAATGATAGGGATGTATAATGACGAGAGTGACCAATTTCTTATTAAATGCAGAGACGGTCTCTGTAATCAATTCAACGTTAAATCACTAGAAGTTAAGTGTCCCCAACCAAGTAAGCCAGAAGAGATTGCAAAATCTGCCCGACCATTTAGTAAAGTTTTTGAAGAGCTGCATGATTAAAGTATGCAACATCATGGGCCCAGAAAAAAAACAAGCATTTTTAAATGCAAGCACAGCTATGGAGTGGATAAATTGGAAGGATATGGGAGAAGATGAAGAGAATTGGACATATGAGCTGACAGTTTATCACTGCATTATCCACCAAAAATCGCTGTGCAGTAAAGCCCTTAAGATGGAACATGTAATGAGCACTGTGACACAGGCAATTCACTTTTTAAAAGCCGAAGCCTTAAATGACCTTGTCTTTTGTCTTTTCTGGAGGAAATACAATCTGAACTTGGTGGCATACCCTATCACACAGAAGTGTGATGGCTAAGTCAAGAAAAGTGCTCAACAGATATTCTGTAAGGTTGCATGAAGAAAGCTGACAGTTTATGGAAAGTAAAGGAAAAGACTTCACAGCTATCCAGGATGAAAAGTGGTTATACAAATGAGCATTTCTGTGTGACATAACTAAGCATTTTTAATGCACTTTAATGGATCCCTTACTGTCTTACAATAATCCAATATATAGTAAGTGAGATAAACACATTTGATAAATTTCTTTCCTTTTGTAGTGTCTTCCTAAAATTCTTCAGACATCTTGTTTTTCCCAAGCAAGAACATGCAAAGCTCTTTGTTCGAACAATTATATTCATATGATTACTGATAATATATGTAAGAAATGCTCCATTGAAAATTAGGACACCCTTACTAGGACATCCTTTCACTTAACATAATTAAGAGGGTAAATAGCAGTCAGGCGCTGCTGATCAAACAATAACAATCAGTTATAACAATCAGCTTACAGTCCGCGGCCAGCCTATATTGACTCATTCCTTTGAATCTAATATGGTGTCATCAGTGACAGTTTCCTCCTCTGATCCACCAAAAGAAATCAAATCTTACATGTAAACATGAACATAAACAACACGGATTTAGGAGCTAGTTTTATTGATAAAAAGCTCAGTGAAATACTTTTATAGCAAAAGTCATAAATTTAGGACTGACACATTATTCTGACATTATTCTTTAAAGATTTTATGAGATTTTATGAGCAGATTTTAGCCTTAAGATGTTTTGTGAATACAAGCCCTGAGGTAAAACTATCATTGTGATGTGTCAACACAGTGTAGGAAACACACACACAAACACGCGCATACATACATGAATATGTACACAAACATAAAGAAAGTTAAATTTTCAGAAGTATATTTAATTGTTCTTTAGTCAAATCATTTGATATGGCTTTTAGTTCTATTGGGTGGCATATTTGTATTATTGCACTGAACTCTAATTTTAGTCAGACTTAAAAGTAATCTGTAATGTTTACCCCAAACACTCTTAGTACTACATAGACATAAAAAACACAAGTCTTGTTGTCACCAAGCCAGCAGATGGAGCCCTTACCTCTGGGTGATCTGCGTTCACTCCCTCTGCTACTACTTCCTCTTCGCTGACTATAAATTCAGCAGCAGGCCACTCACCTGCAGGTTGCATTGTTTGCATGTACTATTGTATTGTTGTTGTTTCCTTAGTCTTAGATTTCTTGGTTTTGACCTTGCCTGTCTTCTGATACTCTGATTGTTTGCTACCTGACCCGACCTCTGCCTGTATTTGGATTTTGTTGTTGCCTTGCCTCTGATATTCCCGTTTGCTGTGTTTTGACGCCTGCCTGCTTTGACCATGCCTTTGTTTAATAAAAGCCTGCAATTGGATCCGCATGCCTCAGACTCCTCATTCGTGACACTTGTACAAAAAAAACCTGAAAAACCCTGTGATGATATGCACCCCTAATAACAGATATCCTGAAGATGTATGTGTTCTTACTGAGTTTATTTCCATCCTATGTACAGCTATTTGAATGAAATGTATTGTATTACAAACAAAGGGCAAATGGAAATCAGTCTCAGTATCTCCTAAGTAAAACAATTTTCATATGAAAGGTTTTCCGTGAAACATAATAAAAAAAAAAAGAAGAAGATGTGTTAAGGAATAAAAGTCATATAAATAATGAAATTAATAATAAAATATATCAAATAGTTATATATCAAACATATAAAGTATGAAAACAAAATTAACATAGTTGAAAGGTAAATCATGTGAGTGTTTCATTATATTATTTGTGTGTATGTGTGCGTGTGTGTGTGTGTGTGTGTGTGTGTGTGTGTGTGCGTGCGTGCGTGTGTGTGTGTATGCGTGTACGAGAGAGAGAAACAGAGAGAGAGAGAGATTATATGTCTGTAAGATACATTACCATTCAAAATGTTTGAATCGTGGAAGAATAAAATGCTATACCTTAAGTAAAACTAACATTGGAATGAATTGGCCCATCTAAGAATATAAATGTTTACTTTTAAATATATGTTAAGTATAACACTAGTAAACCTTTAAGTACAATTAATGAAGGAGAATTTTTTTTTTTTTTTATTACCATGGTGGTCATTATAGTGATCAGTGTTTAATTTAGTTAAGCTCTTGACCCTTGACTCTTGCTTTGTTTGTCTGAATCGGTGATTAAGTGTTGGTTTGTATTTTAACACCAATGTACTTTAACCTTGGAGTCTTGGAGTGGAGTGTATCTTATAAATGATGTCCTTTTTAACAGTCCCTTGATTATTTTAAAAAGAAGAGCTCAAAGTTTATTTACACAAACATCAAGAATCAATGCATTAACCTCAACAAAACTTGACCATCATTAAGCAAGTCACAGTGCATTCTGGATGCCACCAATCAAAACCCATCTATGATTCCCATGAGGCATTGTGGCATGAATAAATTAGTTAATCTGTTTTTCTTAATACACTGTTTGTCACCATTGTTGAGAGTCATATGCTGACTCTTGATGCCTGCATGTGTGACTAAAAGAAGACCCTGCCTTTATATATATTGTAAGGGACCCCCTTTTCCTGCAGAATTGAATCCAGAGGCCCTGGTCGAAGATCAATGCGTGTTCGGTCTTTTCTTTGCGTTTCCTCAAAAATCATCTTTTGGGTTTCCAATTGTAGTACTGACCTTATACACTATTTTATCTGACTCCAATCTTTCGTGATTTTATTTATATTTATTAAAAGGTAACTGCTGATCCCTCTAGTTGTGATTAAATTTGGATCATTAATTAACTATAATATTTTTCCTAGTTTCGACTTATCGTTCGTTAGGAGTCTGGGTCGCTTAGAGACCTTGTTTGGCCAGAACAGACTCACGACACATCTGGGCTAGTCCAGGTCTTAGTCAGAGGCTACCCCGTAGATCGCTTACCTTAATGCAGCCATCTCCTCGATAGACTCAAAAAGAGTAATTTTTTAATGTGTTCCCTAAGTAATAGCATGCTAAGCCAGTTTGCTGGCCAGAAGTCAAGATCTCAAGACGGCTCCATCCATCGATCGTGGATCTGACTCACCCTAGCACGCCAACAATGTGGAAAACCTCAGAAGTCACTAACCTACTAGAAAAGTTATTTCAGACAATATTATAAGTTAACCAAGATTAACATTTATTTTGCCAGGTAAGAACAGTTTCCAATTTGGCATAATTGATAAAACATTTGCACAACTGATCAGCAGTACAAAAATAACACGAAACAAAGTAAAACAAACGTAAAAGGTCAGTATACCTGGTTTTTAAAAAGTACATAGTGTAGTGTATGAGGACATACACCCCACTACGGGCCGATCTGACTACAGAATCGCGCCTTGTTGTGTTTTGTCACTTTCCTTATATACTCAGACCAGACAAAGAGACACCAAATGTAATTGTAAAAACCTTTTGGTGTTTTAGGTTCCCGTGCTCCAGTGTCACACCTGGCTGGAACACGTTCAGAGACCCAAAAGGAGGACACACCTCCTTCTCAGCAGAACACAGTTCTACCAAGTTCTTAATCTTCTCCATAATATAAGTGATTACTGTGAAATTGAGACCAATTTACCAATCGCACTGAGACCTTTCAAATGAGACCAAACATGAGAGTGAAGAACAATAGGTTCGCAAGACACATGATATATAATGCCTTATTCCTAATGAACTTTAAACCAAGTCTTTTGGGCAGAAGGAGGGGAAGCAGGAAGAGCAGAGGTGAGGAGGGTGTCATAAATCGCTGCTCGATTGCTCCTGTTCTGAGAGGTTGGTTTGTTTGTAGCTGTGTGTAGCTTCGCTTTTCAATTTATCACCTCTTTTCTAGCGATCAAATATAATTTAACTGTGTACATACCGTTGATACTATCAAATTAATCTAACTAATTAGACTGCTGTTAGTTCGTTCGCTTTAATCTAAAACTCGGTGGTGAGTTAGTACTTGTTAGCTGATTCACTTTCACTCCCACCCGCATTTTTGCGCCTATTGTGGGCTTTTTTCCGCTCCTGTTCATTTGTTCCTCGCGCTCGTTCGCTCCATTTTCACAAGCTCATCAAAACAAGAGTGGTAAGTGAATCCTTACGGTGAGTAAATGGCTTCTCCCTGCATCGTCACTTGCACCGTCTGTCACATGTATAGCTTATCCTTCTCTGTTAGCGATCAGGGATTTACGTGTGATAAATGCAGGGAAATTGCTAGGCTGACAGAGAAGGTTTTAGAATTAGAGACACGCATCCAAACTTTAATTGAGGACAGTAAGAATGCGAGGGCTGTAGATACTGCTTTGGATGCGACTAGTACAGTGAATCATGTACATTGTTCGGTTCCAGCTTCAGAACCCCTGCAGCAGGGCAATTGGGTGACCGTGAGGCGGGCTAGCCGCGGGTCAAAACACCGCTCATCCGTTCCGATCAGAACATCAAACAGGTTCTCCCCACTCAGTGACGCACCCACTGAGAAACCTGATCAAAGTGCCCTAGTAATTGGCGATTCTATTGTACGGAACGTGAAAATAGAGACACCAGCCACCGTAGTCCAATGCTTACCGGGAGCCAGAGCGTCTGACATCTTGTCAAATTTAAAAGTGCTGGCTAATGCTAAATGTAAATTTCGTAAGATTGTTATTCACGTCTGCGCTAATGATGTTCGACTTCGCCAGTTGGAGATCACTAAAAATAATATTAAAGAGGTGTGTGAATATGCAAGCACGATGTCTGTAATATGCCCTGGTCCACTCCCTGCTTACCGGGGTGATGAGACATTACTGGATGTCTAAGTGGTGCCCGCAGAACAACATAGGCTTTATAGACAATTGGATGAGTTTCTGAGGCAGACTTGACCTGTTGAAAAGAAATGGTCTTCATCCCTCCTGGGGTGGTGCCGCTCTTCTATCTAGAAATATGGCATATAGTCATATAGCTCCAACATGACCAACTAGTGCCCAGGTCAGGAAGCAGACAGACCGGCTAAACCGACCGTCTGCTAGCTGCCTCACGCCACAGAAGGCAGTTAATTCTCAGACTCTTTCACCTAGATATATAAAGATCTGCTTCCAGAAGTCATAGATCCTATTTTGAACATTATTAATTCATCATTGTCATTAGGTTATGTTCCCAAAACCTTTAAACTGGCTGTAGTTAAACCTCTCATTAAGAAACCACATCTTGATCCCAAAGACTTAGTAAATTACAGACCAATCTCTAATCTCCCTTTTCTGTCAAAGATACTAGAAAAGGTAGTATCCTCACAACTGTATTCCTTTTTAGAAAAAAATGGTGTCTGTGAGGATTTCCAATCAGGTTTTAGACCGTACCATAGTACTGAGACTGCTCTCATTAGAGTTACTAATGACCTGCTTCTATCATCAGATCGTGGTTTTATCTCGTTATTAGTGCTATTAGATCTTAGCGCAGCATTCGATACTATTGATCACAACATTCTCTTGGATAGACTAGAAAACTATGTTGGCATTAGAGGAAGCGCCTTAGTATGGTTTAAATCATATCTATCTGACCGCTATCAGTTTGTGGCATTAAATGAGGAGGTATCATATCGATCAAAAGTGAAATATGGAGTTCCTCAAGGCTCAGTGCTAGGACCGTTACTTTTCAACCTGTACATGTTACCTCTGGGAGATATTATCAGGAGTCATGGTGTTAGCTTTCACTGCTATGCTGATGATACTCAGCTCTATATTTCAGCGCAGCCTGGTGATACACACTAAATTGAGAATCTAACAGAATGCATAGTCGATATAAAAAGCTGGATGATGAGTAACTTCTTAATGTTAAATTCTGAAAAAACAGAGGTGCTAATAATTGGACCTAAAAACCCCACATATAATGATCTAGAACACAGCCTATCACTTGATGGCTGCTCTGTTAATTCTTCATTGTCAGTTAGGAACCTAGGTGTGCTGTTTGACCGCAATCTTTCCTTTGAAAATCATGTTTCTAGCATCTGTAAAACTGCGTTTTTCCATCTTAAAAATATATCTAAATTACGACCTATGCTTTCAACCTCTAATGCAGAAATATTAATTCATGCGTTTATGACCTCAAGGTTAGATTATTGCAATGCTTTATTGGGTGGTTGTTCTGCACGCTTAATAAACAAACTTCAGCTAGTCCAAAACGCAGCAGCCAGAGTCCTTACTAGAACTAGGAAGTATGATTATATTAGCCCGGTTCTGTCAACACTGCACTGGCTCCCTATCAAACATCGAATAGATTTTAAAATCTTATTAATTACCTATAAAGCCCTGAATGGTTTAGCTCCTCAATACTTGAGAGAGCTCTTATCACATTATAGTCCTGCACGTCCGCTGCGTTCTCAAAACTCTGGCCATTTGATAATACCTAGAATATCAAAATCAACTGCGGGCGGCAGATCATTTTCCTATCTAGCACCTAAACTCTGGAACAATCTCCCTAACTCTGTTCGGGAAGGAGACACACTCTGCCAGTTTAAATCTAGATTAAAGACACATCTTTTTAACTTAGCCTACACATAACACACCAACACGCCTTTATTATTCAAATCCGTTAAAGGATTTTTAGGCTGCATTACTTAGATTTGCTGGAACCGGGAACACTACTCCTACAATACGATGTACTTGTGATATCGTAAAAAGAATGGCATCTACGTTAATATTAGTCCTGTTTCTTTCTCAATCTGTTTTCACAGTTTGTATCCAGACTAGATGGTGGATCAGCACCCAGAGATTATGTTCATCAGAGACCAGAACACCTAGATGCGCCCCGTGGACCAATCACCAGATCCTGATGCACACACGCACACGCACACACTAAGTCATTTACACTACCTGACACAGCTGCGTTTAAAATTTAACTGGAAGTTAAGTGCTGGGCGTCCGGTCAGAGGAGAACTGACCCCAACTGAGTCTGGTTTCTCCCAAGGTTTTTTTTTCTCCATTCTGTATGCATGGGGTTTTGTTTCCTTGCCGCTGTCGCCTCTGGCTTGCTTGGTTGGGGACACTTAACTTCTAGTGACTATCGTTGAATTGACTACAGAGACCGTCTCTGCATTTAATAAGAAATTGGTCACTCTCGTCATTATACATCCCTGTCATTATACTGTACAGTGCTTTGATGCAACCTGTGTTGTTAAAAGCACTATATAAATAAAAATGATTGATTGATTGATTGATTGATTGATTGATAAATCTTCTGTCATGTTTGTACTGGCTAC
Source organism: Puntigrus tetrazona (assembly GCF_018831695.1). Lineage (NCBI taxonomy): Eukaryota > Metazoa > Chordata > Actinopteri > Cypriniformes > Cyprinidae > Puntigrus > Puntigrus tetrazona. Next base: position 118,438 of record NW_025048646.1, read on the forward strand.
TGTATACAGGCCACCAGGGCACAGCACAGATTTCATTAAAGAATTTGCTGATTTTCTAACTTAGTTAGTACTGGCCACAGATAAAGTCTTAATTGTTGGCGATTTTAATATCCATGTTGATAATGAAAAATACTCATTAGGATCAGCTTTCTTAGACATTCTGAACTCCGTTGGGGTTAGACAACACGTCTCTGGACCTACATATTATCGAAATCATACTCTAGATCTAATACTGTCACATGGAATGGATGTTAAAATGGTTGAAGTACTGCAGCAAAGTGATGACATTTCAGATCACTATCTAGTCTTGTGTAAACTCTGTATAGTTAAACCTGTAAACTCTGCACCTTATTACAAGTATGGTAGAACCATCACTTCCACCACAAAAGAAAGCTTTCTAAATAACCTTCCTGACTTATCTCAATTCCTTAGCACATCCAATACGACGCAAAAACTTGATGATATAACAGAAACTATGCACTCTCTTTTTTCTAGCACTTTAGATACAGTTGCTCCTTTGTACCTTAAAAAGAAAAAAGAAAACAATCTGACTCCATGGTATAATGAAAACACACGCACCCTAAAGAGAGCAGCCCGGAAAATGGAGCGCAGGTGGAGAAAAACTAAATTAGAAGTATTTCGTATTGCCTGGCGGGAGAGTATGCTGTCATACAGAAAAGCATTAAAAATTGCAAGATCTGATTTTTTTCACAACCCCCGGTATTTATTCAGTACAGTAACTAAATTAACAAAAAATAAAATGTCAACAGGTGCAAATATTCCCCAAGAAAATAGCTGCAATGAGTTCATGAATTTCTTTACTTCTAAGATTGATACCATCAGAGATAAAATTGTAACTATGCAGCCGTCAACTACAGTTTCACATCAGATAGTGAGCTTTAGATCCCCTGAGGAAAAATTACACTCTTTCTCTATTGTAGGAGAAGAAGACTTATACAAACTTGTTAAATCATCTAAACCAGCAACATGTATGTTAGACCCTATTCCATCTAAACTATTAAAAGATTTGCTTCCAGAAGTCATAGATCCTATTTTGAACATTATTAATTCATCATTGTCATTAGGATATGTTCCCAAAACCTTCAAACTGGCTGTAGTTAAGCCTCTTATTAAGAAACCACATCTTGATCATCTTGATTATAGTCCTTAGCACAGGTATAGTTGATTTCAGCATTTGCCTGTAGGTCGACAATTGAATAGATGGAGACAAGAAACTGAAGGGAATCCAGAAGGTGACCCTCTTATGTCTACATTGTTCAGAAACTCTGTAATAGAGGCCATGCCACTAACTCTAAAAAGCAAGCTGGAGGATGTAGTCGGTTTGACCTCCAAATCACACAAAGAGTTTTGTGATCATGTGACTCATGCGGTTGAACAATATAGGAAAAATGAGCTGAGGCTCAAAGAGCAAGAGAAAGAGATTCAACGAAAACTGACTCAGTTGCAACTTGAGGAACTAACAGCTAAAAACAAGAAAAAGACTCAAGCAGTGGTGAAAACAGAGGAGTCCAACCAAATGAGTTTAATGGCTCCCATTAACGTTTCACACCCAGCTCTGCCCACAGTGACCCCTCCAAATACAACCCCGACACCTACACCCATTGTTAATGTCTATGCCCAGCCAGGACCCCCTGAGTGGAAAAGAAAACAACTGCAACCTCCAAAAGGAGGAAACAGAGCATTTAATCTTCCTCCAGGACTGTGCTGGAGATGTGGACAGCCAGGACATATAAGAAGAGATTGTCCCAACCCATGGACAGCAGACCCCGAGTTTAGAAGGTGGGCAGGGGACCAGACACGCTATCAAAATTTTGCAGGCCCATGGAGAAATCCAAATCCAACTTATTAGGGGTGCCCAGAGAATCTTATAGGGGAGAGTCTACTACCAGTTTTAACAACCAATGCAAATCAAGAACCCATATTGCAAATAGAAGTAGAAGGCAAAACAGTTCCAATGATGATAGACACAGGAGCAGTCTATACATGTGTAAAATCAAATTATGCCTCACACCTCCCCATGTCTGGAAAATTTGTAAAGACAGTAGGATTCTCGGGACAAGTACAGTTAATCCCTATGACGGCTCCAATTTGCCTACAAACAAAAGACAAAAGTGTAACCATGCCTATTCTGATATCAGATCAAACTCCTATTAACCTATTAGGAAGGGATGCATTGTGTAAATTAGGCTTGCAAATTTGGTGCTCTACTGACGGAGTGTATGTAGATATGCAGGGAGCTCAAATGATGATTTCCGATGCTGAAGCAAAAGTATATTGGATAGGGCAGATAGAAGAGGATGTAAAGCAGATCATTGACGAATGGGGTAAATTCATTGAAGCACAGACCCCCGAGTTACGAATGCACAAGACAGGATTTCATTGCATAATGAAATATGACCCAACAAGAAACAAAATTCTAGAAGAAGAATGGCAGGAAGAAACAAAAGAACAAAAAATTGAAATGATCTCACAATACATAATAATAGGTGAACAAGGACCAGCCTTAAAAATAACAGAAAACGAATTCATAAACAAATGGTTTGATATGAATGATTCAGTACCGCATATACCTTTATATGTAGGGAAAAAATGGAAAACCAAGCATTTAGGACAGATGATGAAACAAGCCACGCAAAGTAAATGGGAACCGACAATAAATCTGTTAATCTTTCATTCCATTGACCAAAACTACATAAAAATTCTATATGGTACTTCATTATTAGGCATTCCACAGGAGGTGATTATCAAACAAAAGCAATCCGAGCAAGTAATGGCAACACCAGACTCAGAAAGCACTACTGCTGAACTTTTGCAGGGAGCAATAAACCAGGTGCCGGATGAGCTATGGTCCCAGCATGAGACAGACGTAGGGTTAGTAAGGTCAGCCAGCCCAGTACAAGTGAGGCTAAAACCAAATGCACGCCTTCCTCGGAAAATACAATACCCATTGAGTCAAGAGGCTGAATTAGGCATAAAAACCACAATTGAGGGACTTGTTAAAGCAAAAGTGTTAGTAGAAACAAACAGTTACTGCAACACACCCATCTATCCTATACTCAAAGCAAACAAAGTCAAATGGCGTCTTGTACATGATCTGAGAGCAATCAATGCTATAACAGAAGATTGGCCAACAGATGTTCCCAACCCTCACACATTGCTAACAAACATCCCTGTTCAAGCCAAGTACTTTACAGTAATTGACCTTTGCTCTGCCTTTTTCAGTATTCCTCTAGCAGAGGAAAGTAGGTATCTGTTTGCATTTACGTATGCAGGTAAACAATACACCTATGCGAGACTCCCAATGGGATATAAATTGTCACCACACATATTTAACCAGGTTCTCAAGACCGACCTAGAAGACCTTATGCTAGAGAGCACCTGTTTACAGTACATGGATGATGTGATCATCTGCTCAACATCTCTAGATCAATGTCATAGAGATTCCATCAAAATACTGACGAAATTAGCTCAAGGAGGTCACAAAGTATGCAAAACCAAACCGCAATATTGCTTACCAAAAGTAGAATATCTAGGACGTCTGATTTCCTTCGGTACAAAAATTATTGCACCCACATCAGTTCTAAATATTCTCATCCTAGATGCACATGGTTTTGACCATGGTGCAAAGGGGGAAGTCATAAGGAAAATTAAACGACTAGGCTGTGTTTATCATCCTCAATCCCAGGGACAAGTTGAAAAAGTAAATGGTCTTCTCAAATCCAAAATTAACAAAATATGTGCAAGCACTAAATTAAATTGGGTTGATGCTTTGCCTCTTGCACTGATGAGTTACTGCATGCAAACTAACCGAAACACTCATCTAACACCTCACCAAATGCTTACTGGACGCATGATGCCTGCACCATGTAACAGAGGTCCCTACAAAGGACCCCCACTAGAACAACTACAAATGGAGTTAAAATCGTACATGAAAGAGCTAACGGCTATCCATAAAGCTATTTGTGCGAAGGAAAAAAGAAAGGAGCTGTCCCATCACCCCAGGAGATCAGGTGTATCTGAGAGTATTCAGAAGGAAATGGAACGAGCCAAGAAGGGAAGGGCCGTATAACGTCACAGCAGCAACACCAACTGCTGTTCAAGTAGAAGGATGCAGCACTTGGTACCATCGGAATCACTGCACAAGAGTTCCCAAACAAAGACCAGCCACGATACAGAATAATAAAGAACATGCAACAGAGAGAGCTCAGCAAGACAATGGCGATAATATTGTTGACCACATGCCTGATCAGCACATGTCTGTCACAAGTTCAAGCCACAGACAACATCACAACTCCAGCCCCCACAAGTCAAGCACAGAACAACTCTCTGCCGCACAACCTCAGTTTCCTACCATCAACTTTTCAGCCCTCCACCAAAACCAGCAGCGACTCAGTTGAAGCAGGACTACATGGAAAGCAACGCCGGAACAGCGAGGACAATGACAATATTTACGAAGATGACACCAAGCTAGATGTTTTGTGGGAACTTGCACAAAGTAATCAGTGGTATGAATGGGCCACCTTCACAACAGCAGAATTAAATAAGAAAGACTGCCCAGTCTGTACCAAAACACCTGGAAGCCAATTAATAGCCGGTCCAAATCCATACAACCGTGAACTTGCATCTAGTAGAAGAAACTTCCAACAGATCTGCTGAAGAATAAGGGAATGACGAAGAACTATTATGCGTGTTTTATATTTTGTTTTATGACGTTTTTGTTTTATGATGTTTCCGATCAGCATTTAGGAGGTACCCTTCTTACCTACACATTCATATTTGTTTATGTTTATGTTTGATCTATTTTATTGACCTAGATGTGTTCCATAATTAGGATAACCATAGACATAGTAAAACCAAGTATACAACCCCTGTACATTGACTATAAAGTAAAATCAAGGTGTTATGGTCTTTTACTTCCTTCTAGCCAAAGAGACCGAGGGAAGAGGTTTGGCCCTAACACCTTCTTGAGTGAAATGGCATGATTTAGACTTGTTGTAATGTAACATAGGGACTATTTTTGGTTACTAGATAGCGTTAACAGAACAGACTGAATCATGAAACGTCACTCAAGAGTAAAATGAGACGTAAACGTCTCAAAGGGGGAAATATGAAGAAGTTTTTGCTAATCAAAATATAAAGTAAATTAGTTACCATTATAACTGCAGTCAGACCCATCTGTTTTTGGCATTTTACATCTGTTGTCTTACACCTGTGATCCTCATTTAGCAAGGGTATTACAGGAGGCCACCATATATTACTGTGACGTGGTAGTGTGACGACCATATAAAAACCCCTGAATAGTGGTGAGGGGGAGTGCTGTCTATAGAGTGGTTCTGTGTGGACCTTAGACAGACTCGGCTTGTATTGATCAATAAAAGTCTGAATTTTTGCTATCAAAACCTAATGCTCGGAGTCTTCTTTAATCCGGGAAATCCACAACAGAAGCTGCTGACCGGTCACACGTCCTCTTCGCTAAGTTGAAGGGCAGGTGTGGGGGATTACAGGAGGTGAGAATGGTTTCTTTTCATACCTGCAGTAAAACTCGTTCAGGTCGTCTGCCAGTTGTTGATTTGCCACAATGCTGGGGGATGGTGTCTTGTAATTGGTCATGTCTTTCAGACCTTTCCACACAGAGGCTGTGCCACTAGAAGAGAACTGAGTTTGAAGCCTTTCAGAATAATTCCTCTTTGTTTACTGAGTTTAGCAGTGAACCATTGTTTGTCGTTGTTATAAGTTAAATAAGTCCTGGTAGGAACACATATGTCCTCACAGCTCACAGAAACTGATATATGAGGTTACCGTTTCTGTGGCAGCAGCTTCAAAGACAGTCCAAACGGTGAGAGAGAAACAGGTTTGTAAATCCCACTCTGCTTCGTTAGTCTGTCTTTGTTTACAGTCCTAGGCAAGACTATAGCTGATTTCACTGGCTTTTGATGAACAGAAAGGATCTGATGAGTCACATGACATGCTTTAGCGTTAAGAAGCGTTTTAAAGACTCAGATCTCTGAAATAAAGGAAACCCTTTTGTTCCCTGCATTGCCCAGGAATCGGACACGCGTCTCCCCCTCGGCAGGCGAGAATTCTACCAGTCTCTTTCAGGAAAGTAATATCGACCAATGCTAAATTAATTCAACAGAATGCCATTCGTATGTATTTTATGAGCAGCACTTAATTTCCAGTTCAATTTTAAGAGCAGCTAAATCATGTTGCGTTTTCGTCCGCCACTGGTTCTGCCTGCATTGGTCGGGAATCGAACCAGGTCGATTGCGTGGCAGCCGAGAATTCTACCTCTGAACCACCAATGCCCGCCTGGCGATTGGGGTGTGCCATTGTGCTTGAGTCAAACACCTGAACGTCAGCACGCTCGTGCGACGTCTGACACTCCGTTCAGTCTGTGTTTTTGGCTGAGGGCCCGGCCGACGTACCTGGAGCAGGATCGTCTGTGTTTCGCGGTCCAATCGCGCTTGAGAATGGACGGGAGCCAATCAGAGCGCTCGCTGTCCATTGTTGGGGAGCCAATCAGAGCGCTCGCTGTCCATTGTTGGGGAGCCAATCAGAGCGCTCGCTGTCCATTGTTGGGAGCCAATCGCTTTGTGTTGCGAGAATGGACGTGAGCCAATCGCTTTGCCGAACCAAGTGAGAATAAAAATTGCTTAGTTTTAGCTGACTTTACGCAGTCCTGAGGAAAATTGACAGATTTCAATTCGACAGAAGAAAATTGCATAATTCGACAAAGTAAGTATTAAATGTTTTTTTGCTATGTTTTTGAACTGATAATTCATTATGTTTTCGTCCGTCGTTCATGTTTTGCGTTTAAAAACTATGACTTCATAACGACTTTTGAACATCTTCTCTATAATTACAATTTGCCTTTAATCTTATTTATTACATTCCATTTAGTCGTTTTATATCTCGGGAAAAAGCGTTACAACTGTCATTAAATTCCCCGGGGAAATTCAAAATGATTTGACTTGAGTGACGTGTGGTGTAGTAACCATGACGTGTTTTGTCGTCGCGTTGTTTGCCTTTAATCTTAGTTATTACATTCCATTTAGTCAGTTGTCAACTGTATAAACAAAGTATTGCTATACATAAAAATCTGAATGCTAAAAAAACAATGTGACGCTTGTAAAACTTTACCATGTGCAATAGTTTTATTAGCATAGTTTCATAGTTTATAATCTCACATATTAAACTCTTATTTGCCTGTAATTTTGCACGTTGAACAAGATTTTTAAAAGTTTATTTTGGGTAAAAAACAACCATTTTACATCAAAGTTTGTTGTTTTGCTATAGTGTGAATGTAGTAATCGATTACTATTTGTATAAACACATATGCAAGTGCTAAACATAATCATTTTAAATGACAAAGGAAAGTAATACATCAATTAACCATAGATATATAAACGTGCAGTTACAAAAGTGTAGTTACTATGAAGAAACATACGTTTAACCACAGATTTGAACTGAATTAACAATGCGTTTTATTTTTTAATGTCATTATTACACACTAAATGTAGTAACTAACATAACAGTAAATTGGCATAATTGGATGTAACTATTCAAACTAAACAAAAACTAATCTTACCTCTATTGTAAGCGCATTTAGTAATAATAATGTTCAAATACTGTATAATTGAAGTGTAACACTTTAAAAACAAGGTTTATTTATTATTTATTTGTAGTAAAATAATTTTCATTTGCTGTAATGAGTGCCATTATTTAGTTACCTTGAATGTGTGTGTGTGTGTGTGTGTGTGTATATATATATATATATATATATATATATATATATATATATATATATATATATAATGTATCATTATAAACAGATTGAAATTGTCTGTGTAGTTGTCTAGTACTTGCAAAAATGCACATTATTTAGAGTTATTTCCAAATTATGTTTAGATGAGTACCAAGCCAAAGACCCACAAGGCCATGGGTGAGGTCGAGTGGATGACCAGGTTGAGGGCTTTTACAAGCTCTGGTGCATGGCCTTCTGGAGGCAACAGACCAGCACCACGGCAGCGGACGTGGTATGACCTCTACCAGAAGGTAAAGTTACCAGTATCTCATTACATTGTACGGAGGTGAATCAAAACCTGTAAATGAAACAAATCTTGGATTTGTTTGATATGATTTACAAAATTTACTGGTATTCCTATCCTTGTGACGACACAATAACGTGATAAATACCAGGTGAACACAAACACACACGGACACGGACACACATGCGCACACACACACACACACACAAAGTACATAATAGACTCCAATTAAACTGTATAATAAAAAAAAATTATGAACATAAAAGTCTTGTTACATTTGTAAATTTCAGATCACAAAGAAGCTGGCCGGCCATGGACGGGGGACAGCACTCTGGGTAACCTCCATTGGAAATGAGGTTGGCCAGATAGTGCCCAACCAATACAAGGGCATTATATACTGCCCCTCTGTAGAGACACTACCATAGGAGCAGTGGTTGGAGATTATTAAAAAAACTATTTTAAACTATTATTTATGTGTATAGTTTTATTTATTTTTTTTTACAGAAGAGAAATGGAAACTTTATTTATGATGTTTATTTATGTGTAAAGAATATAAAAAGTTTCATTAATCTGTATAGCTTTGTTTTTGTTTGTTTTTTTCCGAGAGGCAGGGTAACTTTTTTTATTTTATTTTGTTTTTTATTTATATTTAGTTTTATTTATGTTGAAAGAATGCACAAGACATTTTATTTATGTGTATAGTTTTGTTTTTTGTTCTTTTATTTGTGCCAAGAATGCACAAGTGTCATGGATATTTTTAAGGTTTGTTCATGTTCTGTTCTTTCTGTTGTTTTTGCAATGAATAATTGGCTATGACTAAATGAAAAATAATAAAATGGTCCTGATTACATAACTCTCTTTTCCATGTTTTACTTTTCTACATTTTCATTCAAAGGTTATAGACATTTTTTAAAATTCAGAGAAATTTTAGGATTGTTTCAGAAATAAACGGACTATTTATACAATTTTATTTAGAAAATAGCTGCAGTAGAAGTATAATTTAAATTAAAAGTGAAAAACTGAACTAAAGAGAATATTGACAATCAGCAACATAAAATTAATAAAAGGTTTATTGGCAATTTCAGAAAAAAATTGTAGCATTAAGTAACGACTTTTATTCCTGGCAGCAGCGGGATTCGAACCAGGTACCTTGTGATCAACCGTTCTCCCTCACAAATGAATAAAACAACAGGAAAACGTTTTTTAAAAGCAATTTATTGCAAACAAACACTTACAAAAACATTGCTTTGGTGCACACAAAGGGATTAGAGCCACTTTCCTCCTCATTTTCCTCTTTTTTCGACTGTTTTCTCTTCTTCCCCCTTCTCCCCCCTTCTTCCCTCGCCTTCCATTTCTTCCCCCCCTCTAACAGACCATTGTTCCCCAGCTTCAGCACAGTGCCCAGTAGGCTCATTGGTCTAAGGGTATGATTCTTGCTTAGGGTGCGAGAGGTCCTGGGTTCAAATCCCGGCCGAGCCCGCCAGCAGCTTCTTCAGAAGCAGCCTTCTGTTCGGTTCTCTTTGACACTGCTAGGCCCTTGTTTTCTGTCAATGTCTGTTCTTTCCATTTTGACTCCTCCTTTCAGGTCTTCTTCCAAAGAGTCGCTACAAACTGGCCATCGACGAGGTGGCCGAGTGGTTAAGGCAGCACATATACTAAAATTGGATCGATACAGAGAAGATTAGCATGGCCCCTGCGAAAGGATGACACGCAAATCCGTGAAGCGCTCCATCTTTTCAGTCACGATGCTCGTGCTCCTCCACTCTTTCTGCCCTAGCGTCGTGAAAATAGGTTGAATGTAAATTCGGGACGTTGAAAGGAGATCTGGCAAAAAATGGCCAAGTCCGGATTTGCAGACGAGGTGCCTGAGTGGTTAAGGCGATGGGCTACTAATCCATTGTGCTCTGCACGCGTGGGTTTGAATCCCATCCTCTTCGCTTGATGTCTTTCCAGGTAGCCAACCCGCAGCTCTGCTTTCTGCCCACCTCTTGTTCTGAGAAAGGCAGAGGCCACGCCCCCTTTTGCAACAGTACTCCGGTGCCATGGACAGATGTGTCCAGCCCCTTACCTCAGCGGACGCTGCCGTTGTACTGTACTGCACCCCAGTACAGCACGGTATACGAGGTGTCGAGACGGCTCGATGGACCCTACCACCTTGGCGAGAGCTCGCAGGGACCCGAAGGGTACACATACCTGGAGCCGAGCAGCAGTCTTGTGCTCGCCACAGGTGTATCGTTTGGGCACAGTTCTGAAGCTTGCAGGTTTCAGCCTTTTCTACCTTACTAAAAAAAGTGCAGACACCCTATTGATGCTTCCAATTTGACTGTGGCACTTTCCATCCCGTCACTCTCCCTCTCCGCAGAATCGCCGGGGTTCCATGGTGTAACGGTCAGCATTCTGGACTTTGAATCCAGCGATCCGAGTTCATTTCTCGGTGGAACCTCAGTGACCAAGAGCTCAAGCTCTGAGGGCCAACTGACCATTTAAGCAGCATCCTCCCTAAAATCCATCTACATGTTAGGCCCAGCCCCAGTTTTCAATCCATTCAGAGACCGCCTGTCATTTGTTTGCCTTTGACACTGTGTCGAGGGCTTCAATTATTTCCATGTTAGTTCGAGTTCCTTATTTGTCTTTCATTTCTTGTGTTTAACTACTTCATGACAAAAATTCCCTTATTTTGTAGTTGCTGTAGATGTTCTTTTCCTTTCTCTCTGCTAGGGAGGTGCCAAAGGGGGTTCCTGCAGAAGACCCCTGGTCAGGCGGCGCAGTGCCCAGTAGGCTCGTTGGTCTAGGGGTATGATTCTCGCTTTGGGTGCGAGAGGTCCCGGGTTCAAATCCCGGACGAGCCCACCAGCAGCTTCTTCAGATGCAGCCTTCTGTTCGGTTCTCTTTGACACTGCTAGGCCCTTGTTTTCTGTCAATATCTGTTCTTTCCATTTTGACTCCTCCTTTCAGGTCTTCTTCCAAAGAGTCGCTACAAACTGGCCATCGACGAGGTGGCCGAGTGGTTAAGGCGATGGACTGCTAATCCATTGTGCTCTGCGCGTGGGTTCGAATCCCATCCTCGTCGCTTGGTGTCTTTCCAGGTGGCCAACCCAGAGCTCTGCAGCTTTGTTTTCTGACACAGGCCATTCACTTCTTTGCGTGCCCTACTAACGAGCTGATGATAAGGGGCGTGTCCGGATTGGACTGCTTAGCCGTTTTGCTCTACACGCGTGGGTTTGGAAGACCATCCTCACCGGTCAATTCTTGTCCAATTCTTTTAGAATCCAATCTGGCAAACACCATCGCTTTACACCTTTCGCTCATCTTCCTTGTCCGACACGCTCAATGCAGTTCCTCGGCTGCACAAAGGACAAAAACCTGCACATGATTGAAAAAAAGAGAAGAGAAAGAAGAAGAGCTTATCCTTTTCAACCAAACGCAAAGCCTCCAGAGAGGCTGGCAAAAATTGTCAAGGCTGACTGTATTTCAAGTCATCCCGGCGAGGTATTGGGTAAAGTTTTCAACCAGCAATGATCGCGCCTCGGATGAGCCTCATAGGCTACAATATTGCCTCTGCGAAAGATCGCCCACGAGGTGCGCGACCTCTTCAGCCCACCTAAGTGGACGTGGACCGACAGGGTGGTAACAAGCTTCAAACCGCCGCGCAGTCAGCCTTCTGGCCTAGGGGGCTGCAAAGAGTGTCTGCTAACCCAGAGGACCCAGTATTCATCGCAGCTCAGTCGCAGGGTTACCTCCCGCATCCACCCTACCATTTACAACACGTTACGCTGGATCTCGGTCTGCCCGTCTCAGCGTGGGAGCGCTTGCTTTAAAAATCGCTCCCTATCTCCTTTGCCCTAGAGATATTTCACCACAACCCAGCTGCAGTTCTTACATGTATTTAACTGCCCGCAGCTGTCACCGGTCTGACTGGTTTTGTTTTTCTCTCCTTTCCTGCCACCCCTTGTTTTGAGAAAGGCAGAGGCCACGCCCCCTTTTGCAATAGGTCTCGGTGCCATGGACAGGTGTGTCCAGCCCCTTGCCTCAGCGGACGCTGCTGCGTGTACTGTACTGCACCCCAGTACAGCACGGTATTCGAGGTGTCGAGACGGCTCGATGGACCCTACCACCTTGGCGAGAGCTCGCAGGGACCCGAAGGGTACACATACCTGGAGCCGAGCAGCAGTCTTGTGCTCGCCACGGCAGCACATATACTAAAATTGGATCGATACAGAGAAGATTAGCATGGCCCCTGCGAAAGGATGACACGCAAATCCGTGAAGCGCTCCATCTTTTCAGTCACGATGCTCGTGCTCCTCCACTCTTTCTGCCCTAGCGTCGTGAAAATAGGTTGAATGTACATTTGGGCCGTTGAAAGGAGATCTGGCAAAAAACGGCCAAGTCCGGATTTGCAGACTGGTCTTCGACGAGGTGACCGAGTGGTTAAGGCGATGGGCTGCTAATCCATTGTGCTCTGCACGCGTGGGTTCAAATCCCATCCTCTTCGCTTGATGTCTTTCCAGGTAGCCAACCCAGAGCTCAGCAGCTCTGCTTTCCGCCCACCTCTTGTTCTGAGAAAGGCAGAGGCCACGCCCCCTTTTGCAATAGTACTCCGGTGCCATGGACAGATGTGTCCAGCCCCTTACCTCAGCGGACGCTGCCGTTGTACTGTACTGCACCCCAGGTGTATCGTTTGGGCACAGTTCTGAAGCTTGCAGGTTTCAGCCTTTTCTACCTTACTAAAAAAAGTGCAGACACCCTATTGATGCTTCCAATTTGACTGTGGCACTTTCCATCCCGTCACTCTCCCTCTCCGCAGAATCGCCGGGGTTCCATGGTGTAACGGTCAGCATTCTGGACTTTGAATCCAGCGATCTGAGTTCATTTCTCGGTGGAACCTCAGTGACCAAGAGCTCAAGCTCTGAGGGCCAACTGACCATTTAAGCAGCATCCTCCCTAAAATCCATCTACATGTTAGGCCCAGCCCCAGTTTTCAATCCATTCAGAGACCGCCTGTCATTTGTTTGCCTTTGACACTGTGTCGAGGGCTTCAATTATTTCCATGTTAGTTCGAGTTCCTTATTTGTCTTTCATTTCTTGTGTTTAACTACTTCATGACAAAAATTCCCTTATTTTGTAGTTGCTGTAGATGTTCTTTTCCTTTCTCTCTGCTAGGGAGGTGCCAAAGGGGGTTCCTGAAGAAGACCCCCTGGTCAGGGCAGCGCAGTGCCCAGTAGGCTCGTTGGTCTAGGGGTATGATTCTCGCTTTGGGTGAGAGATGTCACGGGTTCAAATCCCCGGACGAGCCCGCCAGCAGCTTCTTCAGATGCAGCCTTCTGTTCGGTTCTCTTTGACACTGCTAGGCCCTTGTTTTCTGTCAATGTCTGTTCTTTCCATTTTGACTCCTCCTTTCAGGTCTTCTTCCAAAGAGTCGCTACAAACTGGCCATCGGCGAGGTGGCGAGTGGTTAAGGCGATGGACTGCTAATCCATTGTGCTCTGCGCGTGGGTTCGAATCCCATCCTCGTCGCTTGGTGTCTTACCAGGTGGCCAACCCAGAGCTCTGCAGCTTTGTTTTCTGACACAGGCCATTCACTTCTTTGCGTGCCCTACTAACGAGCTGATGATAAGGGGCGTGTCCGGATTGGACTGCTTAGCCGTTTTGCTCTACACGCGTGGGTTTGGAAGACCATCCTCACCGGTCAATTCTTGTCCAATTCTTTTTAGAATCCAATCTGGCAAACACCATCGCTTTACACCTTTCGCTCATCTTCCTTGTCCGACACGCTCAATGCAGTTCCTCGGCTGCACAAAGGACAAAAACCTGCACGTGATTGAAAAAAAGAGAAGAGAAAGAAGAAGAGCTTATCCTTTTCAACCAAGCGCAAAGCCTCCAGAGAGGCTGGCAAAATTGCCAAGGCTGACTGTATTTCAAGTCATCCCGGCGAGGTATTGGGTAAAGTTTTCAACCAGCAATGATCGCGCCTCGGATGAGCCTCATAGGCTACAATATTGCCTCTGCGAAAGAATGCCCACGAGGTGCGCGACCTCTTCAGCCCACCTAAGTGCACGTGGACCGACAGGGTGGTAACAAGCTTCAAACCGCCGCGCAGTCAGCCTTCTGGCCTAGGGGGCTGCAAAGAGTGTCTGCTAACCCAGAGGACCCAGTATTCATCGCAGCTCTGTCGCAGGGTTACCTCCGCATCCACCCTACCATTTACAACACGTTACGCTGGATCCCGGTCTGCCCGTCTCAGCGTGGGAGCGCTTGCTTTAAAAATCGTTCCCCATCTCCTTTGCCCTAGAGATATTTCACCACAACCCAGCTGCAGTTCTTACATGTATTTAACTGCCCGCAGCTGTCACCCGGTCTGACTGGTTTTGTTTTTCTCTCCTTTCCTGCCACCCCTTGTTTTGAGAAAGGCAGAGGCCACGCCCCCTTTTGCAATAGGTCTCGGTGCCATGGACAGGTGTGTCCAGCCCCTTGCCTCAGCGGACGCTGCCGTGTACTGTACTGCACCCCAGTACAGCCACGGTATCACGAGGTGTCGAGGCGGCTCGATGGACCCTACCACCTTGGCGAGCTCGCGGGGACCCGAAGGGTACACATACCTGGAGCCGAGCAGCAGTCTTGTGCTCGCCACGGCAGCACATATACTAAAATTGGATCGATACAGAGAAGATTAGCATGGCCCCTGCGAAAGGATGACACGCAAATCCGTGAAGCGCTCCATCTTTTCAGTCACGATGCTCGTGCTCCTCCACTCTTTCTGCCCTAGCGTCGTGAAAATAGGTTGAATGTACATTCGGGCCGTTGAAAGGAGATCTGGCAAAAAACGGCCAAGTCCGGATTTGCAGACTGGTCATCGACGAGGTGACAGAGTGGTTAAGGCGATGGGCTGCTAATCCATTGTGCTCTGCACGCGTGGGTTCGAATCCCATCCTCTTCGCTTGATGTCTTTCCAGGTAGCAGAGCTCAGCAGCTCTGCTTTCCGCCCACCTCTTGTTCTGAGAAAGGCAGAGGCCACGCCCCCTTTTGCAATAGTACTCCGGTGCCATGGACAGATGTGTCCAGCCCCTTACCTCAGCGGACGCTGCCGTTGTACTGTACTGCACCCCAGGTGTATCGTTTGGGCACAGTTCTGAAGCTTGCAGGTTTCAGCCTTTTCTACCTTACTAAAAAAAGTGCAGACACCCTTTTGATGCTACCAATTTGACTGTGGCACTTTCCATCCCGTCACTCTCTCTCTCCCCAGAATCACCGGGGTTCCATGGTGTAACGGTCAGCATTCTGGACTTTGAATCCAGCGATCCGAGTTCAAATCTCGGTGGAACCTCAGTGACCAAGAGCTCAAGCTCTGAGGGCCATCTGACCATTTAAGCAGCATCCTCCTAAAATCCATCTACATGTTAGGCCCAGCCCCAGTTTTCAATCCATTCAGAGACCGCCTGTCATTTGTTTGCCTTTGACACTGTGTCGAGGGCTTCAATTATTTCCATGTTAGTTCGAGTTCCTTATTTGTCTTTCATTTCTTGTGTTTAACTACTTTCATGACAAAAATTCCCTTATTTTGTAGTTGCTGTAGATGTTCTTTTCCTTTCTCTCTGCTGGGAGGTGCCAAAGGGGTTCCTGCAGAAGACCCCTGGTCAGGGCAGCGCAGTGCCCAGTAGGCTCGTTGGTCTAGGGGTATGATTCTTGCTTTGGGTGCGAGAGGTCCCGGGTTCAAATCCCGGACGAGCCCGCCAGCAGATTCTTCAGATGCAGCCTTCTGTTCGGTTCTCTTTGACACTGCTAGGCCCTTGTTTTCTGTCAATGTCTGTTCTTTCCATTTTGACTCCTCCTTTCAGGTCTTCTTCCAAAGAGTCGCTACAAACTGGCCATCGGCGAGGTGGCCGAGTGGTTAAGGCGATGGACTGCTAATCCATTGTGCTCTGCGCGTGGGTTCGAATCCCATCCTCGTCGCTTGGTGTCTTTCCAGGTGGCCAACCCAGAGCTCTGCAGCTTTGTTTTCTGACACAGGCCATTCACTTCTTTGCGTGCCCTACTAACGAGCTGCTGATGAAGGGGCGTGTCGGATTGGACTGCTTAGCCGTTTTGCTCTACACGCGTGGGTTTGGAAGACCATCCTCACGGTCAATTCTTGTCAATTCTTTTTAGAATCCAATCTGGCAAACACCATCGCTTTACACCTTTCGCTCATCTTCCTTGTCCGACACGCTCAATGCAGTTCCTCGGCTGCACAAAGGACAAATACCTGCACGTGATTGAAAAAAAGAGAAGAGAAAGAAGAAGAGCTTATCCTTTTCAACCAAAGCGCAAAGCCTCCGGAGAGGCTGGCAAAAATTACCAAGGCTGACTGTATTTCAAGTCATCCCGGCGAGGTATTGGGTAAAGTTTTCAACCAGCAATGATCGCGCCTCGGATGAGCCTCATAGGCTACAATATTGCCTCTGCGAAAGAATGCCCACGAGGTGCGCGACCTCTTCAGCCCATCTAAGTGCACGTGGACCGACAGGGTGGTAACAAGCTTCAAACCGCCGCGCAGTCAGCCTTCTGGCCTAGGGGGCTGCAAAGAGTGTCTGCTAACCCAGAGGACCCAGTATTCATCGCAGCTCTGTCGCAGGGTTACCTCCCGCATCCACCCTACCATTTACAACACGTTACGCTGGATCCCGGTCTGCCCGTCTCAGCGTGGGAGCGCTTGCTTTAAAAATCGTTCCCCATCTCCTTTGCCCTAGAGATATTTCACCACAACCCAGCTGCAGTTCTTACATGTATTTAACTGCCCGCAGCTGTCACCCGGTCTGACTGGTTTTGTTTTTCTCTCCTTTCCTGCCACCCCTTGTTTTGAGAAAGGCAGAGGCCACGCCCCCTTTTGCAATAGGTCTCGGTGCCATGGACAGGTGTGTCCAGCCCCTTGCCTCAGCGGGCTGCTGCGTGTACTGTACTGCACCCCAGTACAGCACGGTATCTGAGTGTCGAGATGGCTCGATGGACCCTACCACCTTGGCGAGAGCTCGCGGGGACCGAAGGGTACACATACCTGGAGCCGAGCAGCAGTCTTGTGCTGCTCGCCACGGCAGCACATATACTAAAATTGGATCGATACAGAGAAGATTAGCATGGCCCCTGCGAAAGGATGAGACGCAAATCCGTGAAGCGCTCCATCTTTTCAGTCACGATGCTCGTGCTCCTCCACTCTTTCTGCCTTAGCGTCGTGAAAATAGGTTGAATGTACATTCGGGCCGTTGAAAGGAGATCTGGCAAAAAGCGGCCAAGTCGGATTTGCAGACTGGTCATCGGCGAGGTGACAGAGTGGTTAAGGCGATGGGCTGCTAATCCATTGTGCTCTGCATGCGTGGGTTCGAATCCCATCCTCTTCGCTTGATGTCTTTCCAGGTAGCGAGCTCAGCAGCTCTGCTTTCCGCCCACCTCTTGTTCTGAGAAAGGCAGAGGCCACGCCCCCTTTTGCAATAGTACTCCGGTGCCATGGACAGATGTGTCCAGCCCCTTACCTCAGCGGCGCGCTCTCGTTGTACTGTACTGCACCCCAGGTGTATCGTTTGGGCACAGTTCTGAAGCTTGCAGGTTTCAGCCTTTTCTACCTTACTAAAAAAAGTGCAGACACCCTACTGATGCTTCAAATTTGACTGTGGCACTTTCCATCCCGTCACTCTCCCTCTCCGCAGAATTGCAGGGGTTCCATGGTGTAACGGTCAGCATTCTGGACTTTGAATCCAGCGATCCGAGTTCATTTCTCTCGGTGGAACCTCAGTGACCAAGAGCTCAAGCTCTGAGGGCCATCTGACCATTTAAGCAGCATCCTCCCTAAAATCCATCTACATGTTAGGCCCAGCCCCAGTTTTCAATCCATTCAGAGACCGCCTGTCATTTGTTTGCCTTTGACACTGTGTCGAGGGCTTCAATTATTTCCATGTTAGTTCGAGTTCCTTATTTGTCTTTCATTTCTTGTGTTTAACTACTTTCATGACAAAAATTCCCTTATTTTGTAGTTGCTGTAGATGTTCTTTTCCTTTCTCTCTGCTAGGGAGGTGCCAAAGGGGGTTCCTGCAGAAGACCCCCTGGTCAGGGCAGCGCAGTGCCCAGTAGGCTCGTTGGTCTAGGGGTATGATTCTCGCTTTGGGTGCGAGAGGTCCCGGGTTCAAATCCCGGACGAGCCCGCCAGCAGCTTCTTCAGAAGCAGCCTTCTGTTCGGTTCTCTTTGACACTGCTAGGCCCTTGTTTTCTGTCAATGTCTGTTCTTTCCATTTTGACTCCTCCTTTCAGGTCTTCTTCCAAAGAGTCGCTACAAACTGGCCATCGGCGAGGTGGCGAGTGGTTAAAGCGATGGACTGCTAATCCATTGTGCTCTGCGCGTGGGTTCGAATCCCATCCTCGTCGCTTGGTGTCTTTCCAGGTGGCCAACCCAGAGCTCTGCAGCTTTGTTTTCTGACACAGGCCATTCACTTCTTTGCGTGCCCCTACTAACGAGCTGATGATAAGGGGCGTGTCGGATTGGACTGCTTAGCCGTTTTGCTCTACTGCGCGTGGGTTTGGAAGACCATCCTCACGGTCAATTCTTGTCCAATTCTTTTTAGAATCCAATCTGGCAAACACCATCGCTTTACACCTTTCGCTCATCTTCCTTGTCCGACACGCTCAATGCAGTTCCTCGGCTGCACAAAGGACAAAAACCTGCACGTGATTGAAAAAAAGAGAAGAGAAAGAAGAAGAGCTTATCCTTTTCAACCAAACGCAAAGCCTCCGGAGAGGCTGGCAAAAATTGCCAAGGCTGACTGTATTTCAAGTCATCCCGGCGAGGTATTGGGTAAAGTTTTCAACCAGCAATGATCGCGCCTCGGATGAGCCTCATCGGCTACAATATTGCCTCTGCGAAAGAATGCCCACGAGGTGCGCGACCTCTTCAGCCCACCTAAGTGCACGTGGACCGACAGGGTGGTAACAAGCTTCAAACCACCGTGCAGTCAGCCTTCTGGCCTAGGGGGCTGCAAAGAGTGTCTGCTAACCCAGAGGACCCAGTATTCATCGCAGCTCAGTCGCTGGGTTACCTCCGCATCCACCCTACCATTTACAACACATTACGCTGGATCCCGGTCTGCCCGTCTCAGCGTGGGAGCGCGAAGGTCGGGTTCAAATCTCCTTTGCCCTAGAGCCCGCCACCAGCTTCTGCAGAAGCAGCCTTCTGTTCGCTGTTCTCTGGTTTTGTTTTCTCTGCTTTCCTGGCCCTTGTTTTCTGTCAGATGCCTGTTCTTTCCAGGTCTTGCCATGGACAGGTGTTCTCCTTGCCTCAGGTCTTCTTCCAAAAGTCGCAGTACAAACTGGCCATCGAGTGTCGAGGTGGCTCGAGTGGTTAGAGCTACGCGGGGACCGATTGACTGCTAATCCATTGTGCTCTGCACGCGTGGGTTCGAATCCCATCCTCGATACGATTAGGTGTCTTTCCAGGTAGCCAAATCCCAGAGCTCTGCAGCTCGTGCTCCTCCACTTTTCTGACACAGGCCATTCACTTGAATGTGCATTCGGCCCTACTAACGAGCTGATGATAAGGGGCGTGTCCGGATTTTGGACTGTCTTAGCCGACAGAGTACTCTACAGCGATGGTTTGGAAGACCATTGTGCTCTCACGCGTGGGTTCGAATCCCATCCTCTTAAGCTTGATGTCTTTCCAGGTAGAACCCAATCTGGCAAACTCTGCTTTCGCCCACACCTTCTGAGAAAGGCAGAGGCCATCTTCCTTTTGCAATTGTCCGTGCCACGCTCAATGCAGTTCCTCGGCTGCACAAAGGACAAAAACCTGCACGTGATTGTATCGTTTGAGCAGAGAAAGAAGCTTGCAGTTTCAGCCTTTTCAACTAAAAAAGCAAAGACTCCGGACTGATGCTGGCAATTTACCAAGGCTGACTGTCCATCCCGTCATCCTCCCGGAGAGGTATTAGTTCCATGGTGTTTTCAACCAGCAATGATCGACTTTCGGATCCAGCCTCAGTTCAAATCTACAATATTGCCTCAGTGACGAAAGAGCTCAAGCTCTGAGGTGCGCTGACCTCTTCAGCCCACCCTCCTGCGTGGACCGACAGGGTTGGTAACAATCCTTCAGAGACCGCCTGCCATTTGTGTTTGCCTTCTGGCCTAGGGGCTGCAAAGAGTGTCTGCTAACCCAGAGGACCCAGTATTCATCGCAGCTCAGTCGCTTTGAGGTTACCTCCCGCATCCACCCTACCATTTACAACACGTTACGCTGGATCCCGGTCTGCCCGTCTCAGCGTGGGCGCGCTGCTTTAAAAATCGTTCCCCATCTCCTTTGCCCTAGAGATATTTCACCACAACCCAGCTGCAGTTCTTACATGTATTTAACTGCCGCAGCAGCTGTCACCAGTCTGACTGGTTTTGTTTTCTCTCCTTTCCTGCCACCCCTTGTTTTGAGAAAGGCAGAGGCCACGCCCCCTTTTGCAATAGGTCTCGGTGCCATGGACAGGTGTGTCAGCCCCTTGCCTCAGCGGACGCTGCCGCAGTGTACTATGCTGCACCCCAGTACAGCCGCGGTATACGAGGTGTCGAGGCGGCTCGATGGACCCTACCACCTTGGCGAGAGCTCGCGGGGACCGAAGTAGTACACATACCTGGAGCCGAGCAGCAGTCTTGTGCTCGCCACGGCAGCACATATACTAAAATTGGATCGATACAGAGAAGATTAGCATGGCCCCTGCGAAAGGATGACACGCCAAATCCGTGAAGCGCTCCATCTTTTCAGTCACGATGCTCGTGCTCCTCCACTCTTTCTGCCTAGCGTCGTGAAAATAGGTTGAATGTACATTCGGGCGTTGAAAGGAGATCTGGCAAAAAGCGGCCAAGTCGGATTTGCAGACTGGTCATCGGCGAGGTGACCGAGTGGTTAAGGCGCGATGGGCTGCTCTGCGCGTGGGTTCGAATCCCATCCTCTTCGCTTGATGTCTTTCCAGGTAGCCAACCCAGAGCTCAGCAGCTCTGCTTTCCGCCCACCTCTTGTTCTGAGAAAGGCAGAGGCCACGCCCCCTTTTGCAATAGTACTCCGGTGCCATGGACAGATGTGTCCAGCCCCTTACCTCAGCGGGGCGCTCGTTTGTACTATACTGCACCCCAGGTGTATCGTTTGGGCACAGTTCTGAAGCTTGCAGGTTTCAGCCTTTTCTACCTTACTAAAAAAAGTGCAGACACCCTACTGATGCTTCCGATTTGACTGTGGCACTTTCCATCCCGTCACTCTCCCTCTCCGCAGAATCGCCGGGGTTCCATGGTGTAACGGTCAGCATTCTGGACTTTGAATCCAGCGATCCGAGTTCAAATCTCGGTGGAACCTCAGTGACCAAGAGCTCAAGCTCTGAGGGCCATCTGACCATTTAAGCAGCATCCTCCCTAAAATCCATCTACATGTTAGGCCCAGCCCCAGTTTTCAATCCATTCAGAGACCGCCTGTCATTTGTTTGCCTTTGACACTGTGTCGAGGGCTTCAATTATTTCCATGTTAGTTCGAGTTCCTTATTTGTCTTTCATTTCTTGTGTTTAACTACTTTCATGGCAAAAATTCCCTTATTTTGTAGTTGCTGTAGATGTTCTTTTCCTTTCTCTCTGCTAGGGAGGTGCCAAAGGGGGTTCCTGCAGAAGACCCCCTGGTCAGGGCAGCTCAGTGCCCAGTTGGCTCGTTGGTCTAGGGTATGATTCTCGCTTAGGGTGCGAGAGGTCCTGGGGTTCAAATCCCGGACGAGCCCGCCAGCAGCTTCTTCAGAAGCAGCCTTCTGTTCAGTTCTCTTTGACACTGCTAGGCCCTTGTTTTCTGTCAATGTCTGTTCTTTCCATTTTGACTCCTCCTTTCAGGTCTTCTTCCAAAGAGTCGCTACAAACTGGCCATCGGCGAGGTGGCGAGTGGTTAAAGCGATGGACTGCTAATCCATTGTGCTCTGCGCGTGGGTTCGAATCCCATCCTCGTCGCTTGGTGTCTTTCCAGGTGGCCAACCCAGAGCTCTGCAGCTTTGTTTTCTGACACAGGCCATTCACTTCTTTGCGTGCCCTACTAACGAGCTGATGATAAGGGGCGTGTCCGGATTGGACTGCTTTAGCCGTTTTGCTCTACACAGCGTGGGTTTGGAAGACCATCCTCACGGTCAATTCTTGTCAATTCTTTTTAGAATCCAATCTGGCAAACACCATCGCTTTACACCTTTCGCTCATCTTCCTTGTCCGACACGCTCAATGCAGTTCCTCGGCTGCACAAAGGACAAAAACCTGCACGTGATTGAAAAAAAGAGAAGAGAAAGAAGAAGCTCATCCTTTTCAACCAAAGCGCCAAAGCCTCCGGAGGCTGGCAAAAATTGCCAAGGCTGACTGTATTTCAAGTCATCCCGCGAGGTATTGGGTAAAGTTTTCAACCAGCAATGATCGCGCCTCGGATGAGCCCTCATCGGCTACAATATTGCCTCTGCGAAAGAATGCCCACGAGGTGCGCGACCTCTTCAGCCCACCTAAGTGGACGTGGACCGACAGGGTGGTAACAAGCTTCAAACCGCCGCGCAGTCAGCCTTCTGGCCTAGGGGCTGCAAAGAGTGTCTGCTAACCCAGAGGACCCAGTATTCATTGCAGCTCAGTCGCAGGGTTACCTCCGCATCCAACCTACCATTTACAACACGTTACGCTGGATCCCGGTCTGCCCGTCTCAGCGTGGGAGCGCTGCTTTAAAAATCGTTCCCCATCTCCTTTGCCCTAGAGATGTTTCACCACAACCCAGCTGCAGTTCTTACATGTATTTAACTGCCCGCAGCTGTCACCAGTCTGACTGGTTTTGTTTTCTCTCCTTTCCTGCCACCCCTTGTTTTGAGAAAGGCAGAGGCCACGCCCCCTTTTGCAATAGGTCTCTCGGTGCCATGGACAGGTGTGTCCAGCCCCTTGCCTCAGCGGACGCTTTCTGCCGTGTACTATACTGCACCCCAGTACAGCCACGGTATCACGAGAGTGTCGAGGCGGCTCGATGGACCCTACCACCTTGGCGAGAGCTCGCGGGGACCGAAAGGGTACACATACCTGGGGCCGAGCAGCAGTCTTGTGCTCGCCACGGCAGCACATATACTAAAATTGGATCGATACAGAGAAGATTAGCATGGCCCCTGCGAAAGGATGACACGCAAATCCGTGAAGCGCTCCATCTTTTCAGTCACGATGCTCGTGCTCCTCCACTCTTTCTGCCCTAGCGTCGTGAAAATAGGTTGAATGTACATTCGGGCTGTTGAAAGGAGATCTGGCAAAAAACGGCCAAGTCCGGATTTGCAGACTGGTCATCGACGAGGTGACCGAGTGGTTAAGGCGATGGGCTGCTAATCCATTGTGCTCTGCACGCGTGGGTTCGAATCCCATCCTCTTCGCTTGATGTCTTTCCAGGTAGCCAACCCAGAGCTCAGCAGCTCTGCTTTCCGCCCACCTCTTGTTCTGAGAAAGGCAGAGGCCACGCCCCCTTTTGCAATAGTACTCCGGTGCCATGGACAGATGTGTCCAGCCCCTTACCTCAGCGGACGCTGCCGTTGTACTGTACTGCACCCCAGGTGTATCGTTTGGGCACAGTTCTGAAGCTTGCAGGTTTCAGCCTTTTCTACCTTACTAAAAAAAGTGCAGACACCCTACTGATGCTTCCGATTTGACTGTGGCACTTTCCATCCCGTCACTCTCCCTCTCCGCAGAATCGCCGGGGTTCCATGGTGTAACGGTCAGCATTCTGGACTTTGAATCCAGCGATCCGAGTTCAAATCTCGGTGGAACCTCAGTGACCAAGAGCTCAAGCTCTGAGGGCCATCTGACCATTTAAGCAGCATCCTCCTAAAATCCATCTACATGTTAGGCCCAGCCCAGTTTTCAATCCATTCAGAGACCGCCTGTCATTTGTTTGCCTTTGACACTGTGTCGAGGGCTTCAATTATTTCCATGTTAGTTCGAGTTCCTTATTTGTCTTTCATTTCTTGTGTTTAACTACTTTCATGACAAAAATTCCCTTATTTTGTAGTTGCTGTAGATGTTCTTTTCCTTTCTCTCTGCTAGGGAGGTGCCAAAGGGGGTTCCTGCAGAAGACCCCCTGGTCAGGGCAGCTCAGTGCCCAGTAGGCTCGTTGGTCTAGGGGTATGATTCTCGCTTAGGGTGCGAGAGGTCCCGGGTTCAAATCCCGGGACGAGCCCGCCAGCAGCTTCTTCAGAAGCAGCCTTCTGTTCAGTTCTCTTTGACACTGCTAGGCCCTTGTTTTCTGTCAATGTCTGTTCTTTCCATTTTGACTCCTCCTTTCAGGTCTTCTTCCAAAGAGTCGCTACAAACTGGCCATCGGCGAGGTGGCGAGTGGTTAAGGCGATGGACTGCTAATCCATTGTGCTCTGCACGCGTGGGTTCGAATCCCATCCTCGTCGCTTGGTGTCTTTCCAGGTGGCCAACCCAGAGCTCTGCAGCTTTGTTTTCTGACACAGGCCATTCACTTCTTTGCGTGCCCTACTAACGAGCTGATGATAAGGGGCGTGTCGGATTGGACTGCTTAGCCGTTTTGCTCTACACGCGTGGGTTTGGAAGACCATCCTCACGGTCAATTCTTGTCAATTCTTTTTAGAATCCAATCTGGCAAACACCATCGCTTTACACCTTTCGCTCATCTTCCTTGTCCGACACGCTCAATGCAGTTCCTCGGCTGCACAAAGGACAAAAACCTGCGTGATTGAAAAAGAGAAGAGAAAGAAAGAAGAACATCATCCTTTTCAACCAAGCGCAAAGCCTCCGGAGAGGCTGGCAAAAATTACCAAGGCTGACTGTATTTCAAGTCATCCCGGCGAGTATTGGGTAAAGTTTTCAACCAGCAATGATCGCGCCTCGGATGAGCCTCATAGGCTACAATTGCCTCTGCGAAAGAATGCCCACGGTGCGCGACCTCTTCAGCCCACCTAAGTGGGCGTGGACCGACAGGGTGGTAACAAGCTTCAAACCGCGCGCAGTCAGCCTTCTGGCCTAGGGGCTGCAAAGAGTGTCTGCTAACCCAGAGGACCCAGTATTCATCGCAGCTCAGTCGCAGGGTTACCTCCCGCATCCACCCTACCATTTACAACACGTTACGCTGGATCCCGGTCTGCCCGTCTCAGCGTGGGGCGCGCTGCTTTAAAAATCGTTCCCCATCTCCTTTGCCCTAGAGATATTTCACCACAACCCAGCTGCAGTTCTTACATGTATTTAACTGCCCGCAGCTGTCACCAGTCTGACTGGTTTTGTTTTTCTCTCCTTTCCTGCCACCCCTTGTTTTGAGAAAGGCAGAGGCCACGCCCCCTTTTGCAATAGGTCTCGGTGCCATGGACAGGTGTGTCAGCCCCTTGCCTCAGCGGGCGCTGCCGTGTACTATACTGCACCCCAGTACAGCCACGGTATCGAGAGTGTCGAGGCGGCTCGATGGACCCTACCACCTTGGCGAGAGCTCGCGGGGACCGAAGGGTACACATACCTGGAGCCGAGCAGCAGTCTTGTGCTCGCCACGGCAGCACATATACTAAAGTGGATCGATACAGAGAAGATTAGCATGGCCCCTGCGAAAGGATGACACGCCAAATCCGTGGCGCTCCATCTTTTCAGTCACGATGCTCGTGCTCCTCCACTCTTTCTGCCTAGCGTCGTGAAAATAGGTTGAATGTACATTCGGGCGTTGAAAGGAGATCTGGCAAAAAGCGGCCCAAGTCGGATTTGCAGACTGGTCATCGGCGAGGTGACAGAGTGGTTAAGGCGATGGGCTGCTAATCCATTGTGCTCTGCGCGTGGGTTCGAATCCCATCCTCTTCGCTTGATGTCTTTCCAGGTAGCCAACCCAGAGCTCAGCAGCTCTGCTTTCCGCCCACCTCTTGTTCTGAGAAAGGCAGAGGCCACGCCCCCTTTTGCAATAGTACTCGGTGCCATGGACAGATGTGTCCAGCCCCTTACCTCAGCGGGCGCTCTCGTTTGTACTGTACTGCACCCCAGGTGTATCGTTTGGGCACAGTTCTGAAGCTTGCAGGTTTCAGCCTTTTCTACCTTACTAAAAAAGTGCAGACACCCTACTGATGCTTCGATTTGACTGTGGCACTTTCCATCCCGTCACTCTCCCTCTCCGCAGAATCGCCGGGGTTCCATGGTGTAACGGTCAGCATTCTGGACTTTGAATCCAGCGATCCGAGTTCAAATCTCGGTGGAACCTCAGTGACCAAGAGCTCAAGCTCTGAGGGCCATCTGACCATTTAAGCAGCATCCTCCTAAAATCCATCTACATGTTAGGCCCAGCCCCAGTTTTCAATCCATTCAGAGACCGCCTGTCATTTGTTTGCCTTTGACACTGTGTCGAGGGCTTCAATTATTTCCATGTTAGTTCGAGTTCCTTATTTGTCTTTCATTTCTTGTGTTTAACTACTTTCATGACAAAAATTCCCTTATTTTGTAGTTGCTGTAGATGTTCTTTTCCTTTCTCTCTGCTAGGGAGGTGCCAAAGGGGGTTCCTGCAGAAGACCCCCTGGTCAGGGCAGCTCAGTGCCCAGTAGGCTCGTTGGTCTAGGGGTATGATTCTCGCTTAGGGTGCGAGAGGTCCCGGGTTCAAATCCCGGACGAGGCCCGCCAGCAGCTTCTTCAGAAGCAGCCTTCTGTTCAGTTCTCTTTGACACTGCTAGGCCCTTGTTTTCTGTCAATGTCTGTTCTTTCCATTTTGACTCCTCCTTTCAGGTCTTCTTCAAAAGTCGCTACAAACTGGCCATCGGCGAGGTGGCGAGTGGTTAAGGCGATGGACTGCTAATCCATTGTGCTCTGCGCGTGGGTTCGAATCCCATCCTCGTCGCTTGGTGTCTTTCCAGGTGGCCAACCCAGAGCTCTGCAGCTTTGTTTTCTGACACAGGCCATTCACTTCTTTGCGTGCCCTACTAACGAGCTGATGATAAGGGGCGTGTCGGATTGGACTGCTTAGCCGTTTTGCTCTACACGCGTGGGTTTGGAAGACCATCCTCACGGTCAATTCTTGTCCAATTCTTTTTAGAATCCAATCTGGCAAACACCATCGCTTTACACCTTTCGCTCATCTTCCTTGTCCGACACGCTCAATGCAGTTCCTCGGCTGCACAAAGGACAAAAACCTGCACGTGATTGAAAAAAAGAAGAGAAAGAAGAAGAGCTTATCCTTTTCAACCAAGCGCAAAGCCTCCGGGAGGCTGGCAAAAATTACCAAGGCTGACTGTATTTCAAGTCATCCCGGCGAGGTATTGGGTAAAGTTTTCAACCAGCAATGATCGCGCCTCGGATGAGCCTCATAGGCTACAATATTGCCTCTGCGAAAGAATGCCCACGAGGTGCGCGACCTCTTCAGCCCACCTAAGTGGGCGTGGACCGACAGGGTGGTAACAAGCTTCAAACCGCCCGCGCAGTCAGCCTTCTGGCCTGGGGGCTGCAAGAGTGTCTGCTAACCCAGAGGACCCAGTATTCATCGCAGCTCAGTCGCAGGGTTACCTCCGCATCCACCCTACCATTTACAACACGTTACGCTGGATCCCGGTCTGCCCGTCTCAGCGTGGGGGCGCTTGCTTTAAAAATCGTTCCCCATCTCCTTTGCCCTAGAGATATTTCACCACAACCCAGCTGCAGTTCTTACATGTATTTAACTGCCGCAGCTGTCACCAGTCTGACTGGTTTTGTTTTCTCTCCTTTCCTGCCACCCCTTGTTTTGAGAAAGGCAGAGGCCACGCCCCCTTTTGCAATAGGTCTCGGTGCCATGGACAGGTGTGTCCAGCCCCCTTGCCTCAGCGGGCGCTGCTCGTGTACTATACTGCACCCCAGTACAGCCGCGGTATCTGAGTGTCGAGGCGGCTCGATGGACCCTACCACCTTGGCGAGAGCTCGCGGGGACCCGAAGGGTACACATACCTGGAGCCGAGCAGCAGTCTTGTGCTGCGCCGCGGCAGCACATATACTAAAATTGGATCGATACAGAGAAGATTAGCATGGCCCCTGCGAAAGGATGACACGCCAAATCCGTGGCGCTCCATCTTTTCAGTCACGATGCTCGTGCTCCTCCACTCTTTCTGCCCTAGCGTCGTGAAAATAGGTTGAATGTACATTCGGGCGTTGAAAGGAGATCTGGCAAAAAAGCGGCCAAGTCGGATTTGCAGACTGGTCATCGGCGAGGTGACCGAGTGGTTAAGGCGATGGGCTGCTAATCCATTGTGCTCTGCGCGTGGGTTCGAATCCCATCCTCTTCGCTTGATGTCTTTCCAGGTAGCCAACCCAGAGCTCAGCAGCTCTGCTTTCCGCCCACCTCTTGTTCTGAGAAAGGCAGAGGCCACGCCCCCTTTTGCAATAGTACTCGGTGCCATGGACAGATGTGTCCAGCCCCTTACCTCAGCGGGCGCGCTGCCGTTTGTACTGTACTGCACCCCAGGTGTATCGTTTGGGCACAGTTCTGAAGCTTGCAGGTTTCAGCCTTTTCTACCTTACTAAAAAAAGTGCAGACACCCTACTGATGCTTCGATTTGACTGTGGCACTTTCCATCCCGTCACTCTCCCTCTCCGCCCAGAATCGCCGGGGTTCCATGGTGTAACGGTCAGCATTCTGGACTTTGAATCCAGCGATCCGAGTTCAAATCTCGGTGGAACCTCAGTGACCAAGAGCTCAAGCTCTGAGGGCCATCTGACCATTTAAGCAGCATCCTCCTAAAATCCATCTACATGTTAGGCCCAGCCCCAGTTTTCAATCCATTCAGAGACCGCCTGTCATTTGTTTGCCTTTGACACTGTGTCGAGGCTTCAATTATTTCCATGTTAGTTCGAGTTCCTTATTTGTCTTTCATTTCTTGTGTTTAACTACTTTCATGACAAAAATTCCCTTATTTTGTAGTTGCTGTAGATGTTCTTTTCCTTTCTCTCTGCTAGGGAGGTGCCAAGGGGTTCCTGCAGAAGACCCCTGGTCAGGGCAGCTCAGTGCCCAGTAGGCTCGTTGGTCTAGGGTATGATTCTCGCTTAGGGTGCGAGAGGTCCCGGGTTCAAATCCCGGGACAGAGCCCGCCAGCAGCTTCTTCAGAAGCAGCCTTCTGTTCAGTTCTCTTTGACACTGCTAGGCCCTTGTTTTCTGTCAATGTCTGTTCTTTCCATTTTGACTCCTCCTTTCAGGTCTTCTTCCAAAAGTCGCTACAAACTGGCCATCGGCGAGGTGGCGAGTGGTTAAAGCGATGGACTGCTAATCCATTGTGCTCTCTGCGCGTGGGTTCGAATCCCATCCTCGTCGCTTGGTGTCTTTCCAGGTGGCCAACCCAGAGCTCTGCAGCTTTGTTTTTTCTGACACAGGCCATTCACTTCTTTGCGTGCCCTACTAACGAGCTGATGATAAGGGCGTGTCGGATTGGACTGCTTAGCCGTTTTGCTCTACTGCGCGTGGGTTTGGAAGACCATCCTCACGGTCAATTCTTGTCAATTCTTTTTAGAATCCAATCTGGCAAACACCATCGCTTTACACCTTTCGCTCATCTTCCTTGTCCGACACGCTCAATGCAGTTCCTCGGCTGCACAAAGGACAAAAACCTGCGTGATTGAAAAAAAGAGAAGAGAAGAAGAAGAAGAGCTTATCCTTTTCAACCAAGCGCAAAGCCTCCGGGAGGCTGGCAAAAATTACCAAGGCTGACTGTATTTCAAGTCATCCGGCGAGGTATTGAGGTAAAGTTTTCAACCAGCAATGATCGCGCCTCGGATGAGCCTCATAGGCTACAATATTGCCTCTGCGAAAGAATGCCCACGAGGTGCGCGACCTCTTCAGCCCACCTAAGTGGGCGTGGACCGACAGGGTGGTAACAAGCTTCAAACCGCCGCGCAGTCAGCCTTCTGGCCTGGGGGCTGCAAAGAGTGTCTGCTAACCCAGAGGACCCAGTATTCATCGCAGCTCAGTCATGGGGTTACCTCCGCATCCACCCTACCATTTACAACACGTTACGCTGGATCCCGGTCTGCCCGTCTCAGCGTGGGGCGCTTTGCTTTAAAAATCGTTCCCCATCTCCTTTGCCCTAGAGATATTTCACCACAACCCAGCTGCAGTTCTTACATGTATTTAACTGCCGCAGCTGTCACCAGTCTGACTGGTTTTGTTTTCTCTCCTTTCCTGCCACCCCTTGTTTTGAAAAAGGCAGAGGCCACGCCCCCTTTTGCAATAGGTCTCGGTGCCATGGACAGGTGTGTCCAGCCCCCTTGCCTCAGCGGGGGCGCTGCCGTGTACTATACTGCACCCCAGTACAGCCACGGTATCTGAGTGTCGAGGCGGCTCGATGGACCCTACCACCTTGGCGAGCTCGCGGGGACCGAAGGGTACACATACCTGGAGCGAGCAGCAGTCTTGTGCTCGCCACGGCAGCACATATACTAAAATTGGATCGATACAGAGAAGATTAGCATGGCCCCTGCGAAAGGATGACCGCCAAATCCGTGGCGCTCCATCTTTTCAGTCACGATGCTCGTGCTCCTCCACTCTTTCTGCCTAGCGTCGTGAAAATAGGTTGAATGTACATTCGGGCGTTGAAAGGAGATCTGGCAAAAAAGCGGCCAAGTCGGATTTGCAGACTGGTCATCGGCGAGGTGACCGAGTGGTTAAGCGATGGGCTGCTAATCCATTGTGCTCTGCTCTGCGTGTGTCTGAATCCATCTCTCGTGGGTTCGAATCCCATCCTCTTCGCTTGATGTCTTTCCAGGTAGCCAACCCAGAGCTCAGCAGCTCTGCTTTCCGCCCACCTCTTGTTCTGAGAAAGGCAGAGGCCACGCCCCCTTTTGCAATAGTACTCGGTGCCATGGACAGATGTGTCCAGCCCCTTACCTCAGCGGGCGCTCTCGTTTGTACTATACTGCACCCCAGGTGTATCGTTTGGGCACAGTTCTGAAGCTTGCAGGTTTCAGCCTTTTCTACCTTACTAAAAAAAGTGCAGACACCCTACTGATGCTTCCGATTTGACTGTGGCACTTTCCATCCCGTCTCTCCCTCTCCCCAGAATCGCCGGGGTTCCATGGTGTAACGGTCAGCATTCTGGACTTTGAATCCAGCGATCCGAGTTCAAATCTCGGTGGAACCTCAGTGACCAAGAGCTCAAGCTCTGAGGGCCATCTGACCATTTAAGCAGCATCCTCCTAAAATCCATCTACATGTTAGGCCCAGCCCCAGTTTTCAATCCATTCAGAGACCGCCTGTCATTTGTTTGCCTTTGACACTGTGTCGAGGGCTTCAATTATTTCCATGTTAGTTCGAGTTCCTTATTTGTCTTTCATTTCTTGTGTTTAACTACTTTCATGACAAAAATTCCCTTATTTTGTAGTTGCTGTAGATGTTCTTTTCCTTTCTCTCTGCTAGGGGAGGTGCCAAGGGGTTCCTGCAGAAGACCCCCTGGTCAGGGCAGCTCAGTGCCCAGTAGGCTCGTTGGTCTAGGGGTATGATTCTCGCTTAGGGTGCGAGAGGTCCCGGGTTCAAATCCCGGAGAGCCCGCCAGCAGCTTCTTCAGAAGCAGCCTTCTGTTCAGTTCTCTTTGACACTGCTAGGCCCTTGTTTTCTGTCAATGTCTGTTCTTTCCATTTTGACTCCTCCTTTCAGGTCTTCTTCCAAAAGTCGCTACAAACTGGCCATCGGCGAGGTGGCGAGTGGTTAAAAGCGATGGACTGCTAATCCATTGTGCTCTGCGCGTGGGTTCGAATCCCATCCTCGTCGCTTGGTGTCTTTCCAGGTGGCCAACCCAGAGCTCTGCAGCTTTGTTTTTCTGACACAGGCCATTCACTTCTTTGCGTGCCCTACTAACGAGCTGATGATAAGGGGCGTGTCGGATTGGACTGCTTAGCCGTTTTGCTCTCTGCGCGTGGGTTTGGAAGACCATCCTCACGGTCAATTCTTGTCAATTCTTTTTAGAATCCAATCTGGCAAACACCATCGCTTTACACCTTTCGCTCATCTTCCTTGTCCGACACGCTCAATGCAGTTCCTCGGCTGCACAAAGGACAAAAACCTGCTGCGTGATTGAAAAAAAGAAGAGAAAGAAGAAGAGCTTATCCTTTTCAACCAAGCGCAAAGCCTCCGGGAGGCTGGCAAAAATTACCAAGGCTGACTGTATTTCAAGTCATCCCGGCGAGGTATTGGGTAAAGTTTTCAACCAGCAATGATCGCGCCTCGGATGAGCCTCATAGGCTACAATATTGCCTCTGCGAAAGAATGCCCACGAGGTGCGCGACCTCTTCAGCCCACCTAAGTGGGCGTGGACCGACAGGGTGGTAACAAGCTTCAAACCGCCCGCGCAGTCAGCCTTCTGGCCTGGGGGCTGCAAAGAGTGTCTGCTAACCCAGAGGACCCAGTATTCATCGCAGCTCAGTCGCGGGGTTACCTCCGCATCCACCCTACCATTTACAACACGTTACGCTGGATCCCGGTCTGCCCGTCTCAGCGTGGGGCGCTGCTTTAAAAATCGTTCCCCATCTCCTTTGCCCTAGAGATATTTCACCACAACCCAGCTGCAGTTCTTACATGTATTTAACTGCCGCAGCTGTCACCAGTCTGACTGGTTTTGTTTTCTCTCCTTTCCTGCCACCCCTTGTTTTGAAAGGCAGAGGCCACGCCCCCTTTTGCAATAGGTCTCGGTGCCATGGACAGGTGTGTCCAGCCCCTTGCCTCAGCGGGCGCTGCCGTGTACTATGCTGCACCCCAGTACAGCCACGGTATCTGAGTGTCGAGGCGGCTCGATGGACCCTACCACCTTGGCGAGCTCGCGGGGACCGAAGGGTACACATACCTGGGGCGAGCAGCAGTCTTTTGCTGCTCGCCGGCGGCAGCACATATACTAAAATTGGATCGATACAGAGAAGATTAGCATGGCCCCTGCGAAAGGATGACACGCCAAATCCGTGAAGCGCTCCATCTTTTCAGTCACGATGCTCGTGCTCCTCCACTCTTTCTGCCTAAGCGTCGTGAAAATAGGTTGAATGTACATTCGGGCGTTGAAAGGAGATCTGGCAAAAAAGCGGCCAAGTCGGTTGCAGACTGGTCATCGGCGAGGTGACCGAGTGGTTAAGGCGATGGGCTGCTAATCCATTGTGCTCTGCGCGTGGGTTCGAATCCCATCCTCTTCGCTTGATGTCTTTCCAGGTAGCCAACCCAGAGCTCAGCAGCTCTGCTTTCCGCCCACCTCTTGTTCTGAGAAAGGCAGAGGCCACGCCCCCTTTTGCAATAGTACTCGGTGCCATGGACAGATGTGTCCAGCCCCTTACCTCAGCGGGCGCTCTCGTTTGTACTATACTGCACCCCAGGTGTATCGTTTGGGCACAGTTCTGAAGCTTGCAGGTTTCAGCCTTTTCTACCTTACTAAAAAAGTGCAGACACCCTACTGATGCTTCCGATTTGACTGTGGCACTTTCCATCCCGTCACTCTCCCTCTCCGCCCAGAATCGCCGGGGTTCCATGGTGTAACGGTCAGCATTCTGGACTTTGAATCCAGCGATCCGAGTTCAAATCTCGGTGGAACCTCAGTGACCAAGAGCTCAAGCTCTGAGGGCCATCTGACCATTTAAGCAGCATCCTCCTAAAATCCATCTACATGTTAGGCCCAGCCCCAGTTTTCAATCCATTCAGAGACCGCCTGTCATTTGTTTGCCTTTGACACTGTGTCGAGGGCTTCAATTATTTCCATGTTAGTTCGAGTTCCTTATTTGTCTTTCATTTCTTGTGTTTAACTACTTTCATGACAAAAATTCCCTTATTTTGTAGTTGCTGTAGATGTTCTTTTCCTTTCTCTCTGCTAGGGAGGTGCCAAGGGGTTCCTGCAGAAGACCCCCTGGTCAGGGCAGCTCAGTGCCCAGTAGGCTCGTTGGTCTAGGGGTATGATTCTCGCTTAGGGTGCGAGAGGTCCCGGGTTCAAATCCCGGACGAGCCCGCCAGCAGCTTCTTCAGAAGCAGCCTTCTGTTCGGTTCTCTTTGACACTGCTAGGCCCTTGTTTTCTGTCAATGTCTGTTCTTTCCATTTTGACTCCTCCTTTCAGGTCTTCTTCAAAAAGTCGCTACAAACTGGCCATCGGCGAGGTGGCGAGTGGTTAAAGCGATGGACTGCTAATCCATTGTGCTCTGCGCGTGGGTTCGAATCCCATCCTCGTCGCGGGTGTCTTTCAGGTGGCCAACCCAGAGCTCTGCAGCTTTGTTTTCTGACACAGGCCATTCACTTCTTTGCGTGCCCTACTAACGAGCTGATGATAAGGGGCGTGTCGGATTGGACTGCTTAGCCGTTTTGCTCTACACGCGTGGGTTTGGAAGACCATCCTCACGGTCAATTCTTGTCCAATTCTTTTTAGAATCCAATCTGGCAAACACCATCGCTTTACACCTTTCGCTCATCTTCCTTGTCCGACACGCTCAATGCAGTTCCTCGGCTGCACAAAGGACAAAAACCTGCTGCGTGATTGAAAAAAAGAAGAGAAAGAAGAAGAGCTTATCCTTTTCAACCAAGCGCCAAAGCCTCCGGAGAGGCTGGCAAAAATTACCAAGGCTGACTGTATTTCAAGTCATCCCGGCGAGGTATTAGGTAAAGTTTTCAACCAGCAATGATCGCGCCTCGGATGAGCCTCATAGGCTACAATATTGCCTCTGCGAAAGAATGCCCACAGAGGTCGCGACCTCTTCAGCCCACCTAAGTGGGCGTGGACCGACAGGGTGGTAACAAGCTTCAAACCGCCCGCGCAGTCAGCCTTCTGGCCTGGGGGCTGCAAAGAGTGTCTGCTAACCCAGAGGACCCAGTATTCATCGCAGCGCAGCTCAGTCGCGGGGTTACCTCCGCATCCACCCTACCATTTACAACACGTTACGCTGGATCCCGGTCTGCCCGTCTCAGCGTGGGGCGCTTGCTTTAAAAATCGTTCCCCATCTCCTTTGCCCTAGAGATATTTCACCACAACCCAGCTGCAGTTCTTACATGTATTTAACTGCCGCAGCTGTCACCAGTCTGACTGGTTTTGTTTTCTCTCCTTTCCTGCCACCCCTTGTTTTGAAAGGCAGAGGCCACGCCCCCTTTTGCAATAGGTCTCGGTGCCATGGACAGGTGTGTCCAGCCCCCTTGCCTCAGCGGGCGCTGCTGCCGTGTACTATACTGCACCCCAGTACAGCCGCGGTATCTGAGTGTCGAGGCGGCTCGATGGACCCTACCACCTTGGCGAGAGCTCGCGGGGACCGAAGGGTACACATACCTGGAGCCGAGCAGCAGTCTTGTGCTCGCCACGGCAGCACATATACTAAAATTGGATCGATACAGAGAAGATTAGCATGGCCCCTGCGAAAGGATGACACGCCAAATCCGTGAAGCGCTCCATCTTTTCAGTCACGATGCTCGTGCTCCTCCACTCTTTCTGCCTAGCGTCGTGAAAATAGGTTGAATGTACATTCGGGCGTTGAAAGGAGATCTGGCAAAAAAGCGGCCAAGTCGGTTGCAGACTGGTCATCGGCGAGGTGACCGAGTGGTTAAGGCGATGGGCTGCTAATCCATTGTGCTCTGCGCGTGGGTTCGAATCCCATCCTCTTCGCTTGATGTCTTTCCAGGTAGCCAACCCAGAGCTCAGCAGCTCTGCTTTCCGCCCACCTCTTGTTCTGAGAAAGGCAGAGGCCACGCCCCCTTTTGCAATAGTACTCGGTGCCATGGACAGATGTGTCCAGCCCCTTACCTCAGCGGGCGCTCTCCGTTTGTACTATACTGCACCCCAGGTGTATCGTTTGGGCACAGTTCTGAAGCTTGCAGGTTTCAGCCTTTTCTACCTTACTAAAAAAGTGCAGACACCCTACTGATGCTTCCGATTTGACTGTGGCACTTTCCATCCCGTCACTCTCCCTCTCCCCAGAATCGCGGGGTTCCATGGTGTAACGGTCAGCATTCTGGACTTTGAATCCAGCGATCCGAGTTCAAATCTCGGTGGAACCTCAGTGACCAAGAGCTCAAGCTCTGAGGGCCATCTGACCATTTAAGCAGCATCCTCCTAAAATCCATCTACATGTTAGGCCCAGCCCCAGTTTTCAATCCATTCAGAGACCGCCTGTCATTTGTTTGCCTTTGACACTGTGTCGAGGCTTCAATTATTTCCATGTTAGTTCGAGTTCCTTATTTGTCTTTCATTTCTTGTGTTTAACTACTTTCATGACAAAAATTCCCTTATTTTGTAGTTGCTGTAGATGTTCTTTTCCTTTCTCTCTGCTAGGGAGGTGCCAAAGGGGGTTCCTGCAGAAGACCCCCTGGTCAGGGCAGCTCAGTGCCCAGTAGGCTCGTTGGTCTAGGGGTATGATTCTCGCTTAGGGTGCGAGAGGTCCCGGGTTCAAATCCCGGACAGAGCCGCCAGCAGCTTCTTCAGAAGCAGCCTTCTGTTCAGTTCTCTTTGACACTGCTAGGCCCTTGTTTTCTGTCAATGTCTGTTCTTTCCATTTTGACTCCTCCTTTCAGGTCTTCTTCCAAAAAGTCGCTACAAACTGGCCATCGGCGAGGTGGCGAGTGGATTAAAGCGATGGACTGCTAATCCATTGTGCTCTGCGCGTGGGTTCGAATCCCATCCTCGTCGTCGCTTGGTGTCTTTCCAGGTGGCCAACCCAGAGCTCTGCAGCTTTGTTTTCTGACACAGGCCATTCACTTCTTTGCGTGCCCTACTAACGAGCTGATGATAAGGGGCGTGTCGGATTGGACTGCTTAGCCGTTTTGCTCTGCGCGTGGGTTTGGAAGACCATCCTCACGGTCAATTCTTGTCCAATTCTTTTTAGAATCCAATCTGGCAAACACCATCGCTTTACACCTTTCGCTCATCTTCCTTGTCCGACACGCTCAATGCAGTTCCTCGGCTGCACAAAGGACAAAAACCTGCACGTGATTGAAAAAAAGAGAAGAGAAAGAAGAAGAGCTTATCCTTTTCAACCAAACGCAAAGCCTCCGGAGAGGCTGGCAAAAATTGCCAAGGCTGACTGTATTTCAAGTCATCCCGGCGAGGTATTAGGTAAAGTTTTCAACCAGCAATGATCGCGCCTCGGATGAGCCTCATAGGCTACAATATTGCCTCTGCGAAAGAATGCCCACGAGGTGCGCGACCTCTTCAGCCCACCTAAGTGGACGTGGACCGACAGGGTGGTAACAAGCTTCAAACCGCCGCGCAGTCAGCCTTCTGGCCTAGGGGGCTGCAAAGAGTGTCTGCTAACCCAGAGGACCCAGTATTCATCGCAGCTCAGTCGCAGGGTTACCTCCCGCATCCACCCTACCATTTACAACACGTTACGCTGGATCCCGGTCTGCCCGTCTCAGCGTGGGGCGCTTGCTTTAAAAATCGTTCCCCATCTCCTTTGCCCTAGAGATATTTCACCACAACCCAGCTGCAGTTCTTACATGTATTTAACTGCCCGCAGCTGTCACCAGTCTGACTGGTTTTGTTTTCTCTCCTTTCCTGCCACCCCTTGTTTTGAGAAAGGCAGAGGCCACGCCCCCTTTTGCAATAGGTCTCCGGTGCCATGGACAGGTGTGTCCAGCCCCTTGCCTCAGCGGGCGCTGCTCGTGTACTATACTGCACCCCAGTACAGCCGCGGTATCTGAGTGTCGAGGCGGCTCGATGGACCCTACCACCTTGGCGAGCTCGCGGGGACCGAAGGGTACACATACCTGGAGCAGCGAGCAGCAGTCTTGTGCTCGCCACGGCAGCACATATACTAAAATTGGATCGATACAGAGAAGATTAGCATGGCCCCTGCGAAAGGATGACACGCCAAATCCGTGGCGCTCCATCTTTTCAGTCACGATGCTCGTGCTCCTCCACTCTTTCTGCCTAGCGTCGTGAAAATAGGTTGAATGTACATTCGGGCGTTGAAAGGAGATCTGGCAAAGCGGCCAAGTCGGTTGCAGACTGGTCATCGGCGAGGTGACAGAGTGGTTAAGGCGATGGGCTGCTAATCCATTGTGCTCTGCGCGTGGGTTCGAATCCCATCCTCTTCGCTTGATGTCTTTCCAGGTAGCCAACCCAGAGCTCAGCAGCTCTGCTTTCCGCCCACCTCTTGTTCTGAGAAAGGCAGAGGCCACGCCCCCTTTTGCAATAGTACTCG
This sequence comes from Puntigrus tetrazona, assembly GCF_018831695.1. Lineage (NCBI taxonomy): Eukaryota > Metazoa > Chordata > Actinopteri > Cypriniformes > Cyprinidae > Puntigrus > Puntigrus tetrazona. Next base: position 156,601 of record NW_025048646.1, read on the forward strand.
GTGCCATGGACAGATGTGTCCAGCCCCTTACCTCAGCGGGCCTGCTCGTTTGTACTGTACTGCACCCCAGGTGTATCGTTTGGGCACAGTTCTGAAGCTTGCAGGTTTCAGCCTTTTCTACCTTACTAAAAAAGTGCAGACACCCTACTGATGCTTCGATTTGACTGTGGCACTTTCCATCCCGTCACTCTCCTCTCCGCCAGAATCGCCGGGGTTCCATGGTGTAACGGTCAGCATTCTGGACTTTGAATCCAGCGATCCGAGTTCAAATCTCGGTGGAACCTCAGTGACCAGAGCTCAAGCTCTGAGGGCCATCTGACCATTTAAGCAGCATCCTCCTAAAATCCATCTACATGTTAGGCCCAGCCCCAGTTTTCAATCCATTCAGAGACCGCCTGTCATTTGTTTGCCTTTGACACTGTGTCGAGGCTTCAATTATTTCCATGTTAGTTCGAGTTCCTTATTTGTCTTTCATTTCTTGTGTTTAACTACTTTCATGACAAAAATTCCCTTATTTTGTAGTTGCTGTAGATGTTCTTTTCCTTTCTCTCTGCTAGGGAGGTGCCAAGGGGTTCCTGCAGAAGACCCCCTGGTCAGGGCAGCTCAGTGCCCAGTAGGCTCGTTGGTCTAGGGGTATGATTCTCGCTTAGGGTGCGAGAGGTCCCGGGTTCAAATCCCGGACGAGCCCGCCAGCAGCTTCTTCAGAAGCAGCCTTCTGTTCAGTTCTCTTTGACACTGCTAGGCCCTTGTTTTCTGTCAATGTCTGTTCTTTCCATTTTGACTCCTCCTTTCAGGTCTTCTTCCAAAAAGTCGCTACAAACTGGCCATCGGCGAGGTGGCGAGTGGTTAAGGCGATGGACTGCTAATCCATTGTGCTCTGCGCGTGGGTTCGAATCCCATCCTCGTCGCTTGGTGTCTTTCAGGTGGCCAACCCAGAGCTCTGCAGCTTTGTTTTCTGACACAGGCCATTCACTTCTTTGCGTGCCCTACTAACGAGCTGATGATAAGGGGCGTGTCGGATTGGACTGCTTAGCCGTTTTGCTCTGCGCGTGGGTTTGGAAGACCATCCTCACGGTCAATTCTTGTCCAATTCTTTTTAGAATCCAATCTGGCAAACACCATCGCTTTCGCTTTACACCTTTCGCTCATCTTCCTTGTCCGACACGCTCAATGCAGTTCCTCGGCTGCACAAAGGACAAAAACCTGCACGTGATTGAAAAAAAGAAGAGAAAGAAGAAGAGCTTATCCTTTTCAACCAAGCGCCAAAGCCTCCGGAGAGGCTGGCAAAAAGTACCAAGGCTGACTGTATTTCAAGTCATCCCGGCGAGGTATTTGGTAAAGTTTTCAACCAGCAATGATCGCGCCTCGGATGAGCCTCATAGGCTACAATATTGCCTCTGCGAAAGAATGCCCCCACGGTGCGCGACCTCTTCAGCCCACCTAAGTGGGCGTGGACCGACAGGGTGGTAACAAGCTTCAAACCGCCGCGCAGTCAGCCTTCTGGCCTGGGGGCTGCAAAGAGTGTCTGCTAACCCAGAGGACCCAGTATTCATCGCAGCTCAGTCGCAGGGTTACCTCCGCATCCACCCTACCATTTACAACACGTTACGCTGGATCCCGGTCTGCCCGTCTCAGCGTGGGGCGCTTGCTTTAAAAATCGTTCCCCATCTCCTTTGCCCTAGAGATATTTCACCACAACCCAGCTGCAGTTCTTACATGTATTTAACTGCCGCAGCTGTCACCAGTCTGACTGGTTTTGTTTTCTCTCCTTTCCTGCCACCCCTTGTTTTGAGAAAGGCAGAGGCCACGCCCCCTTTTGCAATAGGTCTCGGTGCCATGGACAGGTGTGTCCAGCCCCCTTGCCTCAGCGGGCGCTGCTCGTGTACTATACTGCACCCCAGTACAGCCGCGGTATCACGAGTGTCGAGGCGGCTCGATGGACCCTACCACCTTGGCGAGAGCTCGCGGGGACCCGAAGGGTACACATACCTGGAGCGAGCAGCAGTCTTGTGCTGCTCGCCGCGGCGGCACATATACTAAAATTGGATCGATACAGAGAAGATTAGCATGGCCCCTGCGAAAGGATGACACGCCAAATCCGTGAAGCGCTCCATCTTTTCAGTCACGATGCTCGTGCTCCTCCACTCTTTCTGCCTAGCGTCGTGAAAATAGGTTGAATGTACATTCGGGCGTTGAAAGGAGATCTGGCAAAAAGCGGCCAAGTCGGTTGCAGACTGGTCATCGGCGAGGTGACCGAGTGGTTAAGGCGATGGGCTGCTAATCCATTGTGCTCTGCGCGTGGGTTCGAATCCCATCCTCTTCGCTTGATGTCTTTCCAGGTAGCCAACCCAGAGCTCAGCAGCTCTGCTTTCCGCCCACCTCTTGTTCTGAGAAAGGCAGAGGCCACGCCCCCTTTTGCAATAGTACTCGGTGCCATGGACAGATGTGTCCAGCCCCTTACCTCAGCGGGCGCTTCTCGTTTGTACTATACTGCACCCCAGGTGTATCGTTTGGGCACAGTTCTGAAGCTTGCAGGTTTCAGCCTTTTCTACCTTACTAAAAAAGTGCAGACACCCTACTGATGCTTCCGATTTGACTGTGGCACTTTCCATCCCGTCACTCTCCCTCTCGCCCAGAATCGCGCGGGGTTCCATGGTGTAACGGTCAGCATTCTGGACTTTGAATCCAGCGATCCGAGTTCAAATCTCGGTGGAACCTCAGTGACCAGAGCTCAAGCTCTGAGGGCCATCTGACCATTTAAGCAGCATCCTCCTAAAATCCATCTACATGTTAGGCCCAGCCCCAGTTTTCAATCCATTCAGAGACCGCCTGTCATTTGTTTGCCTTTGACACTGTGTCGAGGGCTTCAATTATTTCCATGTTAGTTCGAGTTCCTTATTTGTCTTTCATTTCTTGTGTTTAACTACTTTCATGACAAAAATTCCCTTATTTTGTAGTTGCTGTAGATGTTCTTTTCCTTTCTCTCTGCTAGGGAGGTGCCAAAGGGGGTTCCTGCAGAAGACCCCCTGGTCAGGGCAGCTCAGTGCCCAGTAGGCTCGTTGGTCTAGGGGTATGATTCTCGCTTAGGGTGCGAGAGGTCCCGGGTTCAAATCCCGGACAGAGCCCGCCAGCAGCTTCTTCAGAAGCAGCCTTCTGTTCAGTTCTCTTTGACACTGCTAGGCCCTTGTTTTCTGTCAATGTCTGTTCTTTCCATTTTGACTCCTCCTTTCAGGTCTTCTTCAAAAAGTCGCTACAAACTGGCCATCGGCGAGGTGGCGAGTGGATTAAAGCGATGGACTGCTAATCCATTGTGCTCTGCGCGTGGGTTCGAATCCATCCTCGTCGCTTGGTGTCTTTCCAGGTGGCCAACCCAGAGCTCTGCAGCTTTGTTTTCTGACACAGGCCATTCACTTCTTTGCGTGCCCTACTAACGAGCTGATGATAAGGGGCGTGTCGGATTGGACTGCTTAGCCGTTTTGCTCTCTGCAGCGTGGGTTTGGAAGACCATCCTCACGGTCAATTCTTGTCCAATTCTTTTTAGAATCCAATCTGGCAAACACCATCGCTTTACACCTTTCGCTCATCTTCCTTGTCCGACACGCTCAATGCAGTTCCTCGGCTGCACAAAGGACAAAAACCTGCGTGATTGAAAAAGAGAAGAGAAAGAAGAAGAGCTTATCCTTTTCAACCAAGCGCAAAGCCTCCGGAGAGGCTGGCAAAAATTACCAAGGCTGACTGTATTTCAAGTCATCCCGGCGAGGTATTGGGTAAAGTTTTCAACCAGCAATGATCGCGCCTCGGATGAGCCTCATAGGCTACAATATTGCCTCTGCGAAAGAATGCCCACGAGGTGCGCGACCTCTTCAGCCCACCTAAGTGGGCGTGGACCGACAGGGTGGTAACAAGCTTCAAACCGCCGCGCAGTCAGCCTTCTGGCCTAGGGGGCTGCAAAGAGTGTCTGCTAACCCAGAGGACCCAGTATTCATCGCAGCTCAGTCATGGGGTTACCTCCGCATCCACCCTACCATTTACAACACGTTACGCTGGATCCCGGTCTGCCCGTCTCAGCGTGGGGCGCTTGCTTTAAAAATCGTTCCCCATCTCCTTTGCCCTAGAGATATTTCACCACAACCCAGCTGCAGTTCTTACATGTATTTAACTGCCGCAGCTGTCACCAGTCTGACTGGTTTTGTTTTTCTCTCCTTTCCTGCCACCCCTTGTTTTGAGAAAGGCAGAGGCCACGCCCCCTTTTGCAATAGGTCTCGGTGCCATGGACAGGTGTGTCAGCCCCTTGCCTCAGCGGGCGCTGCCGTGTACTACTGCTGCTGCCCCAGTACAGCCACGGTATCACGAGAGTGTCGAGGCGGCTCGATGGACCCTACCACCTTGGCGAGAGCTCGCGGGGACCGAAGGGTACACATACCTGGAGCGAGCAGCAGTCTTGTGCTCGCCACGGCAGCACATATACTAAAATTGGATCGATACAGAGAAGATTAGCATGGCCCCTGCGAAAGGATGACGCGCAAATCCGTGGCGCTCCATCTTTTCAGTCACGATGCTCGTGCTCCTCCACTCTTTCTGCCTAGCGTCGTGAAAATAGGTTGAATGTACATTCGGGCGTTGAAAGGAGATCTGGCAAAAAGCGGCCAAGTCGGATTTGCAGACTGGTCATCGGCGAGGTGACAGAGTGGTTAAGGCGATGGGCTGCTAATCCATTTGTGCTCTGCGCGTGGGGTTGAATCCCATCCTCTTCGGCTTGATGTCTTTCCAGGTAGCCAACCCAGAGCTCAGCAGCTCTGCTTTCCGCCCACCTCTTGTTCTGAGAAAGGCAGAGGCCACGCCCCCTTTTGCAATAGTACTCCGGTGCCATGGACAGATGTGTCCAGCCCCTTACCTCAGCGGGCGCTGCTCGTTTGTACTGTACTGCACCCCAGGTGTATCGTTTGGGCACAGTTCTGAAGCTTGCAGGTTTCAGCCTTTTCTACCTTACTAAAAAAAGTGCAGACACCCTACTGATGCTTCCGATTTGACTGTGGCACTTTCCATCCCGTCACTCTCCCTCTCCGCAGAATCGCCGGGGTTCCATGGTGTAACGGTCAGCATTCTGGACTTTGAATCCAGCGATCCGAGTTCAAATCTCGGTGGAACCTCAGTGACCAGAGCTCAAGCTCTGAGGGCCATCTGACCATTTAAGCAGCATCCTCCTAAAATCCATCTACATGTTAGGCCCAGCCCCAGTTTTCAATCCATTCAGAGACCGCCTGTCATTTGTTTGCCTTTGACACTGTGTCGAGGGCTTCAATTATTTCCATGTTAGTTCGAGTTCCTTATTTGTCTTTCATTTCTTGTGTTTAACTACTTTCATGACAAAAATTCCCTTATTTTGTAGTTGCTGTAGATGTTCTTTTCCTTTCTCTCTGCTAGGGAGGTGCCAAGGGGTTCCTGCAGAAGACCCCTGGTCAGGGCAGCTCAGTGCCCAGTAGGCTCGTTGGTCTAGGGTATGATTCTCGCTTAGGGTGCGAGAGGTCCCGGGTTCAAATCCCGGACGAGGCCCGCCAGCAGCTTCTTCAGAAGCAGCCTTCTGTTCAGTTCTCTTTGACACTGCTAGGCCCTTGTTTTCTGTCAATGTCTGTTCTTTCCATTTTGACTCCTCCTTTCAGGTCTTCTTCCAAAAAGTCGCTACAAACTGGCCCATCGGCGAGGTGGCGAGTGGTTAAAGCGATGGACTGCTAATCCATTGTGCTCTGCGCGTGGGTTCGAATCCCATCCTCGTCGCTTGGTGTCTTTCCAGGTGGCCAACCCAGAGCTCTGCAGCTTTGTTTTCTGACACAGGCCATTCACTTCTTTGCGTGCCCTACTAACGAGCTGATGATAAGGGGCGTGTCGGATTGGACTGCTTAGCCGTTTTGCTCTATGCGCGTGGGTTTGGAAGACCATCCTCACGGTCAATTCTTGTCCAATTCTTTTTAGAATCCAATCTGGCAAACACCATCGCTTTACACCTTTCGCTCATCTTCCTTGTCCGACACGCTCAATGCAGTTCCTCGGCTGCACAAAGGACAAAAACCTGCGTGATTGAAAAAAGAAGAGAAAGAAGAAGAGCTTATCCTTTTCAACCAAGCGCAAAGCCTCCGGAGAGGCTGGCAAAAATTACCAAGGCTGACTGTATTTCAAGTCATCCCGGCGAGGTATTGGGTAAAGTTTTCAACCAGCAATGATCGCGCCTCGGATGAGCCTCATAGGCTACAATATTGCCTCTGCGAAAGAATGCCCACGAGGTGCGCGACCTCTTCAGCCCACCTAAGTGGGCGTGGACCCGACAGGGTGGTAACAAGCTTCAAAACGCGCGCGCAGTCAGCCTTCTGGCCTAGGGGGCTGCAAAGTGTCTGCTAACCCAGAGGACCCAGTATTCATCGCAGCTCAGTCGCGGGGTTACCTCCGCATCCACCCTACCATTTACAACACGTTACGCTGGATCCCGGTCTGCCCGTCTCAGCGTGGGAGCGCTTGCTTTAAAAATCGTTCCCCATCTCCTTTGCCCTAGAGATATTTCACCACAACCCAGCTGCAGTTCTTACATGTATTTAACTGCCGCAGCTGTCACCAGTCTGACTGGTTTTGTTTTTTCTCTCCTTTCCTGCCACCCCTTGTTTTGAGAAAGGCAGAGGCCACGCCCCCTTTTGCAATAGGTCTCGGTGCCATGGACAGGTGTGTCCAGCCCCTTGCCTCAGCGGGCGCTGCTCGTGTACTATACTGCACCCCAGTACAGCCGCGGTATCTGAGTGTCGAGGCGGCTCGATGGACCCTACCACCTTGGCGAGAGCTCGCGGGGACCGAAGGGTACACATACCTGGAGCGAGCAGCAGTCTTGTGCTCGCCACGGCAGCACATATACTAAAATTGGATCGATACAGAGAAGATTAGCATGGCCCCTGCGAAAGGATGACACGCCAAATCCGTGGCGCTCCATCTTTTCAGTCCACGATGCTCGTGCTCCTCCACTCTTTCTGCCCTAGCGTCGTGAAAATAGGTTGAATGTACATTCGGGCGTTGAAAGGAGATCTGGCAAAAAGCGGCCAAGTCGGTTGCAGACTGGTCATCGGCGAGGTGACAGAGTGGTTAAAGCGATGGGCTGCTAATCCATTGTGCTCTGCGCGTGGGTTCGAATCCCATCCTCTTCGCTTGATGTCTTTCCAGGTAGCCAACCCAGAGCTCAGCAGCTCTGCTTTCCGCCCACCTCTTGTTCTGAGAAAGGCAGAGGCCACGCCCCCTTTTGCAATAGTACTCCGGTGCCATGGACAGATGTGTCCAGCCCCTTACCTCAGCGGGCGCTGCTCGTTTGTACTATACTGCACCCCAGGTGTATCGTTTGGGCACAGTTCTGAAGCTTGCAGGTTTCAGCCTTTTCTACCTTACTAAAAAAGTGCAGACACCCTACTGATGCTTCCGATTTGACTGTGGCACTTTCCATCCCGTCACTCTCCCTCTCCGCCCAGAATCGCGGGGTTCCATGGTGTAACGGTCAGCATTCTGGACTTTGAATCCAGCGATCCGAGTTCAAATCTCGGTGGAACCTCAGTGACCAAGAGCTCAAGCTCTGAGGGCCATCTGACCATTTAAGCAGCATCCTCCTAAAATCCATCTACATGTTAGGCCCAGCCCCAGTTTTCAATCCATTCAGAGACCGCCTGTCATTTGTTTGCCTTTGACACTGTGTCGAGGCTTCAATTATTTCCATGTTAGTTCGAGTTCCTTATTTGTCTTTCATTTCTTGTGTTTAACTACTTTCATGACAAAAATTCCCTTATTTTGTAGTTGCTGTAGATGTTCTTTTCCTTTCTCTCTGCTAGGGAGGTGCCAAAGGGGGTTCCTGCAGAAGACCCCCTGGTCAGGGCAGCTCAGTGCCCAGTAGGCTCGTTGGTCTGGGGTATGATTCTCGCTTAGGGTGCGAGAGGTCCCGGGTTCAAATCCCGGACGAGCCCGCCAGCAGCTTCTTCAGAAGCAGCCTTCTGTTCGGTTCTCTTTGACACTGCTAGGCCCTTGTTTTCTGTCAATGTCTGTTCTTTCCATTTTGACTCCTCCTTTCAGGTCTTCTTCCAAAGAGTCGCTACAAACTGGCCATCGGCGAGGTGGCGAGTGGTTAAGCGATGGACTGCTAATCCATTGTGCTCTGCGCGTGGGTTCGAATCCCATCCTCGTCGCTTGGTGTCTTTCCAGGTGGCCAACCCAGAGCTCTGCAGCTTTGTTTTCTGACACAGGCCATTCACTTCTTTGCGTGCCCTACTAACGAGCTGATGATAAGGGGCGTGTCGGATTGGACTGCTTAGTCGTTTTGCTCTGCGCGTGGGTTTGGAAGACCATCCTCACGGTCAATTCTTGTCCAATTCTTTTTAGAATCCAATCTGGCAAACACCATCGCTTTACACCTTTCGCTCATCTTCCTTGTCCGACACGCTCAATGCAGTTCCTCGGCTGCACAAAGGACAAAAACCTGCGTGATTGAAAAAAAGAAGAGAAAGAAGAAGAGCTTATCCTTTTCAACCAAGCGCAAAGCCTCCGGAGAGGCTGGCAAAAATTACCAAGGCTGACTGTATTTCAAGTCATCCCGGCGAGGTATTGGGTAAAGTTTTCAACCAGCAATGATCGCGCCTCGGATGAGCCTCATAGGCTACAATATTGCCTCTGCGAAAGAATGCCCACGAGTGCGCGACCTCTTCAGCCCACCTAAGTGGGCGTGGACCGACAGGGTGGTAACAAGCTTCAAACCGCCGCGCAGTCAGCCTTCTGGCCTGGGGGCTGCAAAGAGTGTCTGCTAACCCAGAGGACCCAGTATTCATCGCAGCTCAGTCGCGGGGTTACCTCCCGCATCCACCCTACCATTTACAACACGTTACGCTGGATCCCGGTCTGCCCGTCTCAGCGTGGGGCGCTTGCTTTAAAAATCGTTCCCCATCTCCTTTGCCCTAGAGATATTTCACCACAACCCAGCTGCAGTTCTTACATGTATTTAACTGCCGCAGCTGTCACCAGTCTGACTGGTTTTGTTTTCTCTCCTTTCCTGCCACCCCTTGTTTTTTGAGAAAGGCAGAGGCCACGCCCCCTTTTGCAATAGGTCTCGGTGCCATGGACAGGTGTGTCAGCCCCTTGCCTCAGCGGGCGCTGCTCGTGTACTGTACTGCACCCCAGTACAGCCGCGGTATCTGAGAGTGTCGAGGCGGCTCGATGGACCCTACCACCTTGGCGAGAGCTCGCGGGGACCGAAGGGTACACATACCTGGAGCCGAGCAGCAGTCTTGTGCTCGCCACGGCAGCACATATACTAAAATTGGATCGATACAGAGAAGATTAGCATGGCCCCTGCGAAAGGATGACACGCCAAATCCGTGAAGCGCTCCATCTTTTCAGTCACGATGCTCGTGCTCCTCCACTCTTTCTGCCTAGCGTCGTGAAAATAGGTTGAATGTACATTCGGGCGTTGAAAGGAGATCTGGCAAAAAAGCGGCCAAGTCGGATTTGCAGACTGGTCATCGGCGAGGTGACAGAGTGGTTAAAGCGATGGGCTGCTAATCCATTGTGCTCTGCGCGTGGGTTCGAATCCCATCCTCTTCGCTTGATGTCTTTCCAGGTAGCCAACCCAGAGCTCAGCAGCTCTGCTTTCCGCCCACCTCTTGTTCTGAGAAAGGCAGAGGCCACGCCCCCTTTTGCAATAGTACTCGGTGCCATGGACAGATGTGTCCAGCCCCTTACCTCAGCGGGCGCTGCTCGTTTGTACTATACTGCACCCCAGGTGTATCGTTTGGGCACAGTTCTGAAGCTTGCAGGTTTCAGCCTTTTCTACCTTACTAAAAAAGTGCAGACACCCTACTGATGCTTCCGATTTGACTGTGGCACTTTCCATCCCGTCTCTCTCCTCTCCGCCCAGAATCGCCGGGGTTCCATGGTGTAACGGTCAGCATTCTGGACTTTGAATCCAGCGATCCGAGTTCAAATCTCGGTGGAACCTCAGTGACCAAGAGCTCAAGCTCTGAGGGCCATCTGACCATTTAAGCAGCATCCTCCTAAAATCCATCTACATGTTAGGCCCAGCCCCAGTTTTCAATCCATTCAGAGACCGCCTGTCATTTGTTTGCCTTTGACACTGTGTCGAGGCTTCAATTATTTCCATGTTAGTTCAGAGTTCCTTATTTGTCTTTCATTTCTTGTGTTTAACTACTTTCATGACAAAAATTCCCTTATTTTGTAGTTGCTGTAGATGTTCTTTTCCTTTCTCTCTGCTAGGGAGGTGCCAAGGGGTTCCTGCAGAAGACCCCTGGTCAGGGCAGCTCAGTGCCCAGTAGGCTCGTTGGTCTAGGGGTATGATTCTCGCTTAGGGTGTGCGAGGTCCGGGTTCAAATCCCGGACGAGCCCGCCAGCAGCTTCTTCAGAAGCAGCCTTCTGTTCAGTTCTCTTTGACACTGCTAGGCCCTTGTTTTCTGTCAATGTCTGTTCTTTCCATTTTGACTCCTCCTTTCAGGTCTTCTTCAAAGAAGTCGCTACAAACTGGCCATCGGCGAGGTGGCGAGTGGATTAAGGCGATGGACTGCTAATCCATTGTGCTCTGCGTGTGGAGGTTCGAATCCCATCCTCGTCGCTTGGTGTCTTTCCAGGTGGCCAACCCAGAGCTCTGCAGCTTTGTTTTTCTGACACAGGCCATTCACTTCTTTGCGTGCCCTACTAACGAGCTGATGATAAGGCGTGTCGGATTGGACTGCTTAGCCGTTTTGCTCTGCGCGTGGGTTTGGAAGACCATCCTCACCTGTCAATTCTTGTCAATTCTTTTTAGAATCCAATCTGGCAAACACCATCGCTTTACACCTTTCGCTCATCTTCCTTGTCCGACACGCTCAATGCAGTTCCTCGGCTGCACAAAGGACAAAAACCTGCACGTGATTGAAAAAAGAGAAGAGAAGAAGAAGAGAGCTTATCCTTTTCAACCAAGCGCAAAGCCTCCGGGAGGCTGGCAAAAATTGCCAAGGCTGACTGTATTTCAAGTCATCCCGGCGAGGTATTGGGTAAAGTTTTCAACCAGCAATGATCGCGCCTCGGATGAGCCTCATAGGCTACAATATTGCCTCTGCGAAAGAATGCCCACGAGGTGCGCGACCTCTTCAGCCCACCTAAGTGGGCGTGGACCGACAGGGTGGTAACAAGCTTCAAACCGCGCGCGCAGTCAGCCTTCTGGCCTAGGGGCTGCAAAAGTGTCTGCTAACCCAGAGGACCCAGTATTCATCGCAGCTCAGTCGCAGGGTTACCTCCCGCATCCACCCTACCATTTACAACACGTTACGCTGGATCCCGGTCTGCCCGTCTCAGCGTGGGGCGCTGCTTTAAAAATCGTTCCCCATCTCCTTTGCCCTAGAGATATTTCACCACAACCCAGCTGCAGTTCTTACATGTATTTAACTGCCGCAGCTGTCACCAGTCTGACTGGTTTTGTTTTCTCTCCTTTCCTGCCACCCCTTGTTTTGAGAAAGGCAGAGGCCACGCCCCCTTTTGCAATAGGTCTCGGTGCCATGGACAGGTGTGTCAGCCCCCTTGCCTCAGCGGGCGCTTCTGCGTGTACTATGCTGCACCCCAGTACAGCCACGGTATCTGAGTGTCGAGGCGGCTCGATGGACCCTACCACCTTGGCGAGAGCTCGCGGGGACCGAAGGGTACACATACCTGGAGCGAGCAGCAGTCTTGTGCTCGCCCGGCAGCACATATACTAAAGTGGATCGATACAGAGAAGATTAGCATGGCCCCTGCGAAAGGATGACACGCCAAATCCGTGAAGCGCTCCATCTTTTCAGTCCACGATGCTCGTGATCCTCCACTCTTTCTGCCTAGCGTCGTGAAAATAGGTTGAATGTACATTCGGGCGTTGAAAGGAGATCTGGCAAAAAGCGGCCAAGTCGGATTTGCAGACTGGTCATCGGCGAGGTGACAGAGTGGTTAAGGCGATGGGCTGCTAATCCATTGTGCTCTGCGCGCGTGGGTTCGAATCCATCCTCTTAAGCTTGATGTCTTTCAGGTAGCCAACCCAGAGCTCAGCAGCTCTGCTTTCCACCTCTTGTTCTGAAAGGCAGAGGCCACGCCCCCTTTTGCAATAGTACTCGGTGCCATGGACAGATGTGTCCAGCCCCTTACCTCAGCGGGCGCTCTCGTTTGTACTATACTGCACCCCAGGTGTATCGTTTGGGCACAGTTCTGAAGCGTGCAGGTTTCAGCCTTTTCTACCTTACTAAAAAAAGTGCAGACACCCTACTGATGCTACCAATTTGACTGTGGCACTTTCCATCCCGTCACTCTCCCTCTCCGCAGAATCGCTGTGGTTCCATGGTGTAACGGTCAGCATTCTGGACTTTGAATCCAGCGATCCGAGTTCAAATCTCGGTGGAACCTCAGTGACCAAGAGCTCAAGCTCTGAGGGCCATCTGACCATTTAAGCAGCATCCTCCTAAAATCCATCTACATGTTAGGCCCAGCCCCAGTTTTCAATCCATTCAGAGACCGCCTGTCATTTGTTTGCCTTTGACACTGTGTCGAGGGCTTCAATTATTTCCATGTTAGTTCGAGTTCCTTATTTGTCTTTCATTTCTTGTGTTTAACTACTTTCATGACAAAAATTCCCTTATTTTGTAGTTGCTGTAGATGTTCTTTTCCTTTCTCTCTGCTAGGGAGGTGCCAAGGGGTTCCTGCAGAAGACCCCTGGTCAGGGCAGCGCAGTGCCCAGTAGGCTCGTTGGTCTAGGGGTATGATTCTCGCTTTGGGTGCGAGAGGTCCGGGTTCAAATCCCGTCAGAGCCCCGCCAGCAGCTTCTTCAGAAGCAGCCTTCTGTTCAGTTCTCTTTGACATTGCTAGGCCCTTGTTTTCTGTCAATGTCTGTTCTTTCCATTTGACTCCTCCTTTCAGGTCTTCTTCCAAAAAGTCGCTACAAACTGGCCATCGGCGAGGTGGCGAGTGGATTAAAGCGATGGACTGCTAATCCATTGTGCTCTGCGCGTGTGGGTTCGAATCCCATCCTCGTCGGCAGTGTCTTTCCAGGTGGCCAACCCAGAGCTCTGCAGCTTTGTTTTCTGACACAGGCCATTCACTTCTTTGCGTGCCCTACTAACAAGCTGATGATAAAGGCGTGTCGGATTGGACTGCTTAGCCGTTTTGCTCTACACGCGTGGGTTTGGAAGACCATCCTCACCGGTCAATTCTTGTCCAATTCTTTTTAGAATCAATCTGGCAAACACCATCGCTTTACACCTTTCGCTCATCTTCCTTGTCCGACCACGCTCAATGCAGTTCGGCTGCACAAAGAAGACAAAAACCTGCGTGATTGGAAAAGAGAAGAGAAAGAAGAAGAGCTTATCCTTTTCAACCAAAGATCGCAAAGCCTGGTGGGCTACAAGTGGGAAGAAAATCAGCACCAAGGCTGACTGTATTTCAAGTCATGTCTGAACTTAGGTTTTGAATGTTTAATATTTTTTCAACCAGCAATGATCGCGCCTCGGATGAGCCGGAGAATGCCACGAGGTGCGCGACCTCTTCAGCCCACTAAGTGGTCAGAAGTAGCACCTATCACGGCCAAGATCGGCTGGATGAAGCACCTGGATGTTTGAACTTAGGTTCCAGGGAATGCTTAAATATTTGTTCCAGGTGGCCAGGGTGGTGGATGGGTAGAGTGGGAAAGAGTCCAAGAAGTGGCAACTTTCACGGCCAATATCGGCTGGATGAAGTGCCTGGATGTCTGGACGCTTACAAATTTGTTCCAGGTTAACCATGGTCGAGTGGGAAACCAACCAAGAAGTCGAACTTAACCCGGCCAAGTTCGGCTGGATGAAGCACCTGGATGTTTGGATTTAGGATTTGAACGCTTACACATTTCTTTCAGGGTTACCATGGTTGAGTGGGAAAGAGTCAGAAGTAGCACCTATCATGGCCAAGATCGGCTGGATGAAACGCCTGGATGTCTGTGGTTAGGTTTTGAATGCTTAAAAATTTCTTCCAAGGAAACCATGGTCAAGTGGGAAAACGTCTGAGAAGTTACACTTAACCCGGCCAATATCGCCTGGTTGAAGCACCTGGTTGTCAGGACTTAGGTTTTAAACACTTAAAAAATTCCTCCAGAGTTGTGGGGGTCAAGTGGGAAAGAGTCCAAGAAGTGGCACCTATCACGGCCAAGATCGGCTAGATGAAGCGCTTGGATGTTTGGATTTAGGATTTGAGCAGCTTACAAATTTCTTTCCAGGGAGTTACCATGGTTGAGTGGAAAAGTCCTAGAAAGTCGCATATTAACCCAGCCAAGATCGGCTGGATGAAGCACCTGGATGTCTGGGGTTAGATTTTGAATGCTTAAAAATTTCCTCTATGGTTACCATGGTCGAGTGGGAAAGCCTCTGAAAAATCGCACTTAACCCGGCCAAGATCGGCTGGATGAAGCACCTGGATGTTAGGATATAGATTTTGATCACTTAAAAATTTCCTCCAGGGTTTTCATGGTAGAGTGGTAAAGAGTCCAAGAAGTAGCACCTAACTTGGCCAATATCGGATTGAGGAAGCGCCTGGATGTCTGAACTTAGGTTTTGAATGCTTAAAAATTTGTTCCAGGTTAACCATGGTCGAGTGGGAAACTGTCCAAGAAGTCGAACTTAACCCGGCCAAGATCGGCTGGATGAAGCACCTGGATGTCTGGATATTTAGATTTTGAATGCTTAAAAATTTCTTTTAGGATTACCATGGTCGAGTGGAATAGCGTCTGAAAAGTCGCACTTAACCCGGCCAATATCGGCTGGATGAAGCACCTGGATGTCTGGGTTTAGATTTTGAATGCTTAAAAATTTCCTCCAGGGTTACCATGGTCGAGTGGGAAAAGAGTCAAGAAGTAGCACCTAACTTGGCCAAGATCGGCTTGATGAAGCGCCTGGATGTTTGGAGATAGGTTTTGAATGCTTAAAAATTTGTTCCAGGTTAACCATGGTCGAGTGGGAAACTGTCCAAGAAGTCGAACTTAACCCGGCCAAGATCGGCTGGATGAAGCACCTGGATGTTTGGATATAGGTTTTGAACACTTAAAAATTTCTTTTAGGATTACCATGGTCGAGTGGAATAGCGTCTGAGAAGTCACACTTAACCCGGCCAATATCGGCTGGATGAAGCACCTGGATGTCTGAACTTGGGATTTTGAACACTTAAAAATTTCTTCCAGGGTTACCATGGTCGGAGTGGGAAAGCGTCCAAGAAGTGGCACCTATCATAGCCAAGATCGGCTAGATGAAGCGCCTAGATGTTTGGAGATAGGTTTTCAACGCTTAAAATTTCTTCCAGGGTTACAATGGTCGAGTGGGAAAGCGTCCGAGAAGTTGAACTTTACCCGGCCAATATCGCCTGGATGAAGCGCCTGGATGTCTGGGTTTAGATTTTGAATTCTTAAAAATTTCATCCAGGGTGGTGGGGCTCGAGTGGGAAAGAGTCCAAGAAGTAGCACCTATCACGGCCAATATCGCCTGGACGAAGCGCCTGGATGTCTGAACTTAGGTTTCGAACACTTAAAAATTTCTTTCAGGGTTACCATGGTCGAGTGGGAAAGCGTCTGAGAAGTCGCACTTAACCCGGCCAATATCGCCAGGATGAAGCGTCTGGATGTCTGGGCTTAGGTTTTGAATGCTTAGAAATTTCTTTCAGGGTTACCATGGTCGAGTGGAAAAGCGTCCTAGAAGCCGCACCTAACCCGGCCAATATCGCCTGGATGAAGCGCCTGGATGTCTGGGCTTAGGTTTTGAACGCTTAGAAATTTTCCTTCAGGTTCACCATGGTCGAGTGGGAATATGTCAGAAAAATCGCACTTAACCTGGCCAATATCGCATGGATGTCTGGACTTAGGTTTTGAATGCTTAAAAATTTCCTCCGGGGTTACCGTGGTCGAGTTGGAAACCGTCCGAGAAATCGCACCTATCCCGGCTAAGATCGGCTGGATGAAGTGCCCGAATGTTGGGTCTAAGGATTTGAACATTTAAAAATTTCTCCAGGGTTTGGAATGGTCGAGTGGGAAAGCGTCGAAAAGTCGCATCTTTCATGTCCAACCGGCCAATGAATCGCCTGGATGTTTGGAGCCTGGATTTTAACGGTTAAAAATTTCTTGCTTAAAAATTTACAATGGTCGAGTGGAGAAAAGCCGTCCGAGAAGTTGAACTTAACCGGCCAACATCGTTTGGACAGCCCTGGATGCCTGGATGTCTGGAGTTTAAATTTTGAATGCTTAAAATGTCTGGGTTTAGGAGTTTGAATGCCTAAAAATTTCCTCCAGGGCTACCAAAGTCGAGTGGTAAAGCCTGTGAGAAAGTCGCATAACCCGGCCAAGATCGGCTGATGAAGCGCCTGGATGTCTGGAGTTAGATTTTAAAGCGCTTAAAAATTTCTTCCAGGGTTACCATGGTGAGTGGAAAAGCGTCCGAGAAGTTGCACTTAACCCGGCTTTGATCGCCTGGATGAAGCGCCTGGATGTCTGGGGTTAAATTTTGAATCAAAAAATTTCTTTTCCAGGGGCCTACCATGGTAGAGTGGAAAAGCCTGGAGTGTTTGACCCGGCCAAGATTTTGCTGCATTTAAAATAATTCTGGACCAGGGTGGCTTGGGGTTGAATGGAAAAGGTCGAGTGGAAAAAGTAGCAAGTTTCACGGCCAAGATTAGCTAGATGAAGCGCCTGGATGTCTGGACCTTAAATTTTGAAGTTTTAAAAATTTTCTCCAGGGTTACCATGGTTGAGTGGAAAAGCGTCCAGAAGTAGCACCTTTCACAGCCAAGATTGGCTGGATGAAGCGCCTGGATATCTGGACTCAGGTTTTGAAAATTTAAAAATTTTCTCCAGGGTTACCATGGTTGAGTGGAAAAGCAGTCCAGAAGTAGCACTTAACCCAGCCAAGATCGGCTGGATGAAGCGCCTAGATATCTGGACTCAGGTTTTGAAAATTTAAAATTTTCTCCAGGGTTACCATGGTTGAGTGGAAAAGAGTCAAGAAGTAGCACCTTTCACAGCCAAGATTGGCTGGATGAAGCGCCTGGATATTTGGCATTAGGTTTTGAATTCTTAAAAATTTTCTCCAGGGTACCATGGTTGAGTGGAAAAGAGTCAAGAAGTAGCACCTTAACCACAGCCAAGATTGGCTGGATGAAGCGCCTGGATGCTTGGACTCAGGTTTTGAAAATTTAAAAATTTTCTCCAGGGTTACCATGGTGAGTGGAAAAGCATCCAAGAAGTAGCACTAACCCAGCCAAGATCGGCTGGATGAAGCGCCTAGATATCTGGACTCAGGTTTTGAAAATTTAAAAATTTTCTCCAGGGTGGCAGTGGTTGAGTGGAAAAGAGTCAAGAAGTAGCACCTTTCACAGCCAAGATTGGCTAGATGAAGCGCCTGGATGTTTGGCATTAAGTTTTGAATTCTTAAAAATTTTCTCCAGGGTTACCATGGTTGAGTGGAAAAGAGTCCAGAAGTAGCACTTAACCCAGCCAAGATCGGCTGGATGAAGCGCCTGGATGTTTGGACTCAGGTTTTGAAAATTTAAAATTTTCTCCAGGGTTACCATGGTTGAGTGGAAAAAGAGTCAGAAGTAGCACCTAACCACGGCCAAGATTGGCTGGATGAAGCGCCTGGATGTTTGGCATTAAGTTTGAAATTAAAAATTTTCTCCAGGGTTTCCATGGTTGAGTGGAAAAGAGTCAAGAAGTAGCACCTTTCCCAGCCAAGATCGGCTGGATGAAGCGCCTGGATGTTTGGCACTCAGGTTTTGAATTCTTAAAATTTTCTCCAGGGTTACCATGGTTGAGTGGAAAAGAGTCAGAAGTAGCACTTTCAGCCAAGATTCGGCTGGATGAAGCGCCTGGATGTTTGGCTCAAGTTTTGAATTCTTAAAAAATTTTCTCCAGGGTTACCATGGTTGAGTGGAAAAGAGTCCAGAAGTAGCACCTTTCACAGCCAAGATTGGCTGGATGAAGCGCCTGGATGTTTGGCATTAAAGTTTTGAATTCTTAAAAAATTTTCTCCAGGGTGACTGGGGTTGAGTGGAAAAGAGTCAAGAAGTAGCACTTTCACAGCCAAGATCGGCTGGATGAAGCGCCTGGATGTTTGGCATTAAGTTTTGAATTCTTAAAAATTTTCTCCAGGGTTACCATGGTTGAGTGGAAAAGCGTCCAGAAGTAGCTTAGCAGCCAAGATTGGCTGGATGAAGCGCCTGGATGTTTGGACTGAAGTTTTGAAAATTAAAAAATTTCCTCCAGGGTGGCAGGGGTTGAGTGGAAAAAGAGTCAGAAGTAGCACCTTTCACGGCCAAGATTGGCTGGATGAAGCGCCTGGATGTTTGGCATTAAGTTTTGAATTCTTAAAAATTTTCTCCAGGGTTACCATGGTCGAGTGGAAAAGCGTCCAGAAGTAGCACTTAACCCAGCCAAGATTGGCTGGATGAAGCGCCTGGATATTTGGACTCAGGTTTTGAAAATTTAAAAATTTTCTCCAGGGTGTCAGTGGTTGAGTGGAAAAAGAGTCAAGAAGTAGCACCTTTCACGGCCAAGATTGGCTAGATGAAGCGCCTGGATGTTTGGCATTAAGTTTTGAATTCTTAAAAATTTTCTCCAGGGTTACCATGGTTGAGTGGAAAAGCGTCAGAGTAGCATAACCCAGCCAAGATCGGCTGGATGAAGCGCCTGGACGTTTGGACTTTCAGGCTTTGAAAATTAAAAATTTCCTCCAGGGTGGCAGGGTTGAGTGGAAAGAGTCCAGAAGTAGCACCTTTCACGGCCAAGATTGGCTAGATGAAGCGCCTGGATGTTTGGCATTAAGTTTTGAATTCTTAAAAATTTTCTCCAGGGTTACCATGGTCGAGTGGAAAAGCGTCAGAAGTAGCATAACCCAGCCAAGATCGGCTGGATGAAGCGCCTGGATATTTGGACTCAGGTTTTGAAAATTTAAAAATTTTCTCCAGGGTGGCAGTGGTTGAGTGGAAAAGAGTCAAGAAGTAGCACCTTTCACGGCCAAGATTGGCTAGATGAAGCGCCTGGATGTTTGGCATTAAGTTTTGAATTCTTAAAAATTTTCTCCAGGGTTACCATGGTTGAGTGGAAAAGCGTCAGAAGTAGCACTTAACCCAGCCAAGATCGGCTGGATGAAGCGCCTGGATGTTTGGACTTTCGCTTTGAAAATTTAAAAATTTCCTCCAGGGTGGCAGTGGTTGAGTGGAAAGAGTCAGAAGTAGCACCTTTTCACGGCCAAGATTGGCTAGATGAAGCGCCTGGATGTTTGGCATTAAGTTTTGAATTCTTAAAAATTTTCTCCAGGGTTACCATGGTTGAGTGGAAAAGCGTCAAGTAGCATAACCCAGCCAAGATCGGCTGGATGAAGCGCCTGGATGTTTGGACTCAAGCTTTGAAAATTTAAAAATTTCCTCCAGGGTTGGCAGTGGTTGAGTGGAAAAGAGTCAGAAGTAGCACCTTTCACAGCCAAGATCGGCTAGATGAAGCGCCTGGATGTTTGGCATTAAGTTTTGAATTCTTAAAAAATTTTCTCCAGGGTACCATGGTTGAGTGGAAAAGCGTCAAGAAGTAGCACCTTTCACGGCCAAGATCGGCTGGATGAAGCGCCTGGATGTTTGGCATTAAGTTTTGAATTCTTAAAAATTTCCTCCAGGGTTACCATGGTTGAGTGGAAAAGCGTCAGAAGTAGCACCTTTCACAGCCAAGATCGGCTGGATGAAGCGCCTGGATGTTTGGCATTAAGTTTTGAATTCTTAAAAAATTTCTCCAGGGTTACCATGGTTGAGTGGAAAAGCGTCAAGAAGTAGCACCTTTCCCAGCCAAGATTGGCTGGATGAAGCGCCTGGATGTTTGGCATTAAGTTTTGAATTCTTAAAATTTTCTCCAGGGTTACCATGGTTGAGTGGAAAAGAGTCAAGAAGTAGCACTTTCACAGCCAAGATTGGCTGGATGAAGCGCCTGGATGTTGGACATTAAGTTTGAAAATTCTTAAAAATTTTCTCCAGGTTACCATGGTTGAGTGGAAAAGCGTCCAAGAAGTAGCACTTAACCCAGCCAAGATTGGCTGGATGAAGCGCCTGGATGTTTGGCATTAAGTTTTGAAAATTAAAAATTTCCTCCAGGGTGGCCATGGTTGAGTGGAAAAAGAGTCAGAAGTAGCACCTTTCACGGCCAAGATTGGCTAGATGAAGCGCCTGGATGTTTGGCATTAAGTTTTGAATTCTTAAAAATTTTCTCCAGGGTTACCATGGGTGAGTGGAAAAGCGTCAGAAGTAGCACTTAACCCAGCCAAGATCGGCTGGATGAAGCGCCTGGATGTTTGGACTTAAGTTTTGAAAAATTAAAAATTTCCTCCAGGGTGGCTGGGGTTGAGTGGAAAAAGAGTCAAGAAGTAGCACCTTTCCACGGCCAAGATTGGCTAGATGAAGCGCCTGGATGTTTGGCATTAAGTTTTGAATTCTTAAAAATTTTCTCCAGGGTTACCATGGTAGAGTGGAAAAGCGTCAAGAAGTAGCATAACCCAGCCAAGATTGGCTGGATGAAGCGCCTAGATGTCTGGACTCAGGTTTTGAAAATTAAAAAATTTCCTCCAGGGTGGCAGTGGTTGAGTGGAAAAGAGTCAAGAAGTAGCACCTTTCACGGCCAAGATTGGCTAGATGAAGCGCCTGGATGTTTGGCATTAAGTTTTGAATTCTTAAAAATTTTCTCCAGGGTTACCATGGTTGAGTGGAAAAGCGTCAAGAAGTAGCACTTAACCCAGCCAAGATCGGCTGGATGAAGCGCCTGGATATTTGGACTCAGGTTTTGAAAATTAAAAAATTTCCTCCAGGGTGGCAGTGGTTGAGTGGAAAAGAGTCAGAAGTAGCACCTTTCACGGCCAAGATTGGCTAGATGAAGCGCCTGGATGTTTGGCATTAAGTTTTGAATTCTTAAAAATTTTCTCCAGGGTTACCATGGTTGAGTGGAAAAGCGTCCAGAAGTAGCACTTAACCCAGCCAAGATCGGCTGGATGGAAGCGCCTGGATGTTTGGGCTCCAGGGTTTTGAAAATTCAGAAAAGCATTTTCTCCAGGTTGGCCATGGGCCTGGAGTGGAAAATTGTCTTAAGAAGTAGCATAGTTCCAGCCAAGATCGGCTGGATGAAGCGCCTGGATATCTGGACTCAGGTTTTGAAAATTAAAAATTTCCTCCAGGGTGGCAGTGGTTGAATGGAAAAGAGTCAAGAAGTAGCACCTTTCACGGCCAAGATTGGCTAGATGAAGCGCCTGGATGTTTGGCATTAAGTTTTGAATTCTTAAAAATTTTCTCCAGGGTTACCATGGTCGAGTGGAAAAGCGTCAAGAAGTAGCACTTAACCCAGCCAAGATCGGCTGGATGAAGCGCCTAGATATCTGGACTCAGGTTTTGAAAAATTAAAAAATTTCCTCCAGGGTGGCTGGGGTTGAGTGGAAAAGAGTCCAGAAGTAGCACCTTTCACGGCCAAGATTGGCTAGATGAAGCGCCTGGATGTTTGGCATTAAGTTTTGAATTCTTAAAAATTTTCTCAGGGGTTACCATGGTCGAGTGGAAAAGCGTCAGAAGTAGCACTTAACCCAGCCAAGATCGGCTGGATGAAGCGCCTGGGCGTCTGGACTCAGGTTTTGAAAAATTAAAAATTTCCTCCAGGGTGGCAGGGTTGAGTGGAAAAGAGTCAAGAAGTAGCACCTTTCACGGCCAAGATTGGCTAGATGAAGCGCCTGGATGTTTGGCATTAAGTTTTGAATTCTTAAAAATTTTCTCCAGGGTTACCATGGTCGAGTGGAAAAGCGTCCAGAAGTAGCATAACCCAGCCAAGATTGGCTGGATGAAGCGCCTGGGCGTCTGGACTCAGGTTTTGAAATTTAAAAATTTCCTCCAGGGTGGCAGGGGTTGAGTGGAAAAGAGTCCAGAAGTAGCACCTTTCACAGCCAAGATTGGCTAGATGAAGCGCCTGGATGTTTGGCATTAAGTTTTGAAAATTAAAAAATTTTCTCCAGAGTTACCATGGTCGAGTGGAAAAGCGTCCAGAAGTAGCGCTTAACCCAGCCAAGATCGGCTGGATGAAGCGCCTAGATATTTGGACTCAGGTTTTGAAAATTAAAAATTTCCTCCATGGTGGCAGGGGTTGAGTGGAAAAGAGTCAAGAAGTAGCACCTTTCACGGCCAAGATTGGCTAGATGAAGCGCCTGGATGTTTGGCATTAAGTTTTGAATTCTTAAAAATTTTCTCCAGGGTTACCATGGTCGAGTGGAAAAGCGTCAGAAGTAGCATAACCCAGCCAAGATCGGCTGGATGAAGCGCCTGGATGTTTGGGCTCAGGTTTTGAAAGCTTAAAAATTTTCTCCAGGGTTACCATGGTGAGTGGGAAATTGTCAAGAAGTAGCACCTTTCCGGCCAAGATCGGCTGGATGAAGCGCCTGGATGTCTGGACTCAGGTTTTGAAAATTTAAAATTTCCTCCAGGGTGGCTGGGGTTGAGTGGAAAAGAGTCCAGAAGTAGCACCTTTCATGGCCAAGATTGGCTGGATGAAGCGCCTGGATGTTTGGCATTAAGTTTTGAATTCTTAAAAAATTTCCTCCAGGGTGGCAGGGTTGAGTGGAAAAGAGTCAGAAGTAGCACCTTAACCCAGCCAAGATCGGCTGGATGAAGCGCCTGGATGTTTGGACTTAGGTTTTGAAAATTAAAAATTTTCTCCAGGGTTGGCATGGATTGAGTGGAAAAAGAGTCAAGAAGTAGCACCCTTTCACGGCCAAGATTGGCTAGATGAAGCGCCTGGATGTTTGGCATTAAGTTTTGAATTCTTAAAAATTTTCTCCAGGGTTACCATGGTCGAGTGGAAAAGCGTCAGAAGTAGCACTAACCCAGCCAAGATCGGCTGGATGAAGCGCCTGGATATTTGGACTCAGGTTTTGAAAATTTAAAAATTTCCTCCAGGGTGGCAGGGGTTGAGTGGAAAAGAGTCAGAAGTAGCACCTTTCATGGCCAAGATTGGCTAGATGAAGCGCCTGGATGTTTGGCATTAAGTTTTGAATTCTTAAAAATTTTCTCCAGGGGTTACCATGGTCGAGTGGAAAAGCGTCAAGAAGTAGCACTTAACCCAGCCAAGATCGGCTGGATGAAGCGCCTGGACGTTTGGACTTTCGCTTTGAAAATTAAAAAATTTCCTCCATGGTGGCAGGGGTTGAGTGGAAAAGAGTCAAGAAGTAGCACCTTTCACGGCCAAGATTGGCTAGATGAAGCGCCTGGATGTTTGGCATTAAGTTTTGAATTCTTAAAAATTTTCTCCAGGGTTACCATGGTGAGTGGAAAAGCGTCAAGAAGTAGCACTTAACCCAGCCAAGATCGGCTGGATGAAGCGCCTGGATGTTTGGACTCAGGTTTTGAAAGCTTAAAAATTTTCTCCAGGGTTACCATGGTCGAGGAAATTGTCTGAGAAATCAAACCTATTCCAGCCAAGATCGGCTGGATGAAGCGCCTAGATGTTTGGACTCAGGTTTTGAAAATTAAAAAATTTCCTCCAGGGTGGCAGGGTTGAGTGGAAAAGAGTCAAGAAGTAGCACCTTTCACGGCCAAGATTGGCTAGATGAAGCGCCTGGATGTTTGGCATTAAGTTTTGAATTCTTAAAAATTTTCTCCAGGGTTACCATGGTCAGGAGTGGAAAAGCGTCAGAAGTAGCACCTAACCCAGCCAAGATCGGCTAGATGAAGCGCCTGGATGTTTGACTCAGGTTTTGAAAATTAAAAAATTTTCTCCAGGGTTACCATGGTGAGTGGAAAAGCGTCAAGAAGTAGCACCTAACCCAGCCAAGATCGGCTGGATGAAGCGCCTGGATGTTTGCACTCAGGTTTTGAATTCTTAAAAAATTTTCTCCAGGGTGGCCATGGTTGAGTGGAAAAGAGTCAGAAGTAGCACTTTTCACGGCCAAGATTGGCTGGATGAAGCGCCTGGGCGTTTGGACTTTAAGCTTTGAAAATTAAAAATTTCCTCCAGGGTGGCAGTGGTTGAGTGGAAAAGAGTCAGAGAAGTAGCACCTTTCACGGCCAAGATTGGCTAGATGAAGCGCCTGGATGTTTGGCATTAAGTTTTGAATTCTTAAAAATTTTCTCTCAGGGTTACCATGGTGAGTGGAAAAGCGTCAGAAGTAGCACTTAACCCAGCCAAGATCGGCTGGATGAAGCGCCTGGATATTGGACTCAGATTTTGAAAATTAAAAAATTTTCTCCAGGGTGGCAGGGGTTGAATGGAAAAAAGAGTCAAGAAGTAGCACCTTTCACGGCCAAGATTGGCTAGATGAAGCGCCTGGATGTTTGGCATTAAGTTTTGAATTCTTAAAAATTTTCTCCAGAGTTACCATGGTCGAGTGGAAAAGCGTCCAAGAAGTAGCACTTAACCCAGCCAAGATCGGCTGGATGAAGCGCCTAGATATCTGGACTCAGGTTTTGAAAATTTAAAAATTTCCTCCAGGGTGGCAGAGGGTTGAATGGAAAAGAGTCCAAGAAGTAGCACCTTTCACGGCCAAGATTGGCTAGATGAAGCGCCTGGATGTTTGGCATTAAGTTTTGAATTCTTAAAATTTTTCCAGGGTTACCATGGTGAGTGGAAAAGCGTCCAGAAGTAGCACTTAACCCAGCCAAGATCGGCTGGATGAAGCGCCTGGATATCTGACTCAGGTTTTGAAAATTAAAAATTTCCTCCAGGGTGGCAGTGGTTGAGTGGAAAAAGAGTCAAGAAGTAGCACCTTTTCACGGCCAAGATTGGCTAGATGAAGCGCCTGGATGTTTGGCATTAAGTTTTGAATTCTTAAAAATTTTCTCCAGGGTTACCATGGTCGAGTGGAAAAGCGTCCAAGTAGCACTTAACCCAGCCAAGATCGGCTGGATGAAGCGCCTGGACGTTTGGACTCAGGTTTTGAAAATTAAAAAATTTCCTCCAGGGTGGCAGTGGTTGAATGGAAAAGAGTCAAGAAGTAGCACCTTTCACGGCCAAGATTGGCTAGATGAAGCGCCTGGATGTTTGGCATTAAGTTTTGAATTCTTAAAATTTTCTCCAGGGTTACCATGGTTGAGTGGAAAAGCGTCAAGAAGTAGCACTTAACCCAGCCAAGATCGGCTGGATGAAGCGCCTGGATGTTTGGCATTAAGTTTTGAATTCTTAAAAAATTTTCTCCAGGGTTACCATAGTCAAGTGGAAAAGAGTCAGAAAGTAGCACTTAAACCAGCCAAGATCGGCTGGATGAAGCGCCTGGATCGTTTGGCGTTTGGACTTAGGTTTTGAAAATTAAAAAATTTCCTCCAGGGTGGCAGTGGTTGAGTGGAAAAGAGTCAAGAAGTAGCACCTTTCACGGCCAAGATTGGCTAGATGAAGCGCCTGGATGTTTGGCATTAAGTTTTGAATTCTTAAAAATTTTCTCCAGGGTTACCATGGTGAGTGGAAAAGCGTCCAGAAGTAGCACCTTAACCCAGCCAAGATCGGCTGGATGAAGCGCCTGGATGTTTGGACTCAGGTTTTGAAAATTAAAAATTTTCTCCAGGGTTACCATGGTTGAGTGGAAAAGAGTCAAGAAGTAGCACCTTTCCCAGCCAAGATCGGCTGGATGAAGCGCCTGGGCGTTTGGCATTAAGTTTTGAATTCTTAAAAATTTCCTCCAGGGTGGCCATGGTTGAGTGGAAAAGAGTCCAAGAAGTAGCACTTTTCCAGCCAAGATTGGCTAGATGAAGCGCCTGGATGTTTGGCATTAAGTTTTGAAAAATTAAAAATTTTCTCCAGGTGGCACCATGGTGAGTGGAAAAGAGTCAAGAAGTAGCACCTTTAACCCAGCCAAGATCGGCTGGATGAAGCGCCTGGATGTTTGGGCTCAGGTTTTGAATTCTTAAAAATTTTCTCCAGGGTTACCATGGTTGAGTGAAAAAGCGTGAGAAGTAGCACCTAACCCAGCCAAGATCGGCTGGATGAAGCGCCTGGATGTTTGGACTTAGGTTTTGAAAATTAAAAAATTTCCTCCAGGGTGGCAGTGGTTGAGTGGAAAAGAGTCAAGAAGTAGCACCTTTCCACGGCCAAGATTGGCTAGATGAAGCGCCTGGATGTTTGGCATTAAGTTTTGAATTCTTAAAAATTTTCTCCAGGGTTACCATGGTCGAGTGGAAAAGCGTCAAGAAGTAGCACTTAACCCAGCCAAGATCGGCTGGATGAAGCGCCTGGATGTTTGGACTCAGGTTTTGAAAGCTTAAAAATTTTCTCCAGGGTTACCATGGTTGAGTGGGAAATTGTCAGAAAATAGCACCTATTCCGGCCAAGATTGGCTAGATGAAGCGCCTGGATGTTTGGCATTAAGTTTTGAATTCTTAAAAATTTTCTCCAGGGTGGCCATGGTTGAGTGGAAAAGCGTCAAGAAGTAGCACCTTAACCCAGCCAAGATTGGCTGGATGAAGCGCCTGGGCGTTTGGACTTTCGTTTTGAAAATTTAAAAATTTCCTCCAGGGTGGCAGTGGTTGAGTGGAAAAGAGTCCAAGAAGTAGCACCTTTCACGGCCAAGATTGGCTAGATGAAGCGCCTGGATGTTTGGCATTAAGTTTTGAATTCTTAAAAATTTTCTCCAGGGTTACCATGGTCGAGTGGAAAAGCGTCAAGAAGTAGCACTTAACCCAGCCAAGATCGGCTGGATGAAGCGCCTGGATGTTTGGACTTAGGTTTTGAAAATTTAAAAATTTCCTCCAGGGTGATTGGGGTTGAGTGGAAAAGAGTCAAGAAGTAGCACCTTTCACGGCCAAGATTGGCTAGATGAAGCGCCTGGATGTTTGGCATTAAGTTTTGAATTCTTAAAAATTTTCTCCAGGGTTACCATGGTTGAGTGGAAAAGCGTCCAGAAGTAGCACTTAACCCAGCCAAGATCGGCTGGATGAAGCGCCTGGACGTTTGGACTTCAGGTTTTGAAAATTAAAAAATTTCCTCCAGGGTGGCAGGGGTTGAGTGGAAAAGAGTCAAGAAGTAGCACCTTTCACGGCCAAGATTGGCTAGATGAAGCGCCTGGATGTTTGGCATTAAGTTTTGAATTCTTAAAAATTTTCTCCAGGGTTACCATGGTTGAGTGGAAAAGCGTCCAAGAAGTAGCACGGCTAACCCAGCCAAGATCGGCTGGATGAAGCGCCTGGATGTTTGGGCTCAGGTTTTGAATTCTTAAAATTTTCTCCAGGGTTACCATGGTTGAGTGGGAAAGAGCGTCCAAGAAGTAGCACCTAACCCAGCCAAGATCGGCTGGATGAAGCGCCTGGGCGCTGGACTTAGGTTTTGAAAATTTAAAAATTTCCTCCAGGGTTGGCAGTGGTTGAGTGGAAAAGAGTCAAGAAGTAGCACCTTTCACGGCCAAGATTGGCTAGATGAAGCGCCTGGATGTTTGGCATTAAGTTTTGAATTCTTAAAAATTTTCTCCAGGGTTACCATGGTCAGTGGTGGAAAGCGTCAAGAAGTAGCACTAACCCAGCCAAGATCGGCTGGATGAAGCGCCTGGATGTTTGGGGCTCAAGTTTTGAAAGCTTAAAATTTTCTCCAGGGTTACCATGGTTGAGTGGGAAAGAGTCAGAAAAGCACCTTTCCACGGCCAAGATTGGCTAGATGAAGCGCCTGGATGTTTGGCATTAGGTTTTGAATTTTAAAAAATTTCTCCAGGGTTACCATGGTTGAGTGGAAAAGCGTCCAGAAGTAGCACTTAACCCAGCCAAGATCGGCTGGATGAAGCGCCTGGGCGTTTGGACTTCAGGCTTTGAAAATTAAAAAATTTCCTCCAGGGTGGCAGTGGTTGAGTGGAAAAAGAGTCAAGAAGTAGCACCTTTCACGGCCAAGATTGGCTAGATGAAGCGCCTGGATGTTTGGCATTAAGTTTTGAATTCTTAAAAATTTTCTCCAGGGTTACCATGGAGTTGAGTGGAAAAGCGTCAAGAAGTAGCACTTAACCCAGCCAAGATCGGCTGGATGAAGCGCCTGGATGTTTGGACTCAAGTTTTGAAAATTTAAAAATTTCCTCCAGGGTGGCAGTGGTTGAGTGGAAAAGAGTCCAAGAAGTAGCACCTTTCACGGCCAAGATTGGCTAGATGAAGCGCCTGGATGTTTGGCATTAAGTTTTGAATTCTTAAAAATTTTTCTCCAGGGTTACCATGGTCGAGTGAAAAAGCGTCAAGAAGTAGCATAACCCAGCCAAGATCGGCTGGATGAAGCGCCTGGATGTTCTGGACTCAGGTTTTGAAAATTTAAAAATTTCTTCCAGGGTGGCAGGGGTTGAATGGAAAAGAGTCAAGAAGTAGCACCTTTCACGGCCAAGATTGGCTAGATGAAGCGCCTGGATGTTTGGCATTAAGTTTTGAATTCTTAAAAAATTTTCTCCAGGAGGTTACCATGGTCAGAGTGGAAAAAGCGTCAAGAAGTAGCACTTAACCCAGCCAAGATCGGCTGGATGAAGCGCCTGGACGATTGGACTTTTAAGTTTTGAATTCTTAAAAATTTCCTCCAGGGTGGCAGTGGTTGAGTGGAAAAGAGTCAAGAAGTAGCACCTTAACCCAGCCAAGATCGGCTAGATGAAGCGCCTGGATGTTTGGGCTTAGGTTTTGAAAGCTTAAAAATTTTCTCCAGGGTTACCATGGTTGAGTGGAAAAGCGTCAAGAAGTAGCACCTATCACCCAGCCAAGATCGGCTAGATGAAGCGCCTGGATGTTTGGACTCAGGTTTTGAAAATTAAAAATTTTCTCCAGGGTGGCAGGGGTTGAGTGGAAAAGTGTCAAGAAGTAGCACTTAACCCAGCCAAGATCGGCTGGATGAAGCGCCTGGACGTTTGGACTTTCGCTTTGAAAATTAAAAAATTTCCTCCAGGTTACTGGGGTTGAGTGGAAAAGAGTCCAGAAGTAGCACCTTTCACGGCCAAGATTGGCTAGATGAAGCGCCTGGATGTTTGGCATTAAGTTTTGAATTCTTAAAAATTTTCTCCAGGGTTACCATGGTCGAGTGGAAAAGCGTCCAAGTAGCACTTAACCCAGCCAAGATTGGCTGGATGAAGCGCCTGGATATCTGGACTCAGGTTTTGAAAATTAAAAAATTTCCTCCAGGGTGGCAGGGGTTGAATGGAAAAGAGTCAAGAAGTAGCACTTTTCATAGGCCAAGATTGGCTAGATGAAGCGCCTGGATGTTTGGCATTAAGTTTTGAATTCTTAAAAATTTTCTCCAGGGTTACCATGGTGAGTGGAAAAGCGTCAGAAGTAGCACTTAACCCAGCCAAGATCGGCTGGATGAAGCGCCTAGATGTCTGGACTTCAGGTTTTGAAAATTAAAAATTTTCCTCCAGGGTGGCAGGGGTTGAGTGGAAAAGAGTCAAGAAGTAGCACCTTTCCACGGCCAAGATTGGCTAGATGAAGCGCCTGGATGTTTGGCATTAAGTTTTGAATTCTTAAAAATTTTCTCCAGGGTTACCATGGTCGAGTGGAAAAGCGTCCAGAAGTAGCACTTAACCCAGCCAAGATTGGCTGGATGAAGCGCCTGGATGTTTGGACTCAGGTTTTGAATTCTTAAAAATTTTCTCCAGGGTTACCATGGTTGAGTGGAAAAGCGTCAGAAGTAGCACCTAACCCAGCCAAGATCGGCTGGATGAAGCGCCTGGGCGTTTGGACTTTCGTTTTGAAAATTTAAAAATTTCCTCCAGGGTGGCAGGGGTTGAGTGGAAAAGAGTCCAGAAGTAGCACCTTTCACGGCCAAGATTGGCTAGATGAAGCGCCTGGATGTTTGGCATTAAGTTTTGAATTCTTAAAAATTTTCTCCAGGGTTACCATGGTCGAGTGGAAAAGCGTCAAGAAGTAGCACTTAACCCAGCCAAGATTGGCTGGATGAAGCGCCTGGACGTTTGGACTCAGGTTTTGAAAATTTAAAAATTTCCTCCAGGGTGGCAGTGGTTGAGTGGAAAAGAGTCAAGAAGTAGCACCTTTCACGGCCAAGATTGGCTAGATGAAGCGCCTGGATGTTTGGCATTAAGTTTTGAATTCTTAAAAATTTTCTCCAGGGTTACCATGGTCGAGTGGAAAAAGAGTCCAGAAGTAGCACTTAACCCAGCCAAGATCGGCTGGATGAAGCGCCTGGGCGTTTGGACTTCAGGCTTTGAAAATTTAAAAAATTTCTCTCCAGGGTGGCAGGGTTGAGTGAAAAGAGTCAAGAAGTAGCACCTTTCACGGCCAAGATTGGCTAGATGAAGCGCCTGGATGTTTGGCATTAAGTTTTGAATTCTTAAAAATTTTCTCCAGGGTTACCATGGTGAGTGGAAAAGCGTCCAGAAGTAGCCTTGGACTTTCGCTTTGAAAACCCAGCCAAGATCGGCTGGATGAAGCGCCTGGATGTTTGGGCTCAGGTTTTGAATTCTTAAACATTTTCTCCAGGGTTACCATGGTCGAGTGGAAATTGTCTGAGAAATAGCCTATTCCAGCCAAGATCGGCTAGATGAAGCACCTGGATAGCTGGACTTAGGTTTTGAAAATTAAAAAATTTCCTCCAGGGTGGCAGTGGTTGAGTGGAAAAGAGTCAGAAGTAGCACCTTTCCACGGCCAAGATTGGCTAGATGAAGCGCCTGGATGTTTGGCATTAAGTTTTGAATTCTTAAAAATTTTCTCCAGGGTTACCATGGTCGAGTGGAAAAGAGTCCAAGAAGTAGCACTTAACCCAGCCAAGATCGGCTGGATGAAGCGCCTGGACGTTTGGACTCAGGCTTTGAAAATTAAAAAATTTTCTCCAGGGTGGCAGGGGTTGAGTGAAAAGAGTCAAGAAGTAGCACCTTTCACGGCCAAGATTGGCTAGATGAAGCGCCTGGATGTTTGGCATTAAGTTTTGAATTCTTAAAAATTTTCTCCAGGGTTACCATGGTCGAGTGGAAAAGCGTCAGAAGTAGCACTTAACCCAGCCAAGATCGGCTGGATGAAGCGCCTGGACGTTTGGACTTCAGGCTTTGAAAATTAAAAAAATTTTCTCCAGGGTGGCAGGGTTGAGTGGAAAAGAGTCAAGAAGTAGCACCTTTCACGGCCAAGATTGGCTAGATGAAGCGCCTGGATGTTTGGCATTAAGTTTTGAATTCTTAAAAATTTTCTCCAGGGTTACCATGGTCGAGTGGAAAAGAGTCAAGAAGTAGCACTTAACCCAGCCAAGATCGGCTGGATGAAGCGCCTGGACGTTTGGACTTTCGCTTTGAAAATTTAAAAATTTCCTCCAGAGTGGCAGTGGTTGAGTGGAAAAGAGTCAAGAAGTAGCACCTTTCACGGCCAAGATTGGCTAGATGAAGCGCCTGGATGTTTGGCATTAAGTTTTGAATTCTTAAAAATTTTCTCCAGGGTTACCATGGTCGAGTGGAAAAGCGTCCAGAAGTAGCACTTAACCCAGCCAAGATCGGCTGGATGAAGCGCCTGGATATCTGGACTCAGGTTTTGAATTCTTAAAAATTTTCTCCAGGGTTACCATGGTTGAGTGGAAAAGCGTCAGAAGTAGCACCTTAACACAGCCAAGATTGGCTGGATGAAGCGCCTGGATGTTTGGCATTAAGCTTTGAAAATTTAAAAATTTTCTCCAGGGTGGCAGTGGTTGAGTGGAAAAGAGTCCAGAAGTAGCACCTTTCACAGCCAAGATTGGCTGGATGAAGCGCCTGGATGTTTGGCATTAAGTTTTGAATTCTTAAAAATTTTCTCCAGGGTTACCATAGTTGAGTGGAAAAGAGTCAGAGAAGTAGCACTTAACCCAGCCAAGATCGGCTGGATGAAGCGCCTGGATGTTTGGACTTTAGGTTTTGAAAATTTAAAAATTTTCTCCAGGGTGGCAGGAGTTGAGTGAAAAAGAGTCAAGAAGTAGCACCTTTCACGGCCAAGATTGGCTAGATGAAGCGCCTGGATGTTTGGCATTAAGTTTTGAATTCTTAAAAATTTTCTCAGGGTTACCATGGTGAGTGGAAAAGCGTCAAGAAGTAGCACCTAACCCAGCCAAGATCGGCTAGATGAAGCGCCTGGATGTTTGGACTTAGGTTTTGAAAATTTAAAAATTTTCTCCAGGGTTACCATGGTTGAGTGGAAAAGCGTCCAGAAGTAGCACCTTTCAGCCAAGATCGGCTAGATGAAGCGCCTGGATGTTTGGACTTAGGTTTTGAAAATTAAAAATTTTCTCCAGGGTTGGCAGTGGTTGAGTGGAAAAGAGTCAAGAAGTAGCACCTTTCACGGCCAAGATTGGCTAGATGAAGCGCCTGGATGTTTGGCATTAAGTTTTGAATTCTTAAAATTTTCTCCAGGGTTACCATGGTCGAGTGAAAAGAGTCAAGAAGTAGCACTTAACCCAGCCAAGATCGGCTGGATGAAGCGCCTGGACGTTTGGACTTCAGCTTTGAAAATTTAAAAATTTCCTCCAGGGTGGCAGGGGTTGAGTGGAAAAGAGTCAAGAAGTAGCACCTTTCACGGCCAAGATTGGCTAGATGAAGCGCCTGGATGTTTGGCATTAAGTTTTGAATTCTTAAAAATTTTCTCCAGGGTTACCATGGTCGAGTGGAAAAGCGTCAAGAAGTAGCACTTAACCCAGCCAAGATCGGCTGGATGAAGCGCCTGGACGTTTGGACTTTCGCTTTGAAAATTAAAAATTTTCTCCAGGGTGGCAGTGGTTGAGTGGAAAAGAGTCAAGAAGTAGCACCTTTCACGGCCAAGATTGGCTAGATGAAGCGCCTGGATGTTTGGCATTAAGTTTTGAATTCTTAAAAATTTTCTCCAGGGTTACCATGGTTGAGTGGAAAAGCGTCCAGAAGTAGCACTTAACCCAGCCAAGATCGGCTGGATGAAGCGCCTGGATGTTTGGGCTCAGGTTTTGAAAGCTTAAAAATTTTCTCCAGGGTTACCATGGTTGAGAGGAAAATGAAGTCTGAGAAATCAAACCTATTCCGGCCAAGATCGGCTAGATGAAGCGCCTGGATGGCTGGACTTAGGTTTTGAAAATAAAAAATTTCCTCCAGGTTGGCAGTGGTTGAGTGGAAAAAGAGTCAAGAAGTAGCACCTTTCATGGCCAAGATTGGCTAGATGAAGCGCCTGGATGTTTGGCATTAAGTTTTGAATTCTTAAAAATTTTCTCCAGGGTTACCATGGTCGAGTGGAAAAGCGTCAGAGAAGTAGCTTAACCCAGCCAAGATCGGCTGGATGAAGCGCCTGGACGTTTGGACTCAGGTTTTGAAAATTAAAAAATTTCCTCCAGGGTGGCAGTGGTTGAGTGGAAAAGAGTCAAGAAGTAGCACCTTTCACGGCCAAGATTGGCTAGATGAAGTGCCTGTATGTTTGGCATTACGTTTTGAATTCTTAAAAATTTTCTCCAGGGTTACCATGGTGAGTGGAAAAGCGTCAAGAAGTAGCACTTAACCCAGCCAAGATTGGCTGGATGAAGCGCCTGGACGTTTGGACTTCAGGCTTTGAAAATTAAAAAATTTCCTCCAGGATGGCCATGGTTGAGTGGAAAAGAGTCAAGAAGTAGCACCTTTCACGGCCAAGATTGGCTAGATGAAGCGCCTGGATGTTTGGCATTAAGTTTTGAATTCTTAAAAATTTTCTCCAGGGTTACCATAGTCGAGTGGAAAAAGAGTCCAGAAGTAGCACTTAACCCAGCCAAGATCGGCTGGATGAAGCGCCTGGACGTTTGGACTTTCGCTTTGAAAATTTAAAAATTTTTCTCCAGGGTGGCAGTGGTTGAGTGGAAAAGAGTCAAGAAGTAGCACCTTTCACGGCCAAGATTGGCTAGATGAAGCGCCTGGATGTTTGGCATTAAGTTTTGAATTCTTAAAAATTTTCTCCAGGGTTACCATGGTTGAGTGGAAAAGCGTCAAGAAGTAGCACTTAACCCAGCCAAGATCGGCTGGATGAAGCGCCTGGATGTTTGGACTCAGGTTTTGAAAGCTTAAAAATTTTCTCCAGGGTTACCATGGTTGAGTGGAAATTGTCTGAGAAATAGCACCTATTCTGGCCAAGATCGGCTAGATGAAGCGCCTGGATGTTTGGCTGGACTTAGGTTTGAAAAATTAAAAATTTCCTCCAGGTTGGCAGTGGTTGAGTGGAAAAGAGTCCAAGAAGTAGCACCTTTCACGGCCAAGATTGGCTAGATGAAGCGCCTGGATGTTTGGCATTAAGTTTTGAATTCTTAAAAATTTTCTCCAGGGTTACCATGGTCGAGTGGAAAAGAGTCAAGAAGTAGCACTTAACCCAGCCAAGATCGGCTGGATGAAGCGCCTGGACGTTTGGACTTCAGCTTTGAAAATTTAAAAATTTTCTCCAGGGTGGCAGGGGTTGAGTGGAAAAGAGTCAAGAAGTAGCACCTTTCACGGCCAAGATTGGCTAGATGAAGCGCCTGGATGTTTGGCATTAAGTTTTGAATTCTTAAAATTTTCTCCAGGGTTACCATGGTTGAGTGGAAAAGCGTCAAGAAGTAGCACTTAACCCAGCCAAGATCGGCTGGATGAAGCGCCTGGGCGTTTGGACGTTTCGTTTGAAAATTTAAAAATTTTCTCCAGAGTGGCAGTGGTTGAGTGGAAAAGAGTCAAGAAGTAGCACCTTTCACGGCCAAGATTGGCTAGATGAAGCGCCTGGATGTTTGGCATTAAGTTTTGAATTCTTAAAAATTTTCTCCAGGGTTACCATGGTCGAGTGGAAAAGCGTCCAAGAAGTAGCACTTAACCCAGCCAAGATCGGCTGGATGAAGCGCCTGGACGTTTGGACTTCAGGTTTTGAAAATTTAAAAATTTCCTCCAGGGTGGCAGGGGTTGAGTGGAAAAAGAGTCAGAAGTAGCACCTTTCACGGCCAAGATTGGCTAGATGAAGCGCCTGGATGTTTGGCATTAAGTTTTGAATTCTTAAAAATTTTCTCCAGGGTTACCATGGTCGAGTGGAAAAGCGTCAAGAAGTAGCACTTAACCCAGCCAAGATCGGCTGGATGAAGCGCCTGGACGTTTGGACTCAGGCTTTGAAAAATTAAAAATTTCCTCCAGAGTGGCAGTGGTTGAGTGGAAAAGAGTCAAGAAGTAGCACCTTTCACGGCCAAGATTGGCTAGATGAAGCGCCTGGATGTTTGGCATTAAGTTTTGAATTCTTAAAAATTTTCTCCAGGGTTACCATAGTCGAGTAGAAAAGCGTCAAGAAGTAGCACTTAACCCAGCCAAGATCGGCTGGATGAAGCGCCTGGACGTTTGGACTCAGGTTTTGAAAATTTAAAAAATTTCCTCCAGGGTGGCAGGGGTTGAGTGGAAAAGAGTCAAGAAGTAGCACCTTTCACGGCCAAGATTGGCTAGATGAAGCGCCTGGATGTTTGGCATTAAGTTTTGAATTCTTAAAAAATTTTCTCCAGGGTTACCATGGTCTGAGTGGAAAAGCGTCAAGAAGTAGCACTTAACCCAGCCAAGATCGGCTGGATGAAGCGCCTGGATGTTTGGGCTCAGGTTTTGAAAGCTTAAACATTTTCTCCAGGGTTACCATGGTTGAGTGGAAATTGTCTGAGAAATCAAACCTATTCCGGCCAAGATCGGCTAGATGAAGCGCCTGGATGTTTGGACTTAGGTTTTGAAAATTAAAAAATTTTCTCCAGGGTTGGCATGGTTGAGTGGAAAAAGCGTCAAGAAGTAGCACTTAACCCAGCCAAGATCGGCTGGATGAAGCGCCTGGGACGTTTGGACTTCAGTTTTGAAAATTTAAAAATTTCCTCCAGGGTGGCAGTGGTTGAGTGGAAAAGAGTCAGAAGTAGCACCTTTCACGGCCAAGATTGGCTAGATGAAGCGCCTGGATGTTTGGCATTAAGTTTTGAATTCTTAAAAATTTTCTCCAGGGTTACCATGGTCGAGTGGAAAAGCGTCAAGAAGTAGCACTTAACCCAGCCAAGATCGGCTGGATGAAGCGCCTAGATATTTGGACTCAGGTTTTGAAAATTAAAAAATTTCCTCCAGGGTGGCTGGGGTTGAGTGGAAAAGAGTCAAGAAGTAGCACCTTTCACGGCCAAGATTGGCTAGATGAAGCGCCTGGATGTTTGGCATTAAGTTTTGAATTCTTAAAAATTTTCTCCAGGGTTACCATGGTTGAGTGGAAAAGCGTCCAGAAGTAGCACTTAACCCAGCCAAGATCTGGCTGGATGAAGCGCCTGGGCGTTTGGACTTAAGGTTTTGAAAAGTTAAAAATTTCCTCCAGGGTGGCAGGGGTTGAGTGGAAAAAGAGTCAAGAAGTAGCACCTTTCACGGCCAAGATTGGCTAGATGAAGCGCCTGGATGTTTGGCATTAAGTTTTGAATTCTTAAAAATTTCCTCCAGAGTGGCAGTGGTTGAGTGGAAAAGAGTCAAGAAGTAGCACCTTTCACGGCCAAGATTGGCTAGATGAAGCGCCTGGATGTTTGGCATTAAGTTTTGAGTTCTTAAAAATTTTCTCCAGGGTTACCATGGTGAGTGGAAAAGCGTCAAGAAGTAGCACTTAACCCAGCCAAGATCGGCTGGATGAAGCGCCTGGATGTTTGGCATTAAGCTTTGAAATTTAAAAAATTTCCTCCAGGGTGGCCATGGTTGAGTGGAAAAAGTCAAGAAGTAGCACCTTTCACGGCCAAGATTGGCTAGATGAAGCGCCTGGATGTTTGGCATTAAGTTTTGAATTCTTAAAAATTTTCTCCAGGGTTACCATGGTTGAGTGGAAAAGCGTCCAGAAGTAGCACTTACCCAGCCAAGATCGGCTGGATGAAGCGCCTGGATGTTTGGACTCAGGCTTTGAAAATTTAAAAATTTCCTCCAGAGTGGCAGTGGTTGAGTGGAAAAGAGTCAAGAAGTAGCACCTTTCACGGCCAAGATTGGCTAGATGAAGCGCCTGGATGTTTGGCATTAAGTTTTAAATTCTTAAAAATTTTCTCCAGGGTTACCATGGTCGAGTGGAAAAAGCGTCAGAAGTAGCACTTAACCCAGCCAAGATCGGCTGGATGAAGTGCCTGGATGTTTGGGCTCAGGTTTTGAATTCTTAAAATTTTTTCCAGGGTTACCATGGGGTTGAGTGGAAAAGCGTCAAGAAGTAGCACTTAACCCAGCCAAGATCGGCTGGATAAAGTGCCTGGACGTTTGGACTTTCGCTTTGAAAATTAAAAAATTTCCTCCAGAGTGGCAGTGGTTGAGTGGAAAAGAGTCAAGAAGTAGCACCTTTCACGGCCAAGATTGGCTAGATGAAGCGCCTGGATGTTTGGCATTAAGTTTTGAATTCTTAAAAATTTTCTCCAGGGTTACCATGGTGAGTGGAAAAGCGTCCATGAAGTAGCACTTAACCCAGCCAAGATCGGCTGGATGAAGCGCCTAGATATCTGGACTCAGGTTTTGAAAATTTAAAAATTTCCTCCAGGGTGGCAGAGGTTGAATGGAAAAGAGTCAAGAAGTAGCACCTTAACCACGGCCAAGATTGGCTAGATGAAGCGCCTGGATGTTTGGCATTAAGTTTTGAATTCTTAAAAATTTTCTCCAGGGTTACCATGGTTGAGTGGAAAAGCGTCAGAAGTAGCACTTAACCCAGCCAAGATCGGCTGGATGAAGCGCCTGGATGTTTGGGCTCAGGTTTTGAAATTAAAAATTTTCTCCAGGGTTACCATGGTTGAGTGGGGAAAGTCTGAGAAAGTAAACCTATTCCGGCCAAGATCGGCTAGATGAAGCGCCTGGATGTTTGGACTTAGGTTTTGAAAATTTAAAAATTTTCTCCAGGGTGGCAGGGGTTGAGTGGAAAAGCGTCAAGAAGTAGCACTTAACCCAGCCAAGATCGGCTGGATGAAGCGCCTGGACGTTTGGACTTCAGGTTTTGAAAATTTAAAAATTTCTCCAGGGTGGCAGTGGTTGAGTGGAAAAGAGTCCAAGAAGTAGCACCTTTCACGGCCAAGATTGGCTAGATGAAGCGCCTGGATGTTTGGCATTAAGTTTTGAATTCTTAAAAATTTTCTCCAGGGTTACCATGGTCGAGTGGAAAAGCGTCAGAAGTAGCATAACCCAGCCAAGATCGGCTGGATGAAGCGCCTAGATATCTGGGTTCAGGTTTTGAAAATTAAAAAATTTCCTCCAGGGTTGCAGGGGTTGAATGGAAAAGAGTCAAGAAGTAGCACCTTTCACGGCCAAGATTGGCTAGATGAAGCGCCTGGATGTTTGGCATTAAATTTTGAATTCTTAAAAATTTTCTCCAGGGTTACCATGGTCGAGTGGAAAAGCGTCAAGAAGTAGCACTTAACCCAGCCAAGATCGGCTGGATGAAGCGCCTAGATATTTGGACTCAGGTTTGAAAACTGCAAAAATTTCCTCCAGGGTGGCAGGGGTTGAATGGAAAAGAGTCAAGAAGTAGCACCTTTCACGGCCAAGATTGGCTAGATGAAGCACCTGGATGTTTGGCATTAAGTTTTGAATTTAAAAATTTTCTCTAGGGTTACCATGGTAGAGTGGAAAAGCGTCAAGAAGTAGCACCTAACCCAGCCAAGATCGGCTGGATGAAGCGCCTGGACGTTTAGCATTAAGTTTTGAATTCTTAAAAATTTTCTCCAGGGTTACCATAGTTGAGTAGAAAAAGAGTCAAGAAGTAGCACTTAACCCAGCCAAGATCGGCTGGATGAAGCGCCTGGACGTTTGGACTTTCGCTTTGAATTCTTAAAAATTTTCTCCAGGGTTGCCATGGTCGAGTGGAAAAGCGTCAAGAAGTAGCACTTAACCCAGCCAAGATCGGCTGGATGAAGCACCTGGATGTTTGGGCTCAGGTTTTGAAAGCTTAAAAATTTTCTCCAGGGTTACCATGGTCGAGTGGAAATTGTCTGAAATCAAACCTATTCCGGCCAAGATCGGCTAGATGAAGCACCTGGATGTTTGGACTTAGGTTTTGAAAATTAAAAATTTCCTCCAGGTTGGCAGGGGTTGAGTGGAATAGAGTCAAGAAGTAGCACCTTTCACGGCCAAGATTGGCTAGATGAAGCGCCTGGATGTTTGGCATTAAGTTTTGAATTCTTAAAATTTTCTCCAGGGTTACCATAGTCGAGTAGAAAAGAGTCAAGAAGTAGCACTTAACCCAGCCAAGATAGGCTGGATGAAGCGCCTGGACGTTTGGACTTTCGCTTTGAAAATTTAAAAATTTTCTCCAGGGTGGCAGGGGTTGAGTGAAATAGAGTCCAAGAAGTAGCACCTTTCACGGCCAAGATTGGCTAGATGAAGCGCCTGGATGTTTGGCATTAAGTTTTGAATTCTTAAAAATTTTCTCCAGGGTTACCATAGTCGAGTAGAAAAGAGTCAAGAAGTAGCACTTAACTCAGCCAAGATCGGTTGGATGAAGCGCCTGGATGTTTGGACTTTCGCTTTGAAAATTTAAAAATTTTCTCCAGGGTGGCAGGGGTTGAGTGAAATAGAGTCCAAGAAGTAGCACCTTTCACGGCCAAGATTGGCTAGATGAAGCGCCTGGATGTTTGGCATTAAGTTTTGAATTCTTAAAAATTTTCTCCAGGGTTGCCATGGTCAAGTGGAAAAGCATCCAAGAAGTAGCACTTAAGCAGACAAGATCGGCTGGCTGAAGCGCCTGGATGTTTGGGCTCAGGTTTTGAAAGCTTAAACATTTTCTCCAGGGTTACCATGGTCGAGGGGGAAATTGTCTGAGAAATCAAACCTATTCCGGCCAAGATCGGCTAGATGAAGCACCTGGATGGCTGGACTTAGGTTTTGAAAATTAAAAAATTTCCTCCAGGTTGGCAGTGGTTGAGTGGAAAAGAGTCCAAGAAGTAGCACCATTCACGGCCAAGATTGGCTAGACAAAGCGCCTGGATTTTTGGCATTAAGTTTTGAATTCTTAAAAATTTTCTCCAGGGTTACCATAGTCGAGTAGAAAAGAGTCCAAGAAGTAGAACTTAACCCAGCCAAGATCGGCTGGATGAAGCGCCTGGACGTTTGGACTTTCGCTTTGAAAATTTAAAAATTTCCTCCAGGGTGGCAGGGGTTGATTAAAATAGAGTCCAAGAAGTAGCACCTTTCATGGCCAAGATTGGTTGGATGAAGCACCTGGATGTTTGGCATTAAGTTTTGAATTCTTAAAAATTTTCTCCAGGGTTACCATAGTCGAGTAGAAAAGAGTCCAAGAAGTAGCACTTAACCCAGCCAAGATCGGCTGGATGAAGCGCTTGGACGTTTGGACTTTCGCTTTGAAAATTAAAAAATTTTCTCCAGGCTGGCAGGGGTTGAGTGAAATAGAGTCCAAGAAGTAGCACCTTTCACGGCCAAGATTGGCTAGATGAAGTGTCTGGATGTTTGGCATTAAGTTTTGAATTCTTAAAAAATTTTTCTAGGGTTACTATAGTCGAGTAGAAAAGAGTCCAAGAAGTAGCACTTAACCCAGCCAAGATCGGCTGGATGAAGCGCCTGGACGTTTGGACTTTCAGGTTTTGAAATTTAAAAATTTCTTCCAGAGTGGCAGTGGTTGAGTGGAAAAGAGTCCAAGAAGTAGCACCTTTCACGGCCAAGATTGGCTAGATGAAGCACCTGGATGCTTAGCATTAAGTTTTGAATTCTTAAAAATTTTCTCCAGGGTTACCATGGTCGAGTGGAAAAGCGTCCAAGAAGTAGCACTTAACCCAGCCAAGATCGGCTGGATGAAGCGCCTAGATATCTGGACTCAGGTTTTGAATTCTTAAAAATTTTCTCCAGGGTTACCATGGTCGAGTGGAAAAGCGTCCAAGAAGTAGCACTTAACCCAGCCAACATTGGTTGGATGAAGCGCCTGGACGTTTGGCCTTTTGCTTTGAAAATTAAAAAATTTCCTCCAGGATGGCAGTGGTTGAGTGGAAAAGCGTCCAAGAAGTAGCACCTTTCACGGACACGATTGGCTAGATGAAGCGCCTGGATGTTTGGCATTAAGTTTGAATTCTTAAAAATTTTCTCCAGGGTTACCATAGTCGAGTAGAAAAGAGTCAAGAAGTAGCACTTAACCCAGCCAAGATCGGCTGGATGAAGCGCCTGGACTTTTGGACTTTCGCTTTGAAAATTTAAAAATTTTCTCCAGGGTGGCAGGAGTTGAGTGAAATAGAGTCCAAGAAGTAGCACCTTTCACGGCCAAGATTGGCTAGATGAAGCGCCTGGATGTTTGGCATTAAGTTTTGAATTCTTAAAAATTTTCTCCAGGGTTGCCATGGTCGAGTGGAAAGCGTCCAAGAAGTAGCACTTAACCCAGACAAGATCGGCTGCCTGAAGCGCCTGGATGTTTGGGCTCAGGTTTTGAAAGCTTAAACATTTTCTCCAGGGTTACCATGGTGAGGGTGAAATTGTCTGAGAAATCAAACCTATTCTGGCCAAGATCGGCTAGATGAAGCACCTGGATGGCTGGACTAAGGTTTTGAAAATTAAAAAAATTTCCTCCAGGTTGGCAGTGGTTGAGTGGAAAAGAGTCAAGAAGTAGCACCTTTCACGGCCAAGATTGGCTAGATGCAAGCGACTGGATGTTTGGCATTAAGTTTTGAATTCTTAAAAATTTTCTCCAGGGTTACCATAGTCGAGTAGAAAAGAGTCCAAGAAGTAGCACTTAACCCAGCCAAGATCGGCTGGATGAAGCGCCTGGACGTTTAAACTTTCGCTTTGAAAATTTTAAAATTTTCTCCAGGGTGGCAGGGGTTGAGTGGAAAAGAGTCCAAGAAGTAGCACCTTTCACGGCCAAGATTGGCTAGATGAAGCGCCTGGATGTTTGGCATTAAGTTTTGAATTCTTAAAAATTTTCTCCAGGGTTACCATAGTCGAGTAGAAACGAGTCCAAGAAGTAGCATTTAACCCAGCCAAGATCGGCTGGACATTTGGACTTTCGCTTTGAAAATTAAAAAATTTCCTCCAGGTTGGCAGTGGTTGAGTGGAAAAGAGTCCAAGAAGTAGCACCTTTCACGGCCAAGATTGGCTAGATGAAGCGCCTGGATGTTTGGCATTAAGTTTTGAATTCTTAAAAATTTTCTCCAGGGTTGCCATGGTCGAGTGGAAAAGCGTCAAGAAGTAGCACTTAACCCAGACAAGATCGGCTGGCTGAAGCGCCTGGATGTTTGGGCTCAGGTTTTGAAAGCTTAAACATTTTCTCCAGGGTTACCATGGTCGAGGGGGAAATTGTCTGAGAAATCAAACCTATTCCGGCCAAGATCGGCTAGATGAAGCACCTGGATGGCTGGACTTAGGTTTTGAAAATTAAAAAATTTCCTCCAGGTTGGCAGTGGTTGAGTGGAAAGAGTCAAGAAGTAGCACCTTTCACGGCCAAGATTGGCTAGATGAAGCGCCTGGATGTTTGGCATTAAGTTTTGAATTCTTAAAAATTTTCTCCAGGGTTGCCATGGTCGAGTGGAAAAGCGTCCAAGAAGTAGCACTTAACCCAGACAAGATCGGCTGGCTGAAGCGCCTGGATGTTTGGGCTCAGGTTTTGAAAGCTTAAACATTTTCTCCAGGGTTACCATGGTCGAGGGGAAATTGTCTGAGAAATCAAACCTATTCCGGCCAAGATCGGCTAGATGAAGCACCTGGATGGCTGGACTTAGGTTTTGAAAATAAAAAATTTTCTCCAGGTTGGCAGTGGTTGAGTGGAAAAGAGTCCAAGAAGTAGCACCTTTCACGGCCAAGATTGGCTAGATGAAGCGCCTGGATGTTTGGCATTAAGTTTTGAATTCTTAAAAATTTTCTCCAGGGTTGCCATGGTTGAGTGGAAAAGCGTCAAGAAGTAGCACTTAACCCAGACAAGATCGGCTGGCTGAAGCGCCTGGATGTTTGGGCTCAGGTTTTGAAAGCTTAAACATTTTCTCCAGGGTTACCATGAGTGGGAAATTGTCTGAGAAATCAAACCTATTCGGCCAAGATCGGCTAGATGAAGCACCTGGATGGCTGGACTTAGGTTTTGAAAATTAAAAATTTCCTCCAGGTTGGCAGTGGTTGAGTGGAAAAGAGTCAAGAAGTAGCACCTTTCACGGCCAAGATTGGCTAGAAGAAGCGCCTGGATGTTTGGCATTAAGTTTTGAATTCTTAAAAATTTTCTCCAGGGTTGCCATGGTCGAGTGGAAAAGCGTCAAGAAGTAGCACTTAACCCAGACAAGATCGGCTGGCTGAAGCGCCTGGATGTTTGGGCTCAGGTTTTGAAAGCTTAAACATTTTCTCCAGGGTTACCATGGTCGAGTGGAAATTGTCTGAGAAATCAAACCTATTCCGGCCAAGATCGGCTAGATGAAGCACCTGGATGGCTGGACATAGGTTTTGAAAATTAAAAATTTCCTCCAGGTTGGCAGTGGTTGAGTGGAAAAGAGTCCAAGAAGTAGGACCTTTCACGGCCAAGATTGGCTAGATGAAGCGCCTGGATGTTTGGCATTAAGTTTTGAATTCTTAAAAATTTTCTCCAGGGTTACCATAGTCGGAGTAGAAAAGAGTCAAGAAGTAGCACTTAACCCAGCCAAGATCGGCTGGATGAAGCGCCTGGACGTTTGGACTTCAGCTTGAAAAATTAAAAATTTTCTCAGGGTGGCAGGGGTTGAGTGAAATAGAGTCAAGAAGTAGCACCTTTCATGTCCAAGATTGGCTAGATGAAGTGCCTGGATGTTTGGCATTAAGTTTTGAATTCTTAAAACTTTTCTCCAGGGTTACCATGGTCGAGTGGAAAAGCGTCAGAAGTAGCACTTAACCCAGCCAACATTGGCTGGATGAAGCGCCTGGACGTTTGGCCTTTTCGCTTTGAAAAATTA
Organism: Puntigrus tetrazona; assembly: GCF_018831695.1. Lineage (NCBI taxonomy): Eukaryota > Metazoa > Chordata > Actinopteri > Cypriniformes > Cyprinidae > Puntigrus > Puntigrus tetrazona. The sequence continues at coordinate 200,375 of NW_025048646.1, forward strand.
AAAAAATTCCTCCAGGGTGGCAGTGGTTGAGTGGAAAAGAGTCAAGAAGTAGCACCTTTCACGGACAAGATTGGCTAGATGAAGCGCCTGGATGTTTGGGCTCAGGTTTTGAAAGCTTAAACATTTTCTCCAGGGTTACCATGGTCGAGGGGGAAATTGACTGAGAAATCAAACCTATTCCGGCCAAGATCGGCTAGATGAAGCACCTGGATGGCTGGACTTAGGTTTTGAAAATTAAAAAATTTCCTCCAGGTTGGCAGTGGTTGAGTGGAAAAGAGTCAAGAAGTAGCACCTTTCACGGCCAACATTGGCTAGATGAAGTGCCTGGATGTTTGGCATTAAGTTTTAATTCTTAAAAATTTTCTCCAGGGTTACCATAGTCGAGTAGAAAAGAGTCCAAGAAGTAGCACTTAACCCAGCCAAGATCGGCTGGAAGAAGCGCCTGGACGTTTGGACTTTCGCTTTTAAAAAATTTAAAAATTTTCTCCAGGGTGGCAGGGGTTGAGTGGAAAAGAGTCCAAGAAGTAGCACCTTTCACGGCCAACATTGGCTAGACGAAGTGCCTGGATGTTTGGCATTAAGTTTTTAATTCTTAAAAATTTTCTCCAGGGTTACCATAGTCGAGTAGAAAAGAGTCCAAGAAGTAGCACTTAACCCAGCCAAGATCGGCTGGAAGAAGCGCCTGGACGTTTGGACTTTCGCTTTTAAAAAATTTAAAAATTTTCTCCAGGGTGGCAGGGGTTGAGTGAAATAGAGTCCAAGAAGTAGCACCTTTCATGGCCAAGATTGGCTAGATGAAGTGCCTGGATGTTTGGCATTAAGTTTTGAATTCTTAAAACTTTTCTCCAGGGTTACCATGGTCGAGTGGAAAAGCGTCAAGAAGTAGCACCTTAACCCAGCCAACATTGGCTGGATGAAGCGCCTGGACGTTTGGGCATTTCGCTTTGAAAAATTAAAAAAATTCCTCCTGGGTGGCAGTGGTTGAGTGGAAAAAGAGTCAAGAAGTAGCACCTTTCACGGACAAGATTGGCTAGATGAAGCGCCTGGATGTTTGGGCTCAGGTTTTGAAAGCTTAAACATTTTCTCCAGGGTTACCATGGAGGGGAAATTGTCTGAGAAATCAAACCTATTCCGGCCAAGATCGGCTAGATGAAGCACCTGGATGGCTGGACTTAGGTTTTGAAAATTAAAAATTTCCTCCAGGTTGGCAGTGGTTGAGTGGAAAAGAGTCCAAGAAGTAGCACCTTTCACGGCCAAGATTGGCTAGACGAAGTGCCTGGATGTTTGGCATTAAGTTTTTAATTCTTAAAAATTTTCGCCAGGGTTACCATAGTCGAGTAGAAAAGAGTCAAGAAGTAGCACTTAACCCAGCCAAGATCGGCTGGAAGAAGCGCCTGGACGTTTGGACTTTCGCTTTTTAAAAATTTAAAAATTTTCTCCAGGGTGGCAGGGTTGAGTGGAAAGAGTCCAAGAAGTAGCACCTTTCACGGCCAACATTGGCTAGATGAAGTGCCTGGATGTTTGGCATTAAGTTTTTAATTCTTAAAAATTTTCTCCAGGGTTACCATAGTCGAGTAGAAAAGAGTCCAGAAGTAGCACTTAACCCAGCCAAGATCGGCTGGAAGAAGCGCCTGGACGTTTGGACTTTCGCTTTTAAAAAATTAAAAATTTTCTCCAGGGTGGCAGGGGTTGAGTGGAAAAGAGTCCAAGAAGTAGCACCTTTCACGGCCAAGATTGGCTAGATGAAGCGCCTGGATGTTTTGGCATTAAGTTTTGAATTCTTAAAAATTTTCTCCAGGGTTACCATAGTCGAGTAGAAAAGAGTCAAGAAGTAGCACTTACCCAGCCAAGATCGGCTGGATGAAGCGCCTGGATGTTTGGACTTTCACTTTTAAAAAATTTAAAAATTTTCTCCAGGGTGGCAGGGTTGAGTGAAAAAGAGTCCAAGAAGTAGCACCTTTCATGGCCAAGATTGGCTAGATGAAGTGCCTGGATGTTTGGCATTAAGTTTTGAATTCTTAAAACTTTTCTCCAGGGTTACCATGGTCGAGTGGAAAAGCGTCAAGAAGTAGCACTTAACCCAGCCAACATTGGCTGGAAGAAGCGCCTGGACGTTTGGCCTTTCGCTTTAAAAATTAAAAAAATTCCTCCTGGGTGGCAGTGGTTGAGTGGAAAAGAGTCCAAGAAGTAGCACCTTTCACGGACAAGATTGGCTAGATGAAGCGCCTGGATGTTTGGCATTAGGTTTTGAAAGCTTAAACATTTTCTCCAGGGTTACCATGGTCGAGGGGAAAAGAGTCCAAGAAATCAGCACCTATTCCAGCCAAGATCGGCTAGATGAAGCACCTGGATGGCTGGACTTAGGTTTTGAAAAATTAAAAAATTTTCTCCAGGGTGGCAGGGTTGAGTGGAATAGAGTCCAAGAAGTAGCACCTTTCATGGCCAAGATTGGCTAGATGAAGTGCCTGGATGTTTGGCATTAAGTTTTGAATTCTTAAAACTTTTCTCCAGGGTTACCATAGTCGAGTGGAAAAGCGTCCAAGAAGTAGCACTTAACCCAGCCAACATTGGCTGGATGAAGCGCCTGGACGTTTGGCCTTTCGCTTTGAAAATTAAAAAAATTCCTCCAGGGTTGCAGTGGTTGAGAGGAAAAGAGTCCAAGAAGTAGCACCTTTTACGGCCAAGATTGTCTAGATGAAGCGCCTGGTTGTTTGGCATTAAGTTTTGAATTCTTAAAAATTTTCTCCAGGGTTACCATGGTCGAGTAGAAAGAGTCAAGAAAGTAGCACTTAACCCAGCCAAGATCGGCTGGAAGAAGCGCCTGGGCGTTTGGACTTTCGCTTTTAAAAATTAAAAAATTTTCTCCAGGGTGGCAGGGGTTGAGTGGAAAAAGAGTCCAAGAAGTAGCACCTTTCACGGCCAAGATTGGCTAGACGAAGTGCCTGGATGTTTGGCATTAAGTTTTTAATTCTTAAAAATTTTCTCCAGGGTTACCATAGTCGAGTAGAAAAGAGTCCAAGAAGTAGCACTTAACCCAGCCAAGATCGGCTGGAAGAAGCGCCTGGACGTTTGGACTTTCGCTTTTAAAAAATTTAAAAATTTTCTCCAGGGTGGCAGGGGTTGAGTGAAATAGAGTCCAAGAAGTAGCACCTTTCATGGCCAAGATTGGCTAGATGAAGTGCCTGGATGTTTGGCATTAAGTTTTGAATTCTTAAAACTTTTCTCCAGGGTTACCATGGTCGAGTGGAAAAGCGTCAAGAAGTAGCACTTAACCCAGCCAAGATTGGCTGGATGAAGCGCCTGGACGTTTGGCCTTCGCTTTGAAAAATTAAAAAATTTCCTCCTGGGTGGCAGTGGTTGAGTGGAAAAGAGTCCAAGAAGTAGCACCTTTCACGGACAAGATTGGCTAGATGAAGCGCCTGGATGTTTGGGCTCAGGTTTTGAAAGCTTAAACATTTTCTCCAGGGTTACCATGGTCGAGGGGGAAATTGTCTGAGAAATCAAACCTATTCCGGCCAAGATCGGCTAGATGAAGCACCTGGATGGCTGGACTTAGGTTTTGAAAATTAAAAAATTTCCTCCAGGTTGGCAGTGGTTGAGTGGAAAAGAGTCCAAGAAGTAGCACCTTTCACGGCCAAGATTGGCTAGACGAAGTGCCTGGATGTTTGGCATTAAGTTTTTAATTCTTAAAAATTTTCGCCAGGGTTACCATAGTCGAGTAGAAAAGAGTCCAAGAAGTAGCACTTAACCCAGCCAAGATCGGCTGGAAGAAGCGCCTGGATGTTTGGACTTTTCGCTTTAAAAATTTAAAAATTTTCTCCAGGGTGGCAGGGGTTGAGTGGAAAAGAGTCCAAGAAGTAGCACCTTTCACGGCCAACATTGGCTAGACGAAGTGCCTGGATGTTTGGCATTAAGTTTTTAATGCTTAAAAATTTTCTCCAGGGTTACCATAGTCGAGGAAAAGAGTCCAAGAAGTAGCACTTAACCCAGCCAAGATCGGCTGGAAGAAGCGCCTGGACGTTTGGACTTTCGCTTTTAAAAAATTTAAAAATTTTCTCCAGGGTGGCAGGGGTTGAGTGGAAAAGAGTCCAAGAAGTAGCACCTTTCACGGCCAACATTGGCTAGACGAAGTGCCTGGATGTTTGGCATTAAGTTTTGAATTCTTAAAAATTTTCTCCAGGGTTACCATAGTCGAGTAGAAAAGAGTCCAAGAAGTAGCACTTAACCCAGCCAAGATCGGCTGGAAGAAGCGCCTGGACGTTTGGACTTTCACTTTAAAAAATTTAAAAATTTTCTCCAGGGTGGCAGGGGTTGAGTGAAATAGAGTCCAAGAAGTAGCACCTTTCATGGCCAAGATTGGCTAGATGAAGTGCCTGGATGTTTGGTATTAAGTTTTGAATTCTTAAAACTTTTCTCCAGGGTTACCATGGTCGAGTGGAAAAGCGTCCAAGAAGTAGCACCTTTCAGCCAACATTGGCTGGATAAAGCGCCTGGACGTTTGGCCTTTCGTTTTGAAAAATTAAAAAAATTTCTCCTGGGTGGCAGTGGTTGAGTGGAAAAGAGTCCAAGAAGTAGCACCTTTCACGGACAAGATTGGCTAGATGAAGCGCCTGGATGTTTGGGCTCAGGTTTTGAAAGCTTAAACATTTTCTCCAGGGTTACCATGGTCGAGTGGAAATTGTCTGAGAAATCAATCCTATTCCAGCCAAGATCGGCTAGATGAAGCACCTGGATGGCTGGACTTAGGTTTTGAAAAATTTAAAAATTTTCTCCAGGGTGGCAGGGGTTGAGTGAAATAGAGTCAAGAAGTAGCACCTTTCATGGCCAAGATTGGCTAGATGAAGTGCCTGGATGTTTGGCATTAATTTTTGAATTCTTAAAACTTTTCTCCAGGGTTACCATAGTCGAGTGGAAAAGCGTCCAAGAAGTAGCACTTAACCCAGCCAACATTGGCTGGATGAAGCGCCTGGACGTTTGGCCTTTCGCTTTGAAAAATTAAAAATTTCTCCAGGGTTGCAGTGGTTGAGAGGAAAAGAGTCCAAGAAGTAGCACCTTTCACGGCCAAGATTGGCTAGATGAAGCGCCTGGATGTTTGCCATTAAGTTTTGAATTCTTAAAAATTTTCTCCAGGGTTACCATGGTCAAGTGGAAAAGCGTCAAGAAGTAGCACTTAACCCAGCCAAGATTGGCTGGATGAAAGCGCCTGGACGTTTGGCCTTTCGCTTTTGAAAATTTAAAAAATTCCTCCTGGGTGGCAGTGGTTGAGTGGAAAAGAGTCCAAGAAGTAGCACCTTTCACGGACAAGATTGGCTAGATGAAGCGCCTGGATGTTTGGGCTCAGGTTTTGAAAGCTTAAACATTTTCTCCAGGGTTACCATGGTCGAGAGGGGGAAATTGTCTGAGAAATCAATCCTATTCCAGCCAAGATCGGCTAGATGAAGCACCTGGATGGCTGGACTTAGGTTTTGAAAAAATTAAAAAATTTTCTCCAGGGTGGCAGGGGTTGAGTGAAATAGAGTCAAGAAGTAGCACCTTTCATGGCCAAGATTGGCTAGATGAAGTGCCTGGATGTTTGGCATTAAGTTTTGAATTCTTAAAACTTTTCTCCAGGGTTACCATAGTCGAGTGGAAAAGCGTCCAAGAAGTAGCACTTAACCCAGCCAAGATTGGCTGGATGAAGCGCCTGGACGTTTGGACTTTCGCTTTTGAAAAATTAAAAATTTCCTCCAGGGTTGCAGTGGTTGAGAGGAAAAGAGTCAAGAAGTAGCACCTTTCACGGCCAAGATTGGCTAGATGAAGCGCCTGGATGTTTGGCATTAAGTTTTGAATTCTTAAAAATTTTCTCCAGGCTTGCCATGGTTGAGTGGAAAAGCGTCCAAGAAGTAGCACTTAACCCAGACAAGATCGGCTGGCTGAAGCGCCTGGATGTTTGGGCTCAGGTTTTGAAAGCTTAAACATTTTCTCCAGGGTTACCATGGTCGAGGGGGAAATTGTCTGAGAAATCACACCTATTCCGGCCAAGATCGGCTAGATGAAGCACCTGGATGGCTGGACTTAGGTTTTGAAAATTAAAAAATTTTCTCCAGGTTGGCAGTGGTTGAGTGGAAAAGAGTCCAAGAAGTAGCACCTTTCACGGCCAAGATTGGCTAGATGAAGCGCCTGGATGTTTGGCATTAAGTTTTGAATTCTTAAAAATTTTCTCCAGGGTTACCATAGTCGAGTAGAAAAGAGTCCAAGAAGTAGCACTTAACCCAGCCAAGATCGGCTGGAAGAAGCGCCTGGACGTTTGGACTTTAGGTTTTAAAAATTTAAAAATTTTCTCCAGGGTGGCAGGGGTTGAGTGAAAAAGAGTCAAGAAGTAGCACCTTTCATGGCCAAGATTGGCTAGATGAAGCGCCTGGATGTTTGGCATTAAGTTTTGAATTCTTAAAAATTTTCTCCAGGGTTACCATGGTCGAGTGGAAAAGCGTCCAAGAAGTAGCACTTAACCCAGCCAAGATCGGCTGGATGAAGCGCCTGGATGTTTGGGCTTTAAGTTTTGAAAAATTAAAAATTTTCTCCAGGGTGGCAGTGGTTGAGTGGAAAAGAGTCCAAGAAGTAGCACCTTTCACGGACAAGATTGGCTAGATGAAGCGCCTGGATGTTTGGGCTCAGGTTTTGAAAGCTTAAACATTTTCTCCAGGGTTACCATGGTCGAGGGGAAAATTGTCTGAGAAATAGCACCTATTCCGGCCAAGATCGGCTAGATGAAGCACCTGGATGGCTGGACTTAGGTTTTGAAAATTAAAAAAATTTCTCTAGGGTGGCAGTGGTTGAGTGGAAAAGAGTCCAAGAAGTAGCACCTTTCACGGCCAAGATTGGCTAGATGAAGCGCCTGGATGTTTGGCATTAAGTTTTGAATTCTTAAAAATTTTCTCCAGGGTTACCATAGTCGAGTGGAAAAGCGTCAAGAAGTAGCACTTAACCCAGCCAAGATTGGCTGGATGAAGCGCCTGGACGTTTGGACTTCAGGTTTGAAAAATTTAAAAATTTTCTCCAGGGTGGCAGTGGTTGAGTGGAAAAGAGTCCAAGAAGTAGCACCTTTCACGGCCAAGATTGGCTAGATGAAGCGCCTGGATGTTTGGCATTAAGTTTTGAATTCTTAAAAATTTTCTCCAGGGTTACCATGGTCGAGTGGAAAAGCGTCCAAGAAGTAGCACTTAACCCAGCCAACATTGGCTGGATAAAGCGCCTGGACGTTTGGCCTTTCGCTTTGAAAAATTAAAAAAAATTCCTCCTGGGTGGCAGTGGTTGAGTGGAAAAGAGTCCAAGAAGTAGCACCTTTCACGGACAAGATTGGCTAGATGAAGCGCCTGGATGTTTGGGCTCAGGTTTTGAAAGCTTAAACATTTTCTCCAGGGTTACCATGGTCGAGGGGGAAATTGTCTGAGAAATCAATCCTATTCCGGCCAAGATCGGCTAGATGAAGCACCTGGATGGCTGGACTTAGGTTTTGAAAATTAAAAAATTTTCTCCAGGGTGGCAGGGGTTGAGTGAAATAGAGTCCAAGAAGTAGCACCTTTCATGGCCAAGATTGGCTAGATGAAGTGCCTGGGTGTTTGGCATTAATTTTTGAATTCTTAAAACTTTTCTCCAGGGTTACCATAGTCGAGTGGAAAAGCGTCCAAGAAGTAGCACTTAACCCAGCCAACATTGGCTGGATGAAGCGCCTGGACGTTTGGCCTTTCGCTTTGAAAAATTAAAAAAATTCCTCCAGGGTTGCAGTGGTTGAGAGGAAAAGAGTCCAAGAAGTAGCACCTTTCACGGACAAGATTGGCTAGACGAAGCGCCTGGATGTTTGCCATTAAGTTTTGAATTCTTAAAAATTTTCTCCAGGCTTGCCATGGTTGAGTGGAAAAGCGTCCAAGAAGTAGCACTTAACCCAGACAAGATCGGCTGGCTGAAGCGCCTGGATGTTTGGGCTCAGGTTTTGAAAGCTTAAACATTTTCTCCAGGGTTACCATGGTCGAGGGGGAAATTGTCTGAGAAATCACACCTATTCCGGCCAAGATCGGCTAAATGAAGCACCTGGATGGCTGGACTTAGGTTTTGAAAATTAAAAAAATTTTTCTCCAGGTTGGCAGTGGTTGAGTGGAAAAGAGTCCAAGAAGTAGCACCTTTCACGGCCAAGATTGGCTAGACGAAGCGCCTGGATGTTTGGCATTAAGTTTTGAATTCTTAAAAATTTTCTCCAGGGTTACCATGGTCGAGTAGAAAAGAGTCAAGAAGTAGCACTTAACCCAGCCAAGATCGGCTGGATGAAGCGCCTGGACGTTTGGACTTTCGCTTTGAAAATTTAAAAATTTTCTCCAGGGTGGCAGGGGTTGAGTGAAATAGAGTCCAAGAAGTAGCACCTTTCACGGCCAAGATTGGCTAGATGAAGCGCCTGGATGTTTGGCATTAAGTTTTGAATTCTTAAAAATTTTCTCCAGGGTTGCCATGGTCGAGTGGAAAAACGTCCAAGAAGTAGCACTTAACCCAGACAAGATCGGCTGGCTGAAGCGCCTGGATGTTTGGGCTCAGGTTTTGAAAGCTTAAACATTTTCTCCAGGGTTACCATGGTCGAGGGGGAAATTGTCTGAGAAATCAAACCTATTCCGGCCAAGATCGGCTAGATGAAGCACCTGGATGGCTGGACTTAGGTTTTGAAAATTAAAAAATTTCCTCCAGGTTGGCAGTGGTTGAGTGGAAAAGAGTCCAAGAAGTAGCACCTTTCACGGCCAACATTGGCTAGACGAAGCACCTGGATGTTTGGCATTAAGTTTTGAATTCTTAAAAATTTTCTCCAGGGTTACCACAGTCGAGTAGAAAAGAGTCCAAGAAGTAGCACTTAACCCAGCCAAGATCGGCTGGCTGAAGCGCCTGGACGTTTGGACTTTCGCTTTGAAAATGTAAAAATTTTCTCCAGGGTGGCAGGGGTTGAGTGAAATAGAGTCCAAGAAGTAGCACCTTTCACGGCCAAGATTGGCTAGATGAAGCGCCTGGATGTTTGGCATTAAGTTTTGAATTCTTAAAAATTTTCTCCAGGGTTGCCATGGTCGAGTGGAAAAGCGTCCAAGAAGTAGCACTTAACCCAGACAAGAGCGGCTGGCTGAAGCGCCTGGATGTTTGGGCTCAGGTTTTGAAAGCTTAAACATTTTCTCCAGGGTTACCATGGGTCGAGGGGAAATTGTCTGAGAAATCAAACCTATTCGGCCAAGATCGGCTAGATGAAGCACCTGGATGGCTGGACTTAGGTTTTGAAAATAAAAAATTTCCTCCAGGTTGGCAGTGGTTGAGTGGAAAAGAGTCCAAGAAGTAGCACCTTTCACGGCCAAGATTGGCTAGATGAAGCGCCTGGATGTTTGGCATTAAGTTTTGAATTCTTAAAAATTTTCTCAGGGTTGCCATGGTCGAGTGGAAAAGCGTCCAAGAAGTAGCACTTAACCCAGACAAGATCGGCTGGCTGAAGCGCCTGGATGTTTGGGCTCAGGTTTTGAAAGCTTAAACATTTTCTCCAGGGTTACCATGGTCGAGGGGAAATTGTCTGAGAAATCAAACCTATTCGGCCAAGATCGGCTGGATGAAGCGCCTGGATATCTGGGTTCAGGTTTTGAAAATTAAAAATTTCCTCCAGGGTTGCAGGGTTGAATGGAAAAGAGTCCAAGAAGTAGCACACCTTTCACTGCCAAGATTGGCTAGATGAAGCGCCTGGATGTTTGGCATTAAATTTTGAATTCTTAAAAATTTTCTCCAGGGTTACCATGGTCGAGTGGAAAAGCGTCCAAGAAGTAGCACTTAACCCAGCCAAGATCGGCTGGATGAAGCGCCTAGATATCGGGACTCAGGTTTGAAAACTGCAAAAATTTCCTCCAGGGTGGCAGGGGTTGAATGGAAAAAGAGTCCAAGAAGTAGCACCTTTCACGGCCAAGATTGGCTAGATGAAGCACCTGGATGTTTGGCATTAAGTTTTGAATTCTTAAAAATTTTCTCCAGGGTTACCATGGTCGAGTGGAAAAGCGTCCAAGAAGTAGCACTTAACCCAGCCAAGATCGGCTGGATGAAGTGCCTGGACGTTTAGCATTAAGTTTTGAATTCTTAAAAAATTTTTTCTCCAGGGTTACCATAGTTGAGTAGAAAAGAGTCCAAGAAGTAGCACTTAACCCAGCCAAGATCGGCTGGATGAAGCGCCTGGACGTTTGGACTTTCGTTTTGAATTCTTAAAAATTTTCTCCAGGGTTGCCATGGTCGAGTGGAAAAGCGTCCAAGAAGTAGCACTTAACCCAGCCAAGATCGGCTGGCTGAAGCGCCTGGATGTTTGGGGCTCAGGTTTTGAAAGCTTAAACATTTTCTCCAGGGTTACCATGCTCGAGGGGAAATTGTCTGAGAAATCAAACCTATTCCGCCAAGATCGGCTAGATGAAGCACCTGGATGGCTGGACTTAGGTTTTGAAAATTAAAAAACTTCCTCCAGGTTGGCAGGGGTTGAGTGAAATAGAGTCCAAGAAGTAGCACTTTCACGGCCAAGATTGGCTAGGACGAAGCGCCTGGATGTTTGGCATTAAGTTTTGAATTCTTAAAAATTTTCTCCAGGGTTACCATAGTCGAGTAGAAAAGAGTCCAAGAAGTAGCACTTAACCCAGCCAAGATAGGCTGGATGAAGCGCCTGGACGTTTGGACTTTCGCTTTGAAAATTTAAAAATTTTCTCCAGGGTGGCAGGGGTTGAGTGAAATAGAGTCCAAGAAGTAGCACCTTTCACGGCCAAGATTGGCTAGATGAAGCGCCTGGATGTTTGGCATTAAGTTTTGAATTCTTAAAAATTTTCTCCAGGGTTACCATAGTCGAGTAGAAAAGAGTCCAAGAAGTAGCACTTAACTCAGCCAAGATCGGTTGGATGAAGCGCCTGGATGTTTGGACTTTCGCTTTGAAAATTTAAAAATTTTCTCCAGGGTGGCAGGGGTTGAGTGAAATAGAGTCAAGAAGTAGCACCTTTCACGGCCAAGATTGGCTAGATGAAGCGCCTGGATGTTTGGCATTAAGTTTTGAATTCTTAAAAATTTTCTCCAGGGTTGCCATGGTCAAGTGGAAAAGCATCCAAGAAGTAGCACTTAACCCAGACAAGATCGGCTGGCTGAAGCGCCTGGATGTTTGGGCTCAGGTTTTGAAAGCTTAAACATTTTCTCCAGGGTTACCATGGTCGAGGGGGAAATTGTCTGAGAAATCAAACCTATTCCGCCAAGATCGGCTAGATGAAGCACCTGGATGGCTGGACTTAGGTTTTGAAAATTAAAAAATTTCCTCCAGGTTGGCAGTGGTTGAGTGGAAAAGAGTCCAAGAAGTAGCACCATTCACGGCCAAGATTGGCTAGACAAAGCGCCTGGATTTTTGGCATTAAGTTTTGAATTCTTAAAAATTTTCTCCAGGGTTACCATAGTCGAATAGAAAAGAGTCCAAGAAGTAGAACTTAACCCAGCCAAGATCGGCTGAATGAAGCGCCTGGACGTTTGGACTTTCGCTTTGAAAATTTAAAAATTTCCTCCAGGGTGGCAGGGGTTGATTAAAATAGAGTCCAAGAAGTAGCACCTTTCATGGCCAAGATTGGTTGGATGAAGCGCCTGGATGTTTGGCATTAAGTTTTGAATTCTTAAAAATTTTCTCCAGGGTTACCATAGTCGAGTAGAAAAGAGTCCAAGAAGTAGCACTTAACCCAGCTAAGATCGGCTGGATGAAGCGCTTGGACGTTTGGACTTTCGCTTTGAAAATTAAAAAATTTTCTCCAGGCTGGCAGGGGTTGAGTGAAATAGAGTCCAAGAAGTAGCACCTTTCACGGCCAAGATTGGCTAGAAGAAGTGTCTGGATGTTTGGCATTAAGTTTTGAATTCTTAAAAATTTTCTCCAGGGTTACTATAGTCGAGTAGAAAAGAGTCCAAGAAGTAGCACTTAACCCAGCCAAGATCGGCTGGATGAAGCGCCTGGACGTTTGGACTTTCGCTTTGAAAATTTAAAAATTTCTTCCAGAGTGGCAGTGGTTGAGTGGAAAAGAGTCCAAGAAGTAGCACCTTTCACGGCCAAGATTGGCTAGATGAAGCACCTGGATGCTTAGCTTTAAGTTTTGAATTCTTAATAATTTTCTCCAGGGTTACCATGGTCGAGTGGAAAAGCGTCCAAGAAGTAGCACTTAACCCAGCCAAGATCGGCTGGATGAAGCGCCTAGATATCTGGACTCAGGTTTTGAATTCTTAAAAATTTTCTCCAGGGTTACCATGGTCGAGTGGAAAAGCGTCCAAGAAGTAGCACTTAACCCAGCCAACATTGGCTGGATGAAGCGCCTGGACGTTTGGCCTTTTGCTTTGAAAATTAAAAAATTTCCTCCAGGATGGCAGTGGTTGAGTGGAAAAGCGTCCAAGAAGTAGCACCTTTCACGGACACGATTGGCTAGACGAAGCGCCTGGATGTTTGGCATTAAGTTTTGAATTCTTAAAAATTTTCTCCAGGGTTACCATAGTCGAGTAGAAAAGAGTCAAGAAGTAGCACTTAACCCAGCCAAGATCGGCTGGATGAAGCGCCTGGACTTTTGGACTTTCGCTTTGAAAATTTAAAAATTTTCTCCAGGGTGGCAGGAGTTGAGTGAAATAGAGTCCAAGAAGTAGCACCTTTCACGGCCAAGATTGGCTAGATGAAGCGCCTGGATGTTTGGCATTAAGTTTTGAATTCTTAAAAATTTTCTCCAGGGTTGCCATGGTCGAGTGGAAAAGCGTCCAAGAAGTAGCACTTAACCCAGACAAGATCGGCTGCCTGAAGCGCCTGGATGTTTGGGCTCAGGTTTTGAAAGCTTAAACATTTTCTCCAGGGTTACCATGGTCGAGGGTGAAATTGTCTGAGAAATCAAACCTATTCTGGCCAAGATCGGCTAGATGAAGCACCTGGATGGCTGGACTAAGGTTTTGAAAATTAAAAAAATTCCTCCAGGTTGGCAGTGGTTGAGTGGAAAAGAGTCCAAGAAGTAGCACCTTTCACGGCCAAGATTGGCTAGATGAAGCGACTGGATGTTTGGCATTAAGTTTTGAATTCTTAAAAATTTTCTCCAGGGTTACCATAGTCGAGTAGAAAAGAGTCAAGAAGTAGCACTTAACCCAGCCAAGATCGGCTGGATGAAGCGCCTGGACGTTTAAACTTTTGCTTTGAAAATTTAAAAATTTTCTCCAGGGTGGCAGGGGTTGAGTGAAATAGAGTCAAGAAGTAGCACCTTTCACGGCCAAGATTGGCTAGATGAAGCGCCTGGATGTTTGGCATTAAGTTTTGAATTCTTAAAAATTTTCTCCAGGGTTACCATAGTCGAGTAGAAACGAGGTCAAGAAGTAGCATTTAACCCAGCCAAGATCGGCTGGACATTTGGATGTTTTTCAGGCTTTGAAAATTTAAAAATTTTCTCCAGGTTGGCAGTGGTTGAGTGGAAAAGAGTCCAAGAAGTAGCACCTTTCACGGCCAAGATTGGCTAGATGAAGCGCCTGGATGTTTGGCATTAAGTTTTGAATTCTTAAAAATTTTCTCCAGGGTTGCCATGGTCGAGTGGAAAAGCGTCCAAGAAGTAGCACTTAACCCAGACAAGAGCGGCTGGCTGAAGCGCCTGGATGTTTGGGCTCAGGTTTTGAAAGCTTAAACATTTTCTCCAGGGTTACCATGGTCGAGGGGGAAATTGTCTGAGAAATCAAACCTATTCCGGCCAAGATCGGCTAGATGAAGCACCTGGATGGCTGGACTTAGGTTTTGAAAATTAAAAAATTTCCTCCAGGTTGGCAGTGGTTGAGTGGAAAAGAGTCCAAGAAGTAGCACCTTTCACGGCCAAGATTGGCTAGATGAAGCGCCTGGATGTTTGGCATTAAGTTTTGAATTCTTAAAAATTTTCTCCAGGGTTGCCATGGTCGAGTGGAAAAGCGTCAAGAAGTAGCACTTAACCCAGACAAGATCGGCTGGCTGAAGCGCCTGGATGTTTGGGCTCAGGTTTTGAAAGCTTAAACATTTTCTCCAGGGTTACCATGGTCGAGGGGGAAATTGTCTGAGAAATCAAACCTATTCCGGCCAAGATCGGCTAGATGAAGCACCTGGATGGCTGGACTTAGGTTTTGAAAATTAAAAAATTTCCTCCAGGTTGGCAGTGGTTGAGTGGAAAAGAGTCCAAGAAGTAGCACCTTTCACGGCCAAGATTGGCTAGATGAAGCGCCTGGATGTTTGGCATTAAGTTTTGAATTCTTAAAATTTTCTCGAGGGTTGCCATGGTCGAGTGGAAAAGCGTCCAAGAAGTAGCACTTAACCCAGACAAGATCGGCTGGCTGAAGCGCCTGGATGTTTGGGCTCAGGTTTTGAAAGCTTAAACATTTTCTCCAGGGTTACCATGGTCGAGGGGAAATTGTCTGAGAAATCAAACCTATTCCGGCCAAGATCGGCTAGATGAAGCACCTGGATGGCTGGACTTAGGTTTTGAAAATTAAAAAATTTTCTCCAGGTTGGCAGTGGTTGAGTGGAAAAGAGTCCAAGAAGTAGCACCTTTCACGGCCAAGATTGGCTAGATGAAGCGCCTGGATGTTTGGCATTAAGTTTTGAATTCTTAAAAATTTTCTCCAGGGTTGCCATGGTCGAGTGGAAAAGCGTCCAAGAAGTAGCACTTAACCCAGACAAGATCGGCTGGCTGAAGCGCCTGGATGTTTGGGCTCAGGTTTTGAAAGCTTAAACATTTTCTCCATGGTTACCATGGTCGAGGGGGAAATTGTCTGAGAAATCAAACCTATTCCGGCCAAGATCGGCTAGATGAAGCACCTGGATGGCTGGACATAGGTTTTGAAAATTAAAAAATTTCCTCCAGGTTGGCAGTGGTTGAGTGGAAAAGAGTCCAAGAAGTAGGACCTTTCACGGCCAACATTGGCTAGACGAAGTGCCTGGATGTTTGGCATTAAGTTTTTAATTCTTAAAAATTTTCTCCAGGGTTACCATAGTCGAGTAGAAAAAGAGTCAGAAGTAGCACTTAACCCAGCCAAGATCGGCTGGAAGAAGCGCCTGGACGTTTGGACTTTCGCTTTTAAAAAATTTAAAAATTTTCTCCAGGGTGGCAGGGGTTGAGTGAAATAGAGTCCAAGAAGTAGCACCTTTCATGTCCAAGATTGGCTAGATGAAGTGCCTGGATGTTTGGCATTAAGTTTTGAATTCTTAAAACTTTTCTCCAGGGTTACCATGGTCGAGTGGAAAAGCGTCCAAGAAGTAGCACTTAACCCAGCCAACATTGGCTGGATGAAGCGCCTGGACGTTTGGCCTTTCGCTTTGAAAAATTAAAAAAAATTCCTCCTGGGTGGCAGTGGTTGAGTGGAAAAGAGTCCAAGAAGTAGCACCTTTCACGGACAAGATTGGCTAGATGAAGCGCCTGGATGTTTGGGCTCAGGTTTTGAAAGCTTAAACATTTTCTCCAGGGTTACCATGGTCGAGGGGGAAATTGACTGAGAAATCAAACCTATTCCGGCCAAGATCGGCTAGATGAAGCACCTGGATGGCTGGACTTAGGTTTTGAAAATTAAAAAATTTCCTCCAGGTTGGCAGTGGTTGAGTGGAAAAGAGTCCAAGAAGTAGCACCTTTCACGGCCAAGATTGGCTAGACGAAGTGCCTGGATGTTTGGCATTAAGTTTTTAATTCTTAAAAATTTTCTCCAGGGTTACCATAGTCGAGTAGAAAAGAGTCCAAGAAGTAGCACTTAACCCAGCCAAGATCGGCTGGAAGAAGCGCCTGGACGTTTGGACTTTAGGTTTTGAAAAATTAAAAAATTTTCTCCAGGGTGGCAGGGGTTGAGTGGAAAAGAGTCCAAGAAGTAGCACCTTTCACGGCCAAGATTGGCTAGATGAAGCGCCTGGATGTTTGGCATTAAGTTTTGAATTCTTAAAAATTTTCTCCAGGGTTACCATAGTCGAGTAGAAAAGAGTCAAGAAGTAGCACTTAACCCAGCCAAGATCGGCTGGATGAAGCGCCTGGACGTTTGGACTTTCGCTTTTGAAAATTAAAAAATTTCTCCAGGGTGGCAGGGGTTGAGTGAAATAGAGAGTCAAGAAGTAGCACCTTTCATGGCCAAGATTGGCTAGATGAAGTGCCTGGATGTTTGGCATTAAGTTTTGAATTCTTAAAACTTTTCTCCAGGGTTACCATGGTCGAGTGGAAAAGCGTCCAAGAAGTAGCACTTAACCCAGCCAACATTGGCTGGATGAAGCGCCTGGACGTTTGGCCTTTTCGCTTTGAAAAATTAAAAAATTTTCTCCTGGGTGGCAGTGGTTGAGTGGAAAAGAGTCCAAGAAGTAGCACCTTTCACGGACAAGATTGGCTAGATGAAGCGCCTGGATGTTTGGGCTCAGGTTTTGAAAGCTTAAACATTTTCTCCAGGGTTACCATGGTCGAGGGGGAAATTGTCTGAGAAATCAAACCTATTCCGGCCAAGATCGGCTAGATGAAGCACCTGGATGGCTGGACTTAGGTTTTGAAAATTAAAAATTTCCTCCAGGTTGGCAGTGGTTGAGTGGAAAGAGTCCAAGAAGTAGCACCTTTCACGGCCAAGATTGGCTAGGATGAAGTGCCTGGATGTTTGGCATTAAGTTTTGAATTCTTAAAAATTTTCTCCAGGGTTACCATAGTCGAGTAGAAAAGAGTCCAAGAAGTAGCACTTAACCCAGCCAAGATCGGCTGGAAGAAGCGCCTGGACGTTTGGACTTTCGCTTTTAAAAAATTTAAAAATTTTCTCCAGGGTGGCAGGGGTTGAGTGGAAAAGAGTCCAAGAAGTAGCACCTTTCACGGCCAAGATTGGCTAGACGAAGTGCCTGGATGTTTGGCATTAAGTTTTGAATTCTTAAAAATTTTCTCCAGGGTTACCATAGTCGAGTAGAAAAGAGTCCAAGAAGTAGCACTTAACCCAGCCAAGATCGGCTGGATGAAGCGCCTGGGCGTTTGGACTTTCGGTTTTAAAAATTTAAAAATTTTCTCCAGGGTGGCAGGGTTGAGTGGAAAAGAGTCCAAGAAGTAGCACCTTTCACGGCCAAGATTGGCTAGACGAAGCGACTGGATGTTTGGCATTAAGTTTTTAATTCTTAAAAATTTTCTCCAGGGTTACCATAGTCGAGTAGAAAAGAGTCCAAGAAGTAGCACTTAACCCAGCCAAGATCGGCTGGATGAAGCGCCTGGACGTTTGGACTTTCACTTTTAAAAATTTAAAAAATTTTCTCCAGGGTGGCAGGGGTTGAGTGAAATAGAGTCCAAGAAGTAGCACCTTTCATGGCCAAGATTGGCTAGATGAAGTGCCTGGATGTTTGGTATTAAGTTTTGAATTCTTAAAACTTTTCTCCAGGGTTACCATGGTCGAGTGGAAAAGAGTCCAAGAAGTAGCACTTAACAAGGCCAAGATTGGCTGGATGAAGCGCCTGGGCGTTTGGCCTTTCGCTTTGAAAAATTAAAAAATTCCTCCTGGGTGGCAGTGGTTGAGTGGAAAAGAGTCCAAGAAGTAGCACCTTTCACGGACAAGATTGGCTAGATGAAGCGCCTGGATGTTTGGGCTCAGGTTTTGAAAGCTTAAACATTTTCTCCAGGGTTACCATGGTCGAGGGGGAAATTGTCTGAGAAATCAATCCTATTCCGGCCAAGATCGGCTAGATGAAGCACCTGGATGGCTGGACTTAGGTTTTGAAAATTAAAAATTTTCTCCAGGGTGGCAGGGTTGAGTGGAAAAGAGTCCAAGAAGTAGCACCTTTCATGGCCAAGATTGGCTAGATGAAGTGCCTGGATGTTTGGCATTAATTTTTGAATTCTTAAAAATTTTCTCCAGGGTTACCATAGTCGAGTGGAAAAGAGTCAAGAAGTAGCACTTAACCCAGCCAAGATTGGCTGGATGAAGCGCCTGGACGTTTGGACTTCGCTTTGAAAAATTTAAAAAATTCCTCCAGGGTTGCAGTGGTTGAGAGGAAAAAGAGTCCAAGAAGTAGCACCTTTCACGGCCAAGATTGGCTAGATGAAGCGCCTGGATGTTTGGCATTAAGTTTTGAATTCTTAAAAATTTTCTCCAGGGTTGCCATGGTTGAGTGGAAAAGAGTCCAAGAAGTAGCACTTAACCCAGCCAAGATCGGCTGGCTGAAGCGCCTGGATGTTTGGGCTCAGGTTTTGAAAGCTTAAACATTTTCTCCAGGGTTACCATGGTCGAGGGGGAAATTGTCTGAGAAATCACACCTATTCCGGCCAAGATCGGCTAGATGAAGCACCTGGATGGCTGGACTTAGGTTTTGAAAATTAAAAAAATTTTCTCCAGGTTGGCAGTGGTTGAGTGGAAAAGAGTCCAAGAAGTAGCACCTTTCACGGCCAAGATTGGCTAGATGAAGCGCCTGGATGTTTGGCATTAAGTTTTGAATTCTTAAAAATTTTCTCCAGGGTTACCATAGTCGAGTAGAAAAGAGTCCAAGAAGTAGCACTTAACCCAGCCAAGATCGGCTGGATGAAGCGCCTGGACGTTTGGACTTTCGCTTTGAAAATTTAAAAATTTTCTCCAGGGTGGCAGGGGTTGAGTGAAATAGAGTCCAAGAAGTAGCACCTTTCACGGCCAAGATTGGCTAGATGAAGCGCCTGGATGTTTGGCATTAAGTTTTGAATTCTTAAAAAATTTTCTCCAGGTTTACCATGGTCGAGTGGAAAAGCGTCCAAGAAGTAGCACTTAACCCAGCCAAGATCGGCTGGCTGAAGCGCCTGGATGTTTGGGCTCAGGTTTTGAAAGCTTAAACATTTTCTCCAGGGTTACCATGGTCGAGGGGAAATTGTCTGAGAAATCAAACCTATTCCGGCCAAGATCGGCTAGATGAAGCACCTGGATGGCTGGACTTAGGTTTTGAAAATTAAAAAATTTCCTCCAGGTTGGCAGTGGTTGAGTGGAAAAGAGTCCAAGAAGTAGCACCTTTCACGGCCAAGATTGGCTAGATGAAGCACCTGGATGTTTGGGCATTAAGTTTTGAATTCTTAAAAAATTTTCTCCAGGGGGCACCACAGTCGAGTGGAAAAAAGAGTCCAAGAAGTAGCACCTAACCCAGCCAAGATCGGCTGGATGAAGCGCCTGGATGTTTGGACTTTAAGTTTTGAAAATTAAAAAATTTTCTCCAGGGTGGCACCATGGTTGAGTGAAATAGAGTCCAAGAAGTAGCACCTTTCACGGCCAAGATTGGCTAGGATGAAGCGCCTGGATGTTTGGCATTAAGTTTTGAATTCTTAAAATTTTCTCCAGGGTGGCCATGGTCGAGTGGAAAAGCGTCCAAGAAGTAGCACTTTAACCCAGCCAAGATCGGCTGGATGAAGCGCCTGGATGTTTGGGCTCAGGTTTTGAAAGCTTAAACATTTTCTCCAGGGTTACCATGGTCGAGGGGAAATTGTCTGAGAAATCAAACCTATTCCAGCCAAGATCGGCTAGATGAAGCACCTGGATGGCTGGACTTAGGTTTTGAAAATTTAAAAATTTTCTCCAGGGTGGCAGTGGTTGAGTGAAAAAGAGTCCAAGAAGTAGCACCTTTCACGGCCAAGATTGGCTAGATGAAGCGCCTGGATGTTTGGCATTAAGTTTTGAATTCTTAAAAATTTTCTCCAGGGTTGCCATGGTCGAGTGGAAAAGCGTCAAGAAGTAGCACTTAACCCAGACAAGATCGGCTGGCTGAAGCGCCTGGATGTTTTGGGCTCAGGTTTTGAAAGCTTAAACATTTTCTCCAGGGTTACCATGCTCGAGGGAAATTGTCTGAGAAATCAAACCTATTCCGGCCAAGATCGGCTAGATGAAGCACCTGGATGGCTGGACTTAGGTTTTGAAAATTAAAAAAATTTTCTCCAGGTTGGCAGTGGTTGAGTGGAAAAGAGTCCAAGAAGTAGCACCTTTCACGGCCAAGATTGGCTAGATGAAGCGCCTGGATGTTTGGCATTAAGTTTTGAATTCTTAAAAATTTTCTCCAGGGTTACCATGGTCGAGTGGAAAAGCGTCAAGAAGTAGCACTTAACCCAGACAAGATCGGCTGGCTGAAGCGCCTGGATGTTTGGGCTCAGGTTTTGAAAGCTTAAACATTTTCTCCATGGTTACCATGGTCGAGGGGAAATAGAGAGAAATCAAACCTATTCCGGCCAAGATCGGCTAGATGAAGCACCTGGATGGCTGGACTTAGGTTTTGAAAATTAAAAATTTTTCTCCAGGTTGGCAGTGGTTGAGTGAAAAAGAGTCAAGAAGTAGCACCTTTCACGGCCAAGATTGGCTAGACGGAAGCGCCTGGATGTTTGGCATTAAGTTTTGAATTCTTAAAAATTTTCTCCAGGGTTACGATAGTCGAGTAGAAAAGAGTCCAAGAAGTAGCACTTAACCCAGCCAAGATCGGCTGGATGAAGCGCCTGGACGTTTGGACTTAGGCTTTGAAAATTTTAAAAATTTCCTCCAGGGTGGCAGGGTTGAGTGAAAGAGTCCAAGAAGTAGCACCTTTCACGGCCAAGATTGGCTAGATGAAGCGCCTGGATGTTTGGCATTAAGTTTTGAATTCTTAAAAATTTTCTCCAGGGTTACCATAGTCGAGTAGAAAAGAGTCCAAGAAGTAGCACTTAACCCAGCCAAGATCGGCTGGATGAAGCACCTGGATGTTTGGACTTTCGCTTTGAAAATTTAAAAATTTTCTCCAGGGTGGCAGGGGTTGAGTGAAATAGAGTCCAAGAAGTAGCACCTTTCACGGCCAAGATTGGCTAGATGAATCGCCTGGATGTTTGGCATTAAGTTTTGAATTCTTAAAAATTTTCTCCAGGGTTACCATAGTCGAGTAAAAAAGAGTCCAAGAAGTAGCACTTAACCCAGCCAAGATCGGCTGGATGAAGCGCCTGGACGTTTGGACTTTAGGTTTTGAAAATTTAAAAATTTTTCTCCAGGGTGGCAGGGGTTGAGTGAAAAGAGTCCAAGAAGTAGCACCTTTCACGGCCAAGATTGGCTAGATGAAGCGCCTGGATGTTTGGCATTAAGTTTTGAATTCTTAAAAATTTTCTCCAGGGTTGCCATGGTCGACTGGAAAAGCGTCCAAGAAGTAGCACTTAACCCAGCCAAGATCGGCTGGCTGAAGCGCCTGGATGTTTGGGCTCAGGTTTTGAAAGCTTAAACATTTTCTCCAGGGTTACCATGGAGTGGGGAAATTGTCTGAGAAATCAAACCTATTCCGGCCAAGATCGGCTAGATGAAGCACCTGGATGGCTGGACTTAGGTTTTGAAAATTAAAAATTTTCTCCAGGTTGGCAGTGGTTGAGTGGAAAAGAGTCCAAGAAGTAGCACTTTTCACGGCCAAGATTGGCTAGATGAAGCGCCTGGATGTTTGGACTTAAGTTTTGAAAAATTAAAAATTTTCTCCAGGTTTGGCATGGTTGAGTGGAAAAGCGTCCAAGAAGTAGCACCTTTCACCCAGCCAAGATTGGCTGGCTGAAGCGCCTGGATGTTTGGGGCTCAGGTTTTGAAATTTAAAAATTTTCTCCAGGGTTACCATGGTCGAGGGGAAATTGTCTGAGAAATCAGCACTATTCCAGCCAAGATCGGCTAGATGAAGCACCTGGATGGCTGGACTTAGGTTTTGAAAATTAAAAAATTTCCTCCAGGTTGGCAGTGGTTGAGTGGAAAAGAGTCCAAGAAGTAGCACCTTTCACGGCTAAGATTGGCTAGACGAAGCGCCTGGATGTTTGGCATTAAGTTTTGAATTCTTAAAAATTTTCTCCAGGGTTACCATAGTCGAGTAGAAAAGAGTTCAAGAAGTAGCACTTAACCCAGCCAAGATCGGCTGGATAAAGCGCCTGGATGTTTGGACTTTCAGGCTTTGAAAATTTAAAAATTTTCTCCAGGGTGGCAGGGGTTGAGTGAAATAGAGTCCAAGAAGTAGCACCTTTCACGGCCAAGATTGGCTAGATGAAGCGCCTGGATGTCTGGCATTAAGTTTTGAATTCTTAAAAATTTTCTCCAGGGTTACCATAGTCGAGTAGAAAAGAGTCCAAGAAGTAGCACTTAACCCAGCCAAGATCGTCTGGTTGAAGCGCCTGGATGTTTCGGCTCAGGTTTTGAAAGCTTAAACATTTTCTCCAGGGTTACCATGCTCGAGGGGGAAAGTGTCTGAGAAATCAAACCTATTCCGGCCAAGATCGGCTAGATGAAGCACCTGGATGGCTGGACTTAGGTTTTGAAAATTAAAAAATTTCCTCCAGGTGGGCAGTGGTTGAGTGGAAAAGAGTCCAAGAAGTAGCACCTTTCACGGCCAAGATTGGCTAGACGAAGCGCCTGGATGTTTGGCAGTAAGTTTTGAATTCTTAAAAATTTTCTCCAGGGTTACCATAGTCGAGTAGAAAAGTGTCCAAGAAGTAGCACTTAACCCAGCCGAGATCGGCTGGATGAAGCGCCTGGTCGTTTGGACTTTTGCTTTGAAATTTTAAAAACTTTCTCCATGGTGGCAGGGGTTGAGTGGAAAAGAGACCAAGAAGTAGCACCTTTCACGGCCAAGATTGGCTAGATGAAGCGCCTGGATGTTTGGCATTAAGTTTTGAATTCTTAAAACTTTTCTCCAGGGTTACCATGGTCGAGTGGAAAAGCTTCCAAGAAGTAGCACTTAAATCAGCCAAGATCGGCTGGCTGAAGCGCCTGGATGTTTGGGCTCAGGTTTTGAAAGCTTAAAAGTTTTCTGCAGGGTTACCAAGGGTCAAGGGGGAAATTGACTGAGAAATCAAACCTATTCCGGCCAAGATCGGCTGGATGAAGCGCCTAGATATCTGGACTCAGGTTTTGAAAACTAAAAAATTTCCTCCAGGGTGGCAGGAGTTGAGTGGAAAAGAGTCCAAGAATTAGCACCTTTCAAGGCCAAGATTGGCTAGATGAAGCGCCTGGATGGCTGGACTTAGGTTTTGAAAATTAAAAAATTTCCTCCAGGGTGGCAGTGGTTGAGTGGAAAAGAGTCCAAGAAGTAGCACCTTTCACGGCCAAGATTGGCTAGATGAAGCGCCTGGATGTTTTGCATTAAGTTTTGAATTCTTAAAAATTTTCTCCAGGGTTACCATGGTCGAGTGGAAAAGCGTCCAAGAAGTAGCACTTAACCCAGCCAAGATCGGCTGGATGAAGCGCCTAGATATCTGGACTCAGGTTTTGAAAATTAAAAAATTTTCTCCAGGGTGGCAGGGGTTGAGTGGAAAATACTCCAAGAAGTAGCACCTTTCACGGCCAAGATTGGCTAGATGAAGCGCCTGGATGTTTGGCATTAAGTTTTGAATTCTTAAAAATTTTCTCCAGGGTTACCATAGTCGAGTAGAAAAGAGTCCAAGAAGTAGCACTTAACCCAGCCAAGATCGGCTGGATAAAGCGCCTGGATGTTTGGACTTTCGCTTTGAAAATTTAAAAATTTTCTCCAGGGTGGCAGGGGTTGAGTGAAATAGAGTCCAAGAAGTAGCACCTTTCACGGCCAAGATTGGCTAGATGAAGCGCCTGGATGTTTGGCATTAAGTTTTGAATTCTTAAAAATTTTCTCCAGGGTTACCATAGTCGAGTAGAAAAGAGTCCAAGAAGTAGCACTTAACCCAGCCAAGATCGTCTGGTTGAAGCGCCTGGATGTTTCGGCTCAGGTTTTGAAAGCTTAAACATTTTCTCCAGGGTTACCATGCTCGAGGGGGAAAGTGTCTGAGAAATCAAACCTATTCCGGCCAAGATCGGCTAGATGAAGCACCTGGATGGCTGGACTTAGGTTTTGAAAATTAAAAAATTTCCTCCAGATGGGCAGTGGTTGAGTGGAAAAGAGTCCAAGAAGTAGCACCTTTCACGGCCAAGATTGGCTAGACAGAAGCGCCTGGATGTTTGGCAGTAAGTTTGAATTCTTAAAAATTTTCTCCAGGGTTACCATAGTCGAGTAGAAAAGTGTCCAAGAAGTAGCACTTAACCCAGCCGAGATCGGCTGGATGAAGCGCCTGGACGTTTGGACTTTTGCTTTGAAATTTTAAAAACTTTCTCCATGGTGGCAGGGGTTGAGTGGAAAAGAGACCAAGAAGTAGCACCTTTCACGGCCAAGATTGGCTAGATGAAGCGCCTGGATGTTTGGCATTAAGTTTTGAATTCTTAAAACTTTTCTCCAGGGTTACCATGGTCGAGTGGAAAAGCTTCCAAGAAGTAGCACTTAAATCAGCCAAGATCGGCTGGCTGAAGCGCCTGGATGTTTGGGCTCAGGTTTTGAAAGCTTAAAAGTTTTCTGCAGGGTTACCAAGGGTCAAGGGGGAAATTGACTGAGAAATCAAACCTATTCCGGCCAAGATCGGCTGGATGAAGCGCCTAGATATCTGGACTCAGGTTTTGAAAACTAAAAAATTTCCTCCAGGGTGGCAGGAGTTGAGTGGAAAAGAGTCCAAGAATTAGCACCTTTCAAGGCCAAGATTGGCTAGATGAAGCGCCTGGATGGCTGGACTTAGGTTTTGAAAATTAAAAAATTTCCTCCAGGGTGGCAGTGGTTGAGTGGAAAAGAGTCCAAGAAGTAGCACCTTTCACGGCCAAGATTGGCTAGATGAAGTGCCTGGATGTTTGGCATTAAGTTTTGAATTCTTAAAAATTTTCTCCAGGGTTACCATGGTCGAGTGGAAAAGCGTCCAAGAAGTAGCACTTAACCCAGCCAAGATCGGCTGGATGAAGCGCCTAGATATCTGGACTCAGGTTTTGAAAATTAAAAAATTTTCTCCAGGGTGGCAGGGGTTGAGTGGAAAATACTCCAAGAAGTAGCACTTTTCACGGCCAAGATTGGCTAGATGAAGTGCCTGGATGTTTGGCATTAAGTTTTGAATTCTTAAAAATTTTCTCCAGGGTTACCATGGTCGAGTGGAAAAGCGTCCAAGAAGTAGCACTTAACCCAGCCAACATCAGCTGGAAGAAGCGCCTAGATATCTGGACTCAGGTTTTGAAAACTAAAAAATTTCCTCCAGGGTGGCAGGGGTTGAATGGAAAAGAGTCCAAGAAGTAGCACCTTTCACGGCCAAGATTGGCTAGATGAAGCGCCTGGATGTTTGGCATTAAGTTTTGAATTCTTAAAACTTTTCTCCAGGGTTACCATGGTCGAGTGGAAAAGCGTCCAAGAAGTAGCACTTAACCCAGCCAAGATCGGCTGGATGAAGCGCCTAGATATCTGGACTCATGTTTTGAAAATTAAAAAATTTTCTCCAGGGTGGCAGGGGTTGAGTGGAAAATACTCCAAGAAGTAGCCCTTTTTACGGCCAAGATTGGCTAGAAGAAGCGCCTGGATGTTTGGCATTAAGTTTTGAATTCTTAAAAATTTTTTCTCCAGGGTTGCCATGGTCGAGTGGAAAAGCGTCAAGAAGTAGCACCTTAACCCAGCCAAGATCGGCTGGCTGAAGCGCCTGGATGTTTGGGCTCAGGTTTTGAAAGCTTAAAAATTTTCTCCAGGGTTACCATGGTCGAGGGAAATTGTCTGAGAAATCAAACCTATTCGGCCAAGATCGGCTAGATGAAGCACCTGGATGGCTGGACTTAGGTTTTGAAATTTTAAAAATTTCCTCCAGGTTGGCAGTGGTTGAGTGGAAAAGAGTCAAGAAGTAGCACTTTTTCACAGCCAAGATTGGCTAGGATGAAAGCGCCTGGATGTTTGGCATTAAGTTTTGAATTCTTAAAAATTTTCTCCAGGGTTACCATGGTCGAGTGGAAAAGCGTCAAGAAGAAGTAGCACTTAACCCAGCCAAGATCGGCTGGCTGAAGCGCCTGGATGTTTGGGGCTCAGGTTTTGAAAGCTTAAACATTTTGTCCAGGGTTACCATGGTCGAGGGGAAATTGTCTGAGAAATCAAAACTATTCCGGCCAAGATCGGCTAGATGAAGCACCTGGATGGCTGGACTTAGGTTTTGAAAATTAAAAAAATTTCTCCAGGGTGGCAGTGGTTGGAGTGAAAAGGAGTTCAAGAAGTGTGCACCTTTACGCTAAGATTGGCTAGATGAAGCGCTCTGGATGTTTGGTAATAAGTTTTGAATTTAAAAATTTTCTGGTGGTATTTACTATGGTCGTGAGAGTGGAAAGAGTTCAAGAAGAGGTACTTAACTCCAGCCAAGATCGGCTGATGAAGCCACTGGACGCTGACTTTGCTTTGAAAATTTAAACATTTTTCCAGGGTGGCAGGGGTTGAGTGAAAAGAGTCCAAGCATGAGACTTTCACGTGCCAAGATTGGCTAGATGAAGCTACTGGATGTTTGGCATTAAGTTTTAATTCTAAAAACTTTTCTCCAGGTTTACCATGGTCGGCGGGAAAAGCCGCCCAAGAAGTAGGCACTTAACTCAGCCAAGATCGCCACAGCGCCTGGATGTTTGGCTCAGGTTTTGAAAGTTTAAAATTTTCTCCAGGGCTACTATGGTCGAGTGGAAAAGCTGGCCTAAGAAGTAGCACTTCTAACCCAGCCAAGATCGTGGTGAAGTGCCTGGACGCTTGGATTTTCGCTTGAGAATTAGAAAATTTCCTCCAGGTTGACTGGAGCTGGAGTGGAAAAGAGTCTGCCAGGCGAACACCTTTCACGCCAAGATTGGCTAGATGAAGCGCTGGATGTTTGGCATTAAATTTGAATTCCAAAAATTTTCCAGGGTTACCATGACCAGTGGGAAAAGGCTCAAGAAGTTAGCATTTAACTCAGCCAAGATAGGCTGGATGAAGGCCCAGATATCTGGACTTAGGTTTTGAAAATTAAAAATTTCTTCAGTGGCAGGTTGAATGCAAAGAGTTCCAAGAAGTGTCACTTTCACGTGCAAGATTGGCGATGAAGCGCCTGGATGTTTGGTGCATTGTTTTGAATTCTAAAAATTTTCTCCAGGGTTACCATGGTCGAGGAAAAGCGCTCACATAGCACTTAACTCCAGCCAAGATTGCTGATGAAGCTACTCTGGATGCTTGGCGTTAAGTTTTGAATTGGGACAAATATTCTCTGTGGTTACCATGGTCGGTGGAAAAGCGCCCGCGAAGTAGCACCTTTCACGCCAAGATCGCCGATGTGAAGCGCGCCGACGCTGATTCGCGGAAAATTTAAACACCCTTCTCCAGGTGGCAGGGGTTGAGGGAAAAGAGTCCAAGAAATAGCATCTTTCACACAAGATTGGCCACAGCGCCTGGATGTTTGGAATTGCTCTAATTCTAAAAATTTTCTCCAGGGGTTACCATGGTCGCAGTGAAAAGCGTCTAAGAAGTAGCACTTTAACCTGCAGCCAAGATCGGCTGGCTGAAGCGCCTGGATGCCTGGGCTCAGGCTTTGAAAGCGAAACATTTTCTCCAGGGTTGGCCATGGTCGAGGAAAACTGGCTGAGAAATCAAACGATTTTGGCCAAGATCGCTAGATGAATGCATGGATGGCTGGATTCTCAGGTTTTGGAAAATTAAAAAAATTTTCCAGGGTGGCAGGGTTGGGAATGGAAAGAGTCCAAGAAGTAGGCAGACCTTTCTACAGCCAAGATCGCTAGATGAAGCGCCTGGATGTTTGGCATTAACTTTCTTACCCAAAAATTTTCTCCAGGTTGGCCTTATGGTCGCAGCGAGTGTTACCCAAGAAGTGAGCACTTAACTCAGCTTAGGATCGGGCTGGATGAAGCGCTGGACGCTTGATTCTCGCTGAAAAATCTTAAAATTTCTCCCAGGGTGGCAGGGGTTGAGGAAAAGAGTCCAAGAAGAAAGACCCACGCCAAGATTGGCTAGATGAAGCCCTGGATGTTTTGGAATTAAGCTTTTGAATTTCAAAAATTTTTCAGGGCTTGTTAAGTGGTTTGAGGAAAGCGCTCCAAGAAGTATGCACTTAATCCAGCCAAGATCGGCTGGCTGGAAGCGCCTGGATGTTTGGGGTTCAGGTTCAGAAATCTAAATATTTTCTCAAGGGGGTTACTATGGTTTGAGGAGGAAATTACTGAGAAATCAAAACTTATTCTGCCAAGATAGGCTGTAGATGAAGCGCTGGATGTTTGGCATTAGGTTTGAATTCTGTACTTTGAAGGGCTACTTATGGTCGATTGAAAAGCGCCCAAGAAGTAGTACTCTAACCCAGCCAAGATTGGCTGGACAGTTCCTGGACGCTTTGACTCGCTTGGAAAGTTTAAAAACTTCTCCAGGCTGACTGGGGATGAGTGGAAAAAGAGTCCATAGCACCTTCACGCTGAAGATTGGCTTAGATGAAGCGCCTGGATGTTTTGCTATTAAGTCGGAATTTTAAAATTTTCCAGTTACCATATGGTCGAGGAAAAGATTCATTAGCAGCACTTAACCCAGCAAAGATCGCTGGATGAAGCGCCTGACGCTGGGACTTCGCTTGAAAAATTTAAAACTTTCTCCAGGTTGACTGGAAGGAGTGGAAAAGAGTCCGCTATTTGGTAATCTTTCACGCCAAAGATTGAAGCAGATGAAGCGCTGGATGTTTGGCATTGGCCGAATTCTTAAAAATTTTCTCTGCGGGTTACTATGGTCGGCGAAAGGCCCAAGAAGTAAAGACTTAACCCAGCTTTTAAGATTGGTTAGATGAAGCGCTGACGCTGGCATTAAGTTTTGAATTTTAAAATTTTCCAGGGTTACCAGTGTCGAGTGGAAAGTTATCAAGAAGTAGTACTTAATCGTGAGCCAAGATCGCTGGATGAAGCGCCTGGATGTTTGGGGCTCAGGATTTGAAAAAGCTAAACATTTTTTCCAGGGTTACTGCGGTCGCAGGAGAAATTGTTCGAGAAATCAAAACTCATTCTGCCAAGATCAAGCAGATGAAGCTACTCGGGATGGCTGGATTCTAGGTTTGAAATTAAAAATTTTCTCCAGGGTGGCAGTGGTTGAGTGGAAAATGAGCTCCAAGAAGTAGCACTCTTTACGCCAAGATTGGCTAGATGTAGCTACTGGATGTTTGGCATTAAGTTTGAATTTCTTAAAATTTTCCAGGCTTACTATATGCGAAGGTCGAGAAAAGAGTTCAAGAAGAGGGGCACTAATCTGAAAGCAAGATCGGGCTGATGAATCACTGACGCTTGGATCTTTGCTTTGAAAATTTAAACATTTTTCCAGGGTGGCAGGGCGAGGAAAAAGAGTCTGCTAGTTGCACTTTCTACGGCCAAGATTGGCTAGATGAAGCGCCTGATGTTTGGCATTAAGTTTTGGAATCTCCCAAAATTTTCCAGGTTTACTAAGATCGAGCGTGAAAAGGCTCAAGAAGTGGTAGCATCAACTTAGCCAAGATCGCTGGCTGGAAGCGCCTGGATATTTGGGCTCAGGTTTTGAAAGCTGAAAAATTTTCTCCAGGGTTACCATGGTCGAAAGTGGAAAGCTGCCCAAGAAGTGACTTAACCCAGCCAAGATCGCGGTGAAGTGCCTGACGCTTGGATTTTCGCTTGAGAATTAAAAATTTCCAGGTTGACTGGAGTTGAGGAAAAGAGTCCAAGCATAGCACTTTCATGCCAAGATTGGCCAGATGAAGTGCCTGACGTTTGCATTAAATTTGAATTCTTAAAAATTTTCCAGGGTTACTTCATGGTCTAGTGGAAAAGGTTCATAGTTTAGCACTTAACTCCAGCCAGCATAGGCTGGATGGCTGCCAGATATCTGATTCAGGATTTGAAAATTAAAAAATTTCCTTCAGGGTGGCAGGGGCTGGAAAAATCTTCCAGGTTACCATGGTCGAGTGGAAAAGTTACCCAAGAAGTAGGTAAGACTTACCCAGCCAAGATCGTGGCTGATGAAGCACTGGACATTTGGTTTTCGCTTGAAAATTAAAAAATTTCCTCCAGGTGGCAGTGGTTGGAGTGGAAAAGAGTCCAAGAAGTAGCACCTTCACGCCAAGATTGGCCAGATGAAGCTACTCTTGATACTTGGCATTGAGTTTTACTTTAAAAACTTTCCAGGGTTACCATGGTCGAGTGGAAAGGTCTGAAGAAGTAGTACTTTAACCCAGCAAGATTGGCTAGATGAAGCGCCTGATGCTTGGCGCGGTTTTAAATTTACAATATTCTCCAGGGTTACGCATGATCGAAAGTGAAAAGCGCCCAAGAAGTAGTAATCTTCACGCCAAGATCGGGTTGGATGAAGCGCCTGGACGCTTGATTCTCGCTTGGAAAATTTTAAAAATTTTTCCAGGTGGCAGGTTGAGTGGAAAGAGTCCAACAAATAGCATCTACGCCAAGATTGGCTAGATGAAGCGTTTCTGATGTTTGGAATTAAGTTTTGAATTCTTAAAATTTTCTCCAGGGTTACCATAGTGGTCGAGTGAAAAGGCCCAAGAAGAAGACTTAACTCCAGCCAAGATCGCTGGCTGAAGCGCCTGGATGTTTGGGGCTCAGTTTTGGAAAGCTAAACATTTTCTCAAGGGTTACTTATGATGAGAGGAAATTGTCTGAGAAATCAAACCTATTCCGCCAAGATAGGCTAGATGAAGTTACTGATGCTTGCATTGCTTCTGAATTTAAAAACTTTCTAAAGGGTTACCATGGTCGAGTGGAAAGGGCCCACATTTGTGCACCTTTCTATCAAGATTGCCAGATGTAGCGCCTAGTTGTTTGGGCATTAAGCTTTCCAATCCCAAAATTTTCCAGGTTACCATGGTCGAGTGGAAAAGTCGCCCAAGAAGTAGGCAAGACTTAACCCAGCTAAGATCGGGCTGGATGCCACCTGACATATATTCGCTTTGTGCACTAAAAATTCTCCAGGTAGCAGTGGTCGAAAGGGAAAAGAGTCCAAGTAGCACCTTTCACTTGCCGTGATTATTGGGGATGAAGCGCCTTGATGTTTGCATTAAGTTTAAATTTCTAAAAATTTTCTCCCAGGTTACTTTATGGTCGAGGAAAAGCGCCCAAGAAGTAGCACCAACGCTAAGATCGGGCCGGATGAAGCGCCCGGATGTTTGGGCTCAGGTCGAAATCTTAAACTTTTCCTCCAGGGTTACCATGGTCGAGGAAATTGTCTGGAGAAATCAAACGATTTTTGGCCAAGACTGGCTAGAGGGGGCTTGATGGATGGCTGGGACTTAGGTTTTGGAAAATTAAAAAAATTCTCCAGGTGGCAGGGGTTGAAATGGAAAAGAGTCCAAGAAGGCACTTTTCACTGCCAAGATTGGCTAGATGAAGCGCCTGGTGTTTGGCATTAAGCTCTGAATTCTTAAAATTTTCTCCAGGGTTACTATGGTCGAGTGGAAAAGGCCCAAGAAGCAGCACTCCAACCCAGCCAAGATCAGCCGGGATGAAGCGCCAGATACTGCGGACTCAGGTTTTGAAAAATAAAAAATTTCCAGGGGTGGCAGGGGTTGGAATGAAAGAGTCCAAGAAGTAGCACCTTCAGCCAAGATTGGCTAGACGAAGCGCCCTGGATGTTTGGCATTAACTTTTGAATTTTTTAAAAATTTTCTCCAGGGTTACCATGGTCGAGTGGAAAAGCTGCTCAAGAAGTGCAGTACTTTAACCCAGCTGGGGATCGCTGGATGGAAGCGCCTGACGCTTGATTTTCGCTGAAAATTTAAAAATTTTCTCCAGGTGGCAGGGTTGATTGAAAAGAGTCCAAGAAATAGCATCTTCTTAATGCCAAGATTGGCTAGATGAAGCGCCTGGATGTTGAATTAAGTTTTGAATTCTGTACATTCTCCAGGGTTACCATGAGTCGAGTGGAAAAGCGTCAAGAAGTAGCACTTAACCCAGCCAAGATCGGCTGGCTGAAGCGCCTGGATGTTTGGGCTCAGGTTTTGAAAGCTTAAACATTTTCTCAAGGGTTACCATGAATTCGAGAGGAAATTGTCTGAGAAATCAAACCTATTCCCAGCCAAGATAGGCTAGATGAAGCGCCCTGGATGTTCGGCATTAAGTTTTGAATTCTTAAAAATTTTTTAAAGGGTTACCATGGTCGAGTGGAAAAAGCGTCCAAGAAGTAGCACCTTAACCCATCCAAGATTGGCTGGATGAAGTGCCTGGACGTTTGGACTTTTCGTTTTGAAAATTTAAAACTTTCCTCCAGGTTGACTGGGGTTGAGTGGAAAAAGAGTCCAAGAAGTAGCACCTTTCACGGCCAAGATTGGCTAGATGAAGCGCCTGGATGTTTGGCATTAAGTTTTGAATTCTTAAAAATTTTCTCCAGGGTTACCATGGTCGAGTGGAAAAGCGTTTAAGAAGTAGCACTTAACCCAGCCAAGATTGGCTAGATGAAAGCGCCTGGATGTTTGGCGTTAAGTTTTGAATTCTTAAAATTTTCTCCAGGGTTACCATGGTCGAGTGGAAAAGCGTCCAAGAAGTAGCACCTTTCACGCCCAAGGTCGGCTGGATGAAGCGCCTGGGCGTTTGGACTTTCGTTTTGAAAATTTAAAACTTTCCTCCAGGTTGACTGAGGTTGAGTGGAAAGAGTCAAGAAGTAGCACCTTTCACGGCCAAGATTGGCTAGATGAAGCGCCTGGATGTTTGGCATTAAGTTTTGAATTCTTAAAAATTTTCTCCAGGTTACCATGGTGGAGTGGAAAAAGCGTCCAAGAAGTAGCACTTAACCCAGCCAAGATTGGCTAGAAGAAGCGCCTGGATGTTTGGCGTTAAGTTTTGAATT
This sequence comes from Puntigrus tetrazona, assembly GCF_018831695.1. Taxonomy (NCBI): domain Eukaryota; kingdom Metazoa; phylum Chordata; class Actinopteri; order Cypriniformes; family Cyprinidae; genus Puntigrus; species Puntigrus tetrazona. The sequence goes on from NW_025048646.1 coordinate 232,980, forward strand.
CTTAAAAATTTTCTCCAGGGTTACCATGGTGAGTGGAAAAGCGTCAAGAAGTAGCACCTTTCACGGCCAAGGTCGGCTGGATGAAAGCGCCTGGACGTTTGTGCTTTCAGTTTTGAAAATGTAAAATTTTCTCCAGGGTGGTAGGGGTTGAGTGGAAAAGAGTCCAAGAAGTAGCACCTTTCACGGCCAAGATTGGCTAGATGAAGCGCCTGGATGTTTGGAATTATGTTTTGAATTCTTAAAAATCTTCTCCAGGGTTACCATGGTCGAGTGGAAAAGCGTCAAGAAGTAGCATAACCCAGCCAAGATCGGCTGGCTGAAGCGCCTGGATGTTTGGGCTCAGGTTTTGAAAAGCTTAAACATTTTCTCCAGGGTTACCATGGTCGAGGAGAAATTGTCTGAGAAATCAAACCTATTCCGCCAAGATAGGCTAGATGAAGCGCCTGGATGTTTGGCATTAAGTTTTGAATTCTTAAAATTTTTTTAAGGGTTACCATGGTCGAGTGGAAAAGCGTCCAAGAAGTAGCATAACCCATCCAAGATTGGCTGGATGAAGGGCCTGGACGTTTGAACTTTTCGTTTTGAAAATGTAAAACTTTCCTCCAGGTTGACTGGGGTTGAGTGGAAAAGAGTCTAAGAAGTAGCACCTTTCACGGCCAAGATTGGCTAGTTGAAGCGCCTGGATGTTTGGCATTAAGTTTTGAATTCTTAAAAATTTTCTCCAGGGTTACCATGGTCGAGTGGAAAAGCGTCAAGAAGTAGCCCTTAACCCAGCCAAGATTGGCTGGATGAAGCGCCTAGGTATCTGGACTCAGGTTTTGAAAAAAAAAACTTTCCTCCGGGAGGCAGGGGTTGAATGGAAAAGAGTCAAGTAGCACTTTTCACGGCCAAGATTGGCTAGATGAAGCACCTGGATGTTTGGCATTAAATTTTGAATTATTAAAAATTTTCTCCAGGGTTACCATGGTCGAGTGGAAAAGCGTCAAGAAGTAGCGCTTAACCCAGCCAAGATCGGCTGGATGAAGCGCCTAGATATCTGGACTCAGATTTTGAAAATTAAAAAATTTCCTCCAGGCTGGCATTGGTTGAATGGAAAAGAGTCCAAGAAGTAGCACTTTTCACGGCCAAGATTGGCTAGATGAAGCACCTGGATGTTTAGCATTAAGTTTTGAATTCTTAAAAAATTTCTCCAGGGTTACCATGGTCGAGTGGAAAAGCGTCCAAGAAGTAGCACTTAACCCAGCCAAGATCGGCTGGATGAAGCGCCTAGTGTATCTGGACTCAGGTTTTGAAAAATTCAAAAATTTCCTCCAGGTTGACTGGGGTTGAGTGGAAAGAGTCTAGAAGTAGCACCTTTCACGGCCAAGATTGGCTAGATGAAGCGCCTGGATGTTTGGCATTAAGTTTTGAATTCTTAAAAATTTTCTCCAGGGTTACCATGGTCGAGTGGAAAAGCGTCAAGAAGTAGCACTTAACCCAGCCAAGATTGGCTGGATGAAGCGCCTAGGTATCTGGACTCAGGTTTTGAAAAAAAAAAAATTTCCTCCGGGGAGGCAGGGGTTGAATGGAAAAGAGTCCAAGAAGTAGCACTTTTCACGGCCAAGATTGGCTAGATGAAGCACCTGGATGTTTGGCATTAAATTTTGAATTATTAAAAATTTTCTCCAGGTTTACCATGGTCGAGTGGAAAAGTGTCAGAAGTAGCGCTAACCCAGCCAAGATCGGCTGGATGAAGCGCCTAGATATCTGGACTCAGATTTTGAAAATTAAAAAATTTCCTCCAGGCTGGCATTGGTTGAGTGGAAAAGAGTCCAAGAAGTAGCACTTTTCACGGCCAAGATTGGCTAGATGAAGCACCTGGATGTTTAGCATTAAGTTTTGAATTCTTAAAAAATTCTCCAGGGTTACCATGAGTCGGTGGAAAAGCGTCAAGAAGTAGCACTTAACCCAGCCAAGATCGGCTGGCTGAAGCGCCTGGATGTTTGGGCTCAGGTTTTGAAAGCTTAAACATTTTCTCAAGGGTTACCATGGTCGAGGAGGAAATTGTCTGAGAAATCAAACCTATTCCGGCCAAGATAGGCTAGATGAAGCGCCTGGATGTTCGGCATTAAGTTTTGAATTCTTAAAAATTTTTAAAGGGTTACCATGGTCGAGTGGAAAAGCGTCAAGAAGTAGCACTTAACCCATCCAAGATTGGCTGGATAAAGTGCCTGGACGTTTGGACTTTCGTTTTGAAAATTTAAAAACTTCCTCCAGGTTGACTGGGGTTGAGTGGAAAAGAGTCCAAGAAGTAGCACCTTTCACGGCCAAGATTGGCTAGATGAAGCGCCTGGATGTTTGGCATTAAGTTTTGAATTCTTAAAAATTTTCTCCAGGGTTACCATGGTCGAGTGGAAAAGCGTCCAGAAGTAGCATTAGCAGCCAAGATTGGCTAGATGAAGCGCCTGGATGTTTGGCGTTAAGTTTTGAATTCTTAAAATTTTCTCCAGGGTTACCATGGTCGAGTGGAAAAGCGTCAAAGTAGCACCTTTCACGGCCAAGATCGGCTGGATGAAGCGCCTGGACGTTTGGACTTTAGGTTTTGAAAATTTAAAACTTTCCTCCAGGTTGACTGGGGTTGAGTGGAAAAGAGTCCAGAAGTAGCACCTTTCACGGCCAAGATTGGCTAGATGAAGCGCCTGGATGTTTGGCATTAAGTTTTGAATTCTTAAAAATTTTTCTCCAGGGTTACCATGGTGGAGTGGAAAAGCGTCAAGAAGTAGCATTTAACCAGCCAAGATTGGCTAGATGAAGCGCCTGGATGTTTGGCGTTAAGTTTTGAATTCTTAAAAATTTTCTCCAGGGTTACCATGGTCGAGTGGAAAAAGCGTCAAGAAGTAGCACCTTTCACGGCCAAGGTCGGCTGGATGAAGCGCCTGGACGTTTGTACTTTCGCTTTGAAAATGTAAAAATTTCCTCCAGGGTGGTAGGGGTTGAGTGGAAAAGAGTCAAGAAGTAGCACCTTTCACGGCCAAGATTGGCTAGATGAAGCGCCTGGATGTTTGGAATTATGTTTTGAATTCTTAAAAATCTTCTCCAGGGTTACCATGGTCGAGTGGAAAAGCGTCCAAGAAGTAGCACTTAACCCAGCCAAGATCGGCTGGCTGAGCGCCTGGATGTTTGGGCTCAGGTTTTGAAAATTAAACATTTTCTCCAGGGTTACCATGGTCGAGAGGAAATTGTCTGAGAAATCAAACCTATTCCGGCCAAGATAGGCTAGATGAAGCGCCTGGATGTTTGGCATTAAGTTTTGAATTCTTAAAATTTTTTTAAAGGGTTACCATGGTCGAGTGGAAAAGCGTCCAAGAAGTAGCACTTAACCCATCCAAGATTGGCTGGATGAAGGGCCTGGACGTTTGGACTTTCGTTTTGAAAATGTAAAACTTTCCTCCAGGTTGACTGGGGTTGAGTGGAAAAGAGTCAAGAAGTAGCACCTTTCCACGGCCAAGATTGGCTAGTTGAAGCGCCTGGATGTTTGGCATTAAGTTTTGAATTCTTAAAAATTTTCTCCAGGGTTACCATGGTCGAGTGGAAAAGCGTCCAAGAAGTAGCCCTTAACCCAGCCAAGATTGGCTGGATGAAGCGCCTAGGTATCTGGACTCAGGTTTTGAAAAAAAAAAATTTCCTCCGGGGAGGCAGGGGTTGAATGGAAAAGAGTCCAAGAAGTAGCACTTTTCACGGCCAAGATTGGCTAGATGAAGCACCTGGATGTTTGGCATTAAATTTTGAATTATTAAAAATTTTCTCCAGGGTTACCATGGTCGAGTGGAAAAGTGTCAAGAAGTAGCGCTTAACCCAGCCAAGATCGGCTGGATGAAGCGCCTGGATATCTGGACTCAGATTTTGAAAATTAAAAATTTCCTCCAGGCTGGCATTGGTTGAATGGAAAAGAGTCAAGAAGTAGCACTTTTCACGGCCAAGATTGGCTAGATGAAGCACCTGGATGTTTAGCATTAAGTTTTGAATTCTTAAAAAATTTCTCCAGGGTTACCATGGTCGAGTGGAAAAAGCGTCCAAGAAGTAGCACTTAACTCCAGCCAAGATCGGCTGGATGAAGCGCCTAGGTATCTGGACTCAGGTTTGAAAATTAAAAATTTCCTCCAGGTTGACTGGGGTTGAGTGGAAAGAGTCTAAGAAGTAGCACCTTTCACGGCCAAGATTGGCTAGATGAAGCGCCTGGATGTTTGGCATTAAGTTTTGAATTCTTAAAAATTTTCTCCAGGGTTACCATGGTCGAGTGGAAAAGCGTCAGAAGTAGCACTTAACCCAGCCAAGATTGGCTGGATGAAGCGCCTAGGTATCTGGGACTCAGGTTTTGAAAAAAAAATTTCCTCCAGGGAGGCAGGGGTTGAATGGAAAAGAGTCAAGAAGTAGCACTTTTCACGGCCAAGATTGGCTAGATGAAGCACCTGGATGTTTGGCATTAAATTTTGAATTATTAAAAATTGTCTCCAGGGTTACCATGGTCGAGTGGAAAAGTGTCCAAGAAGTAGCGCTTAACCCAGCCAAGATCGGCTGGATGCAGCGCCTAGATATCTGGACTCAGATTTTGAAAATTAAAAAATTTCCTCCAGGCTGGCATTGGTTGAATGGAAAGAGTCAAGAAGTAGCACTTTTCACGGCCAAGATTGGCTAGATGAAGCACCTGGATGTTTGGCATTAAGTTTTGAATTCTTAAAAATTTTCTCCAGGGTTACCATGGTCGAGTGGAAAAGCGTCAGAAGTAGTAGCTTAACCCAGCCAAGATCGGCTGGATGAAGCGCCTAGGTATCTGGACTCAGGTTTTGAAAATTCAAAAATTTTCTCAGGGTGGCAGGGTTGAATGGAAAGAGTCAAGAAGTAGCACTTTTCACGGCCAAGATTGGCTAGATGAAGCGCCTGGATGTTTGGCATTAAGTTTTGAATTCTTAAAAATTTTCTCCAGGGTTACCATGGTCGAGTGGAAAAGCGTCCAAGAAGTAGCACTTAACCCAGCCAAGATTGGCTGGCTGAAGCGCCTAGGTATCTGGACTCAGGTTTTGAAAATTCAAAAATTTTCTCAGGGTGGCAGGGGTTGAATGGAAAGAGTCCAGAAGTAGCACTTTCACGGCCAAGATTGGCTAGATGAAGCGCCTGGATGTTTGGCATTAAGTTTTGAATTCTTAAAAATTTTCTCCAGGAGTTACCATGGTCGAGTGGAAAAGCGTCAGAAGTAGCACTTAACCCAGCCAAGATTGGCTGGCTGAAGCGCCTGGATGTTTGGGCTCAGGTTTTGAAAGCTTAAACATTTTCTCAAGAGTTACCATGGTCGAGGAGGAAATTGTCTGAGAAATCAAACCTATTCACGGCCAAGATAGGCTAGATGAAGCGCCTGGATGTTTGGCATTAAGTTTTGAATTCTTAAAATTTTTTAAAGGGTTACCATGGTCGAGTGGAAAAAGCGTCAAGAAGTAGCACTTATCCCATCCAAGATTGGCTGGATGAAGTGCCTGGACGTTTGGACTTTCGTTTTGAAAATGTAAAACTTTCCTCCAGGTTGACTGGGGTTGAGTGGAAAAGAGTCTAAGAAGTAGCACCTTTCACGGCCAAGATTAGCTAGATGAAGCGCCTGGATGTTTGGCATTAAGTTTTGAATTCTTAAAAATTTTCGAAAGGGTTACCATGGTCGAGTGGAAAAGCGTACAAGAAGTAGCACTTAACCCATCCAAGATTGGCTGCATAAAGCGCCTGGATGATTGGCCTTCAGCTTTGAAAATTTAAAAATTTCGTCAGGGTGGCAGGGGTTGAGTGGATAAGAATCCAAGAAGTAGCACCTTTCACGGCCAAGATTGGCTAGATGAAGCGCCTGGATGTTTGGCATTGAGTTTTGAACTCTTAAAAATTTTCTCCAGGGTTACCATGGTCGAGTGGAAAAGCGTCCAAGAAGTAGCACTTATCCCAGCCAAGATAGGCAGGATGTAGCGCCTAGATATCTGGACTCAGGTTTGGAAATTTAAAAATTTTCTCCAGGGTGGCAGGGGTTGTATGGAAAAGAGTCCAGAAGTAGCACATTTCACGGCCAAGATTGGCTAGATGAAGCGCCTGGATGTTTGGCATTAAGTTTTGAATTCTTAAAAATCTTCTCCAGGGTTACCATGGTCGAGTGGAAAAGCGTCAAGAAGTAGCATAACCCAGCCAAGATCGGCTGGATGAAGCGCCTAGATATCTGGACTCAGATTTTGAAAATTAAAAAATTTCCTCCAGGGTGGTAGGGGTTGAATGGAAAAGAGTCCAAAAGTAGCACCTTTCACGGCCAAGATTGGCTAGAAGAAGCGCCTGGATATTTGGCATTAAGTTTTGAATTCTTAAAAAATTTTCTCCAGGGTTACCATGGTCGAGGAAAAGCGTCAAGAAGTAGTACTTAACCCAGCCAAGATTGGCTGCATGAAAGCGCCTGGATGTTTGGACTTTAAGCTTTGAAAATTTAAAAATTTTCTCCAAGGTGGCAGGGGTTGAGTGGATAAGAATCCAAGAAGTAGCACCTTTCACGGCCAAGATTGGCTAGATGAAGCGCCTGGATGTTTGGCATTAAGTTTTGAATTCTTAAAAATTTACTCCAGGGTGGCAGTGGTTGAGTGGAAAAGAGTCAAGAAGTAGCACTTTTCACGGCCAAGATTGGTTAGATGAAGCGCCTGGATGTTTGGCATTAAGTTTTGAATTCTTAAAAATTTTCTCCAGGGTTACCATGGTCAGTGGAAAAGCCTCCAGGAAGTAGCACTTAACCCAGCCAAGATCGGCTGGATGAAGCGCCTGGACGTTTGGCCTTTCGCTTTGAAAATTAAAAAATTTCCTCCAGGGTGGCAGTGGTTGAGTGGAAAAGAGTCCAAGAAGTAGCACCTTTCACGGCCAAGATTGGCTAGATGAAGCGCCTTGATGTTTGGCATTAAGTTTTGAATTCTTAAAAATTTTCTCCAGGGTTACCATGGTCGAGTGGAAAAAGCGTCAGAAGTAGCACTTAACCCAGTCAAGATCGGCTGGATGAAGCTCCTGGATGTTTGGGCTCAGGTTTTGAAATCTTAAACTTTTTCTCCAGGGTTACCATGGTCGAGGGGGAAATTGTCTGAGAAATCAAACGTAATCTGGCCAAGATCGGCTAGATGAAGCGCATGGATGCTTGGCGTTAAGTTTTGAACTCTTACAAATTTTCTCAGGGTTACCATGGTCGAGTGGAAAAGCGTCAAGAAGTAGCACCTTTCACGGCCAAGATCGGCTGGATGAAGCGCCTGGGCGTTTGGACTTTCGCTTTGAAAATTTAAAAATTTTGTCCAGGAGTGGCAGGGTTGAATGGAAAAGATTCAAGAAGTAGCGCCTTTCATGGCCAAGATTGGCTAGATGAAGCGCCTGGATGTTTGGCATTAAGTTTTGAATTCTTAAAAATCTTCTCCAGGGTTACCATGGTCGAGTGGAAAAGCGTCAAGAAGTAGCATAACCCAGCCAAGTTTGGCTGGATGAAGCGTCTAGGTATCTGGACTCAGGTTTTGAAAAATAAAAAATTTCCTCCGGGGTGGCAGGGGTTGAATGGAAAGAGTCCAAGAAGTAGCACTTTTCACGGCCAAGATTGGCTAGATGAAGCGCCTGGATGTTTGGCATTAAATTTTGAATTATTAAAAATTTTCTCCAGGGTTACCATGGTCGAGTGGAAAAGTGTCAAGAAGTAGCGCTTAACCCAGCCAAGATCGGCTGGATGAAGCGCCTAGATATCTGGACTCAGATTTTGAAAATTAAAAAATTTCCTCCAGGCTGGCATTGGTTGAATGGAAAAGAGTCAAAAGTAGCACTTTTCACGGCCAAGATTGGCTAGATGAAGCACCTGGATGTTTGGACTTAGGTTTTGAAAATTAAAAAAATTTCCTCCAGGGTGGCAGGGGTTAAATGGAAAGAGTCCAAGAAGTAGCCCTTTTCACAGCCAAGATTGGCTAGATGAAGCGCCTGGATGTTTGGCATTAACTTTTGAATTCTTAAAAATTTTCTCCAGGGTTACCATGGTCGAGTGGAAAAGCGTCCAAAAGTAGCACTAACCCAGCCAAGATCGGCTGGATGAAGCGCCTAGATATCAGGACTCAGGTTTTCAAAATAAAAAAATTTCCTCCAGGGTGGCAGGGGTTGAGTGGAAAAGAGTCAAGTAGCACCTTTCACGGCCAAGATTGGCTAGATGAAGCGCCTTGATGTTTGGCATTAAGTTTTGAATTCTTAAAAATTTTCTCCAGGGTTACCATGGTCGAGTGGAAAAGCGTCAAGAAGTAGCACTTAACCCAGTCAAGATCGGCTGGATGAAGCGCCTGGATGTTTGGGCTCAGGTTTTGAAATCTTAAACTTTTTCTCAGGGTTACCATGGTCGAGGGAAAATTGTCTGAGAAATCAAACGTATTCTGGCCAAGATCGGCTAGATGAAGCGCATGGATGGCTGGACTTAGGTTTTGAAAATTAAACAAATTTCCTCCAGGGTGGCAGGGGTTGAATGGAAAAGATTCCAAGAAGTAGCACCTTTCACAGCCAAGATTGGCTAGATGAAGCGCCTGGATGTTTGGACTTTCGCTTTGAAAATTTAAAAATTTTCTCCAGGGTGGCAGGGTTGAGTGGAAAGAGTCCAAGAAGTAGCACCTTTCACGGCCAAGATTGGCTAGATGAAACGCCTGGATGTTTGCCATTAAGTTTGGAATTCTTAAAAATTTTCTCCAGGGTTACCATGGTCGAGTGGAAAAGCGTCCAAGAAGTAGCACCTTTCACGGCCAAGATCGGCTGGATGAAGCGCCTGGACGTTTGTACTTTCGCTTTGAAAATTTAAAAATTTTCTCCAGGGTGGTAGGGGTTGAGTGGAAAAAGAGTCCAAGAAGTAGCACCTTTCACGGCCAAGATTGGCTAGATGAAGCGCCTGGATGTTTGGAATTAAGTTTTGAATTCTTAAAAATTTTCTCAGGGTTACCATGGTCGAGTGGAAAAGCGTCAAGAAGTAGCACTTAACCCAGCCAAGATCGGCTGGCAGAAGCGCCTGGATGTTTGGGCTCAGGTTTTGAAAGCTTAAACATTTTCTCCAGGGTTACCATGGTCGAGGAGGAAATTGTCTGAGAAATCAAACCTATTCCGGCCAAGATAGGCTAGATTAAGCGCCTGGATGTTTGGCATTAAGTTTTGAATTCTTAAAAATTTTGAAAGGGTTAACATGGTCGAGTGGAAAAGCGTCCAAGAAGTAGCATAACCCAGCCAAGATCGGCTGGATGAAGTTCCTGGACGTTTGGACTTTTGCCTTGAAAGTTTAAAAAATTCCTCCAGGTTGACTGGGGTAGAGTGGAAAAGAGTCCAAGAAGTAGGACCTTTCACGGCCAAGATTGGCTAGATGAAGCGCCTGGATGTTTGCCATTAAGTTTGGAAATCTTAAAAATTTTCTCCAGGGTTACCATGGTCGAGTGGAAAAGCGTCAAGAAGTAGCACTTAACCCAGCCAAGATTGGCTAGATGAAGCGCCTGGATGCTTGGCATTAAGTTTTGAATTCTTAAAAATTTTCTCCAGGGTTACCATGGTCAAGTGGAAAAGCGTCAAGAAGTAGCACTTAACACAGCCAAGATCGGCTGGATGAAGCGCCTGGATGTTTGGGCTCAGGTTTTGAAGGCTTAAACATTTTACCAGGGTTACCATGGTCGAGGGAAATTCTCTGAAAATCAAACCTATTCCGTCCAAGATCGGCTAGATGAAGCGCCTGGATGGCTGGACTTAGGTTTTGAAAATTAAAAAAATTCCTCCAGGGTGGCAGTGGTTGAGTGGAAAGGAGTCCAAGAAGTAGCACCTTTTCACGGCCAAGATTGGCTAGATGAAGCGCCTGGATGTTTGGCACTAAGTTTTGAATTCTTAAAAATTTTCTCCAGGGTTACCATGGTCGAGTGGAAAAGAGTCCAGAAGAGGCACTTAACCCAGCCAAAATCGGCTGGATGAAGTGCCTATGTATCTGGACTCAGGTTTGAAAATTAAAAAAAATTTGTCCAGGGTGGCAGGGGTTGAATGGAAAAGATTCCAAGAAGTAGCACTTTTCATGGCCAAGATTGGCTAGATGAAGCACCTGGATGTTTGGCATTAAGTTTTGAATTCTTAAAAATCTTCTCCAGGGTTACTATGGTCAGAGTGGAAAAGCGTCAAGAAGTAGCACTAACCCAGCCAAGATTGGCTGGATGAAGCGCCTAGGTATCTGGACTCAGGTTTTGAAAAATAAAAATTTCCTCCGGGTGGCAGGGTTGAATGGAAAAGAGTCCAAGAAGTAGCACTTTTCACGGCCAAGATTGGCTAGATGAAGCACCTGGATGTTTGGCATTAAGTTTTGAATTCTTAAAAATCTTCTCCAGGGTTACTATGGTCGAGTGGAAAAGCGTCAAGAAGTAGCACTTAACCCAGCCAAGATTGGCTGGATGAAGCGCCTAGGTATCTGGACTCAGGTTTTGAAAAAAAAAATTTCCGCCGGGGTGGCAGGGGTTGAATGGAAAAGAGTCCAAGAAGTAGCACTTTTCACGGCCAAGATTGGCTAGATGAAGCACCTGGATGTTTGGCATTAAGTTTTGAATTCTTAAAAATTTTCTCCAGGGTTACCATGGTCGAGTGGAAAAAGAGTCAAAAAGTAGCACTTAACCCAGCCAAGATCGGCTGGATGAAGCGCCTGGACGTTTGGACTTTCGCTTTAAAAAAAATTTAACATTTTCTCCAGGGTTACCATGGTCGAGGGGAATTGTCTAAGAAATCAAACCTATTCAGGCCAAGATCGGCTAGTTGAAGCGCATGGATGGCTGGACTTAGGTTTTGAAAATTAAAAAAATTTCCTCCAGGGTGGCAGGGGTTAAATGGAAAAGAGTCAAGAAGTAGCCCTTTTCACAGCCAAGATTGGCTAGATGAAGCGCCTGGATGTTTGGCATTAACTTTTGTATTCTTAAAAATTTTCTCCAGGGTTACCATGGTCGAGTGGAAAAGCGTCCAGAGTAGCACTTAACCCAGCCGAGATCGGCTGGATGAAGCGCATGGACGTTTGGACTTTAGCTTTGAAAATTAAGAAATTTCCTCCAGGGTGGCAGGGGTTGAATGGAAAAGAGTCCAAGAATTAGCACCTTTCACGGCCAAGATTGGCTAGATGAAGCGCCTGGATTTTTGGCATTAAGTTTTGAATTCTTAAAAATTTTCTCCAGGGTTACCATGGTCGAGTGGAATAGCGTCAAGAAGTAGCACTTAACCCAGCCAAGATCGGCTGGATGAAGTGCCTATGTATCTGGACTCAGGTTTGAAAATTAAAAAATTTTGTCCAGGGTGGCAGGGGTTGAATGGAAAAGATTCCAAGAAGTAGCACTTTTCACGGCCAAGATTGGCTAGATGAAGCACCTGGATGTTTGGCATTAAGTTTTGAATTCTTAAAAATCTTCTCCAGGGTTACCATGGTCGAGTGGAAAAGTGTCCAAGAAGTAGCGCTTAACCCAGCCAAGATCGGCTGGATGAAGCGCCTAGATATCTGGACTCAGATTTTGAAAATTAAAAATTTCCTCCAGGCTGGCATTGGTTGAATGGAAAAGAGTCCAAGAAGTAGCACTTTTCACGGCCAAGATTGGCTAGATGAAGCACCTGGATGTTTGGCATTAAGTTTTGAATTCTTAAAAATTTCTCCAGGGTTACCATGGTCGAGTGGAAAAGCGTCAAGAAGTAGCACTTAACCCAGCCAAGATCGGCTGGATGAAGCGCCTAGGTATCTGGACTCAGGTTTTGAAAATTCAAAAATTTTCTCCAGGGTGGCAGGGGTTGAATGGAAAAGAGTCAAGAAGTAGCACTTTTCACGGCCAAGATTGGTTAGATGAAGCGCCTGGATGTTTGGCATTAAGTTTTGAATTCTTAAAAATTTTCTCCAGGGTTACCATGGTCGAGTGGAAAAGCGTCAAGAAGTAGCACTTAACCCAGCCAAGATCGGCTGGCTGAAGCGCCTGGATGTTTGGGCTCAGGTTTTGAAAGCTTAAACATTTTCTCTCAAGGTTACCATGGTCGAGGAGGAAATTGTCTGAGAAATCAAACCTATTCCGGCCAAGATAGGCAAGATGAAGCGCCTGGATGTTTGGCATTAAGTTTTGAATTTCTAAAAATTTTTAAAGGGTTACCATGGTCAAGTGGAAAAGCGTCAAAAGTAGCACTTAACCCATCCAAGATTGGCTGGATGAAGTGCCTGGACGTTTGGACTTTCGTTTTGAAAATTTTAAACTTTCCTCCAGGTTGACTGGGGTTGAGTGGAAAAGAGTCCAAGAAGTAGCACCTTTCACGGCCAAGATTGGCTAGATGAAGCGCCTGGATGTTTGGCATTAAGTTTTGAATTCTTAAAAATTTTCTCCAGGGTTACCATGGTCGAGTGGAAAAGCGTCCAAGAAGTAGCACTTAACCCAGCCAAGATTGGCTGCATAAAGCGCCTGGACGATTGGCCTTCGCTTTGAAAATTTAAAAATTTCGTCCAGGGTGGCAGGGGTTGAGTGGATAAGAATCCAAGAAGTAGCACCTTTCACGGCCAAGATTGGCTAGATGAAGCGCCTGGATGTTTGGCATTGAGTTTTGAATTCTTAAAAATTTTCTCCAGGGTTACCATGGTCGAGTGGAAAAGCGTCCAGAAGTAGCACTTAACCCAGCCAAGATCGGCTGGATGAAGCGCCTAGATATCTGGACTCAGGTTTTGAAAATTTAAAATTTTTCTCCAGAGTGGCAGGGGTTGAGTGGAAAATAGTCCAAGAAGTAGCACCTTTCACGGCCACGATTGGCTAGATGAAGCACCTGTATGTTTGGCATTGCGTTTTGAATTCTTAAAAATTTTCTCCAGAGTGGCATTGGTTGAGTGGAAAAGAGTCCAAGAAGTAGAAGCTTTCACGGCCAAGATTGGCTAGATGAAGCGCCTGGATGTTTGGCATTAAGTTTTGAATTCTTAAAAATTTTCTCCAGGGTTACCATGGTCGAGTGGAAAAGCGTCCAAGAAGTAGCACTTAACCCAGCCAAGATCGGCTGGATGAAGCACCTAGATATCTGGACTCAGGTTTTGAAAATTAAAAAATTTCCTCCAGGGTGGCAGGGGTTGAATGGAAAAGAGTCCAAGAAGTAGCACTTTTCACGGCCAAGATTGGCTAGATGAAGCGCCTGGATGTTTGGCATTAAGTTTTGAATTCTTAAAAATTTTCTCCAGGGTTACCATGGTCGAGTGGAAAAGCGTCAAGAAGTAGCACTTAACCCAGCCAAGATCGGCTGGATGAAGCGCCTAGATATCTGGACTCAGGTTTTGAAAATTTAAAATATTTCTCCAGAGTGGCAGGGGTTGAGTGGAAAATAGTCCAAGAAGTAGCACCTTTCACGGCCACGATTGGCTAGATGAAGCACCTGTATGTTTGGCATTGCGTTTTGAATTCTTAAAAATTTTCTCCAGAGTGGCAGTGGTTGAGTGGAAAAGAGTCCAAGAAGTAGAAGCTTTCACGGCCAAGATTGGCTAAATGAAGCGCCTGGATGTTTGGCATTAAGTTTTGAATTCTTAAAAATTTTCTCCAGGGTTACCATGGTCGAGTGGAAAAGCGTCCAAGAAGTAGCACTTAACCCAGCCAAGATCGGCTGGATGAAGTTCCTGGACGTTTGGACTTTCACTTTGAAAGTTTAAAAAAATTTTCTCCAGGTTGACTGGGGTTGAGTGGAAAAGAGTCCAAGAAGTAGCACCTTTCACGGCCAAGATTGGCTAGATGAAGCACCTGTATGTTTGGCGTTGCGTTTTGAATTCTTAAAAATTTTCTCCAGGGTTACCATGGTTGAGTGGAAAAGCGTCCAAGAAGTAGCACTTAACCCAGCCAAGATCGGCTGGATGAAGCGCCTAGATATCTGGACTAAGGTTTTGAAAATTAAAAAATTTCCTTCAGGGTGGCAGGGGTTGTATGGAAAAGAGTCCAAGAAGTAGCACTTTTCACGGCCAAGATTGGCAAGATGAAGCGCCTGGATGTTTGGCATTAAGTTTTGAATTCTTACAAATTTTCTCCAGGGTTACCATGGTCGAGTGGAAAAGTGTCAAGAAGTAGCACTTAACCCAGCCAAGATCGGCTGGATGAAGCGCCTGGACGTTTGGACTTTCGCTTTGAAAATTTAAAAATTTCCTCCAGAGTGGCAGTGGTTGAGTGGAAAACAGTCAAAGAAGTAGCACCTTTCACGGCCAAGATTGGCTAGATGAAGCGCCTGGATGTTTGGCATTAATTTTTGAAATCTTAAAAATTTCCTCCAGAGTGGCAGTGGTTGTATGGAAAAGCGTCCAAGAAGTAGCACTTAACCCAGCCAAGATCGGCTGGATGAAGCGCCTGGACGTTTGGACTTTCGCTTTGAAAATTTAAAAATTTCCTCCAGAGTGGCAGTGGTTGAGTGGAAAACAGTCCAAGAAGTAGCACTTTTCACAGCCAAGATTGGCTAGATGAAGCGTCTGGATGTTTGGCATTAAGTTTTGAATTCTTAAAAATTTTCTCCAGGGTTACCATGGTTGAGTGGAAAAGCGTCCAAGAAGTAGCACTTAACCCAGCCAAGATCGGCTGGATGAAGCGCCTAGATATCTGGACTCAGGTTTTGAAAATTAAAAAATTTCCTCCAGGGTGGCAGGGGTTGTATGGAAAAGAGTCCAAGAAGTAACGCCTTTCACGGCCAAGATTGGCTAGATGAAGCGCCTGGATGTTTGGCATTAAGTTTGAATTCTTAAAAATTTTCTCCAGGGTTACCATGGTCGAGTGGAAAAGCGTCCAAGAAGTAGCACTTAACCCAGCCAAGATCGGCTGGCTGAAGCGCCTAGATATCTGGACTCAGGTTTTGAAAATTTAAAAATTTCCTCCAAGGTGGCAGGGGTTGTATGGAAAAGAGTCCAAGAAGTAGCACCTTTCACGGCCAAGATTGGCTAGATGAAGCGCCTGGATGTTTGGCATTAATTTTGAAATCTTAAAAATTTCCTCCAGAGTGGCAGTGGTTGAGTGGAAAAGAGTCCAAGAAGTAGAAGCTTTCACGGCCAAGATTGTCTAGATGAAGCGCCTGGATGTTTGGCATTAAGTTTTGAATTCTTAAAAATTTTCTCCAGGGTTACCATGGTCGAGTGGAAAAGCGTCCAAGAAGTAGCGCTTAACCCATCCAAGATCGGCTGGATGAAGCGCCTAGATATCTGGACTCAGGTTTTTAAAATTAAAAAATTTCCTCCAGGGTGGCAGGGGTTGTATGGAAAAGAGTCCAAAAGTAGCACTCTTCACTGCCAAGATTGGCTAGATGAAGCGCTTGGATGTTTGGCATTAAGTTTTGAATTCTTAAAAATTTTCTCCAGGGTTACCATGGTTGAGTGGAAAAGCGTCCAAGAAGTAGCACTTAACCCAGCCAAGATCGGCTGGATGAAGCGCCTAGGTATCTGGACTCAGGTTTTGAAAATTAAAAAATTTCCTCCGGGGTGGCAGGGGTTAAATGGAAAAGAGTCCAAGAAGTAGCACTTTTCACGTCCAAGATTGGCTAGATGAAGCGCCTGGATGTTTGGCATTAAATTTTGAATTATTAAAAATTTTCTCCAGGTTTACCATGGTCGAGTGGAAAAGTGTCAAGAAGTAGCGCTTAACCCATCCAAGATCGGCTGGATGAAGCGCCTAGATATCTGGACTCAGATTTTGAAAATTAAAAAATTTCCTCCAGGGTGGCAGGGGTTGTGTGGAAAATAGTCCAAGAAGTAGCACCTTTCACGGCCAAGATTGGCTAGATGAAGCGCCTGGATGTTTGGCATTAAGTTTTGAATTCTTAAAAATGTTCTCCAGGGTTACCATGGTTGAGTGGAAAAGCGTCAAGAAGTAGCACTAACCCAGCCAAGATCGGCTGGATGAAGCGCCTAGATATCTGGACTCAGGTTTTGAAATTTAAAAAATTTCCTCCAGGGTGGCAGGGGTTGTATGGAAAGAGTCCAAGAAGTAGCACTTTTCATGGCCAAGATTGGCAAGATGAAGCGCCTGGATGTTTGGCATTAAGTTTTGAATTCTTAAAAATTTTCTCCAGGGTTACCATGGTCGAGTGGAAAAGTGTCCAAGAAGTAGCACTTAACCCAACCAAGATCGGCTGCATGAAGCGCCTAGATATCTGGACTCAGGTTTTGAAAATTAAAAAATTTCGTCCAGGGTGGCAGGGGTTGAATGGAAAAGAGTCCAAGAAATAGCACCTTTCACGGCCAAGATTGGCTAGATGAAGCGCCTGGATGTTTGGCATTAAGTTTTGAATTCTTAAAAATTTTCTCCAGGGTTACCATGGTCGAGTGGAAAAGCGTCCAAGAAGTAGCACTTAACCCAGCCAATATCGGTTGGATGAAGCTCCTAGATATCTGGACTCAGGTTTTGAAAATTAAAAAATTTCCTCCAGGTTGGCAGGGGTTGAATGGAAAAGAGTCCAAGAAGTAGCACCTTTCACGGCCAAGATTGGCTAAAAGAAACGCCTGGATGTTTGGCATTAAGTTTTGAATTCTTAAAAATTTTCTCCAGGGTTACCATGGTCGAGTGGAAAAGCGTCCAAGAAGTAGAACTTATCCCAGCCAAGATCGGCTGGATGAAGCGCCTATGTATCTGGACTCAGGTTTGAAAATTAAAAAATTTCGTCCAGGGTGGCAGGGGTTGAATGGAAAAGAGTCCAAGAAGTAGCGCCTTTCATTGCCAAGATTGGCTAGATGAAGCGCCTGGATGTTTGGCATTAAGTTTTGAATTCTTAAAAATTTTCTCCAGGGTTACCATGGTCGAGTGGAAAAGCTTCCAAGAAGTAGCACTTAACCCAGCCAAGATTGGCTGGATGAAGCGCCTAGGTATCTGGACTCAGGTTTTGAAAAATAAAAAATTTCCTCCGGGGTGGCAGGGGTTGAATGGAAAAGAGTCCAAGAAGTAGCACTTTTCACGGCCCAGATTGGCTAGATGAAGCGCCTGGATGTTTGGCGTTAAGTTTTGAATTCTTAAAAATTTTCTAAAGGGTTACCATGGTCGAGTGGAAAAGCGTCCAAGAAGTAGCACTTAACCCAGCCAAGATCGGCTGGATGAAGTTCCTGGACGTTTGAACTTCCGCTTTGAAGGTTTTAAAAAATTTCTTTCAGGTTGACTGGGGTTGAGTGGAAAAGAGTCCAAGAAGTAGCACCTTTCACGGCCAAGATTGGCTAGATGAAGCGCCTGGATGTTTGCCATTAAGTTTGGAATTCTTAAAAATTTTCTCCAGGGTTACCATGGTCAAGTGGAAAAGCGTCCAAGAAGTAGCACTTAACCCAGCCAAGATTGGCTGGATGAAGTGCTTGGACGTTTGGACTTTCGCTTTGAAAATTTAAAACTTTCCTCCAGGTTGACTGGGGTTGCGTGGAAAAGACTCCAAGAAGTAGCACTTAACCCAGCCAAGATTGGCTAGATGAAGCGCCTGGAAGTTTGGCATTAAGATTTGAATTCTTAAAAAATTTCTCCAGGGTTACCATGGTCGAGGAGGAAATTGTCTGAGAAATCAAACCTATTCCGGCCAAGATCGGCTAGATGACGCGCCTGGATGTTTGGCATTAAGTTTTGAATTCTTAAAAATTTTCTCCAGAGTTACCATGGTCGAGTGGAAAAGAGTCCAAGAAGAGGCACTTAACCCAGCCAAGATCGGCTGGATGAAGCGCCTAGACGTTTGGACTTTTGCTTTGAAAATTTAAACATTTTTTCCAGGGTGGCAGGGGTTGAGTGAAAAAGAGTCCAAGAAGTAGCACCTTTCACGGCCAAGATTGGCTAGATGAAGCACCTGGATGTTTGGCATTAAGTTTTGAATTCTTAAAAATTTTCTCCAGGTTTACCATGGTCGAGTGGAAAAGCGTCCAAGAAGTAGCACTTAACCCAGCCAAGATCGGCTGGCTGAAGCACCTGGATGTTTGGGCTCAGGTTTTGAAAGCTTAAACATTTTCTCCAGGGTTACCATGGTCGAGGGGAAATTGTCTGAGAAATCAAACCTATTCCGGCCAAGATCGGCTAGATGAAGTGCCTGGATGGCTGGACTTAGGTTTTGAAAATTAAAAAAATCCTCCAGGATGGCAGTGGTTTAGTAGAAAAAGTCCAAGAAGTAGCACCTTTCACGGCCAAGATTGGCTAGATGAAGCGCCTGGATGTTTGGCATTAAGTTTTGAATTCTTAAAAAGTTTTCCAGGGTTACCATGGTCGAGTGGAAAAGCGTCAAGATGTAGCACTTAACCCAGCCAAGATCGGCTGGATGAAGCGCCTAGATATCTGGACTCAGGTTTTGAAAATTAAAAATTTCCTCCAGAGTGGCAGTGGTTGAATGGAAAAGAGTCCAAGAAGTAGCACTTTTCACGGCCAAGATTGGCTAGATGAAGCGCCTGGATGTTTGGCATTAAGTTTTGAATTCTTAAAAATTTTCTCCAGGGTTACCATGGTCGAGTGGAAAAGCGTCAAGAAGTAGCACTTAACCCAGCCAAGATCGGCTGGATGAAGCGCCTGGACGTTTGGCCTTTTCGCTTTGAAAATTAAAAAATTCCTCCAGGGTGGCAGTGGTTGAGTGGAAAAGAGTCCAAGAAGTAGCACCTTTCACGCCAAGAATGGCTAGATGAAGCGCCTGGATGTTTGGCATTAAGTTTTGAATTCTCAAAAATTTTCTCAAGGGTTACCATGGTCGAGTGGAAAAGCGTCCAAGAAGTAGCACTTAACCCAGCCAAGATCGGCTGGATGAAGCGCCTAGATATCTGGACTCAGGTTTTGAAAATTAAAAAATTTCCTCCAGGGTGGCAGGGGTTGAATGGAAAAGAGGCCAAGAAGTATCACTTAACCCAGCCAAGATCGGCTGGCTGAAGCGCCTGGATATTTGGTTTCAGGTTTTGAAAGCTTAAACATTTTCTCCAGGGTTACCATAGTCGAGGGGGAAATTGTCTGAGAAATCAAACCTATTCCGGCCAAGATCGGCTAGATGACGCGCCTGGATGTTTGGCATTAAGTTTTGAATTCTTAAAAATTTTCTCCAGGGTTACCATGGTCGAGTGGAAAAGCGTCCAAGAAGTAGCACTTAACCCAGCCAAGATCGGCTGGATGAAGCGCCTAGATATCTGGACTCAGGTTTTGAAAATTAAAAAATTTCCTCCAGGGTGGCAGGGGTTGAATGGAAAAGCGTCCAAGAAGTAGCACTTTTCACGGCCAAGATTGGCTAGATGAAGCGCCTGGATGTTTGGCATTAAGTTTTGAATTCTTAAAAATTTTCTCCAGGGTTACCATGGTCGAGTGGGAAAGCATCCAAGAAGTAGCACTTAACCCAGCCAAGATCGGCTGGATGAAGTTCCTGGACGTTTGGACTTCCGCTTTGAAGGTTTTAAAAAATTTCTTTCAGGTTGATTGGGGTTGAGTGGAAAAGAGTCCAAGAAGTAGCACCTTTCACGGCCAAGATTGGCTAGATGAAGCGCCTGGATGTTTGCCATTAAGTTTGGAATTCTTAAAAATTTTCTCCAGGGTTACCATGGTCAAGTGGAAAGGCGTCCAAGAAGTAGCACTTAACCCAGCCAAGATTGGCTGGATGAAGTGCTTGGACGTTTGGACTTTCGCTTTGAAAATTTAAAACTTTCCTCCAGGTTGACTGGGGTTGAGTGGAAAAGAGTCCAAGAAGTAGCAAGATTGGCTAGATGAAGCGCCTGGATGTTTGGCATTAAGTTTTGAAATTTAAAAATTTTCTCCAGGGTTACCATGGTCGAGTGGAAAAGCGTCCAAGAAGTAGCACTTAACCCAGCCAAGATTGGCTAGATGAAGCGCCTGGATGCTTGGCATTAAGTTTTGAATTCTTAAAAATTTTCTCCAGGGTTACCATGGTTGAGTGGAAAAACGTCCAAGAAGTAGAACCTTTCACGGCCAAGATTGGCTAGATGAAGCGCCTGGATGTTTGGCATTAAGATTTGAATTCTTAAAAAATTTCTCCATGGTTACCATGGTCGAGGAGGAAATTGTCTGAGAAATCAAACCTATTCCGGCCAAGATCGGCTAGATGACGCGCCTGGATGTTTGGCATTAAGTTTTGAATTCTTAAAAATTTTCTCCAGAGTTACCCTGGTCGAGTGGAAAAGAGTCCAAGAAGAGGCACTTAACCCAGCCAAGATCGGCTGGATGAAGCGCCTGGACGTTTGGACTTTTGCTTTGAAAATTTAAACATTTTTTCCAGGGTGGCAGGGGTTGAGTGAAAAAGAGTCCAAGAAGTAGCACCTTTCACGGCCAAGATTGGCTAGATGAAGCACCTGGATGTTTGGCATTAAGTTTTGAATTCTTAAAAATTTCTCCATGGTTACCATGGTCGAGGAGAAATTGTCTGAGAAATCAAACCTATTCCGGCCAAGATCGGCTAGATGACGCGCCTGGATGTTTGGCATTAAGTTTTGAATTCTTAAAAATTTTCTCCAGAGTTACCCTGGTCGAGTGGAAAAGAGTCCAAGAAGAGGCACTTAACCCAGCCAAGATCGGCTGGATGAAGCGCCTGGACGTTTGGACTTTTGCTTTGAAAATTTAAACATTTTTTCCAGGGTGGCAGGGGTTGAGTGAAAAAGAGTCAAGAAGTAGCACCTTTCACGGCCAAGATTGGCTAGATGAAGCACCTGGATGTTTGGCATTAAGTTTTGAATTCTTAAAAATTTTCTCCAGGTTTACCATGGTCGAGTGGAAAAGCGTCAAGAAGTAGCACTTAACCCAGCCAAGATCGGCTGGCTGAAGCGCCTGGATGTTTGGGCTCAGGTTTTGAAAGCTTAAACATTTTCTCCAGGGTTACCATGGTCGAGGGGGAAATTGTCTGAGAAATCAAACCTATTCCGGCCAAGATCGGCTAGATGAAGTGCCTGGATGGCTGGACTTAGGTTTTGAAAATTAAAAAAATTCCTCCAGGATGGCAGTGGTTCAGTGGAAAAAAGTCCAAGAAGTAGCACCTTTCACGGCCAAGATTGGCTAGATGAAGCGCCTGGATGTTTGGCATTAAGTTTTGAATTCTTAAAAAAGTTTTCCAGGGTTACCATGGTCGAGTGGAAAAGCGTCAAGAAGTAGCACTTAACCCAGCCAAGATCGGCTGGATGAAGCGCCTAGATATCTGGACTCAGGTTTTGAAAATTAAAAATTTCCTCCAGAGTGGCAGTGGTTGAATGGAAAAGAGTCCAAGAAGTAGCACTTTTCACGGCCAAGATTGGCTAGATGAAGCGCCTGGATGTTTGGCATTAAGTTTTGAATTCTTAAAAATTTTCTCCAGGGTTACCATGGTCGAGTGGAAAAGCGTCAAGAAGTAGCACTTAACCCAGCCAAGATCGGCTGGATGAAGCGCCTGGACGTTTGGCCTTTCGCTTTGAAAATTAAAAATTTCCTCCAGGGTGGCAGGGGTTGAATGGAAAAGAGTCCAAGAAGTAGCACTTTTCACGGCCAAGATTGGCTAGATGAAGCGCCTTGATGTTTGGCATTAAGTTTTAAATTCTTAAAAATTTTCTCCAGGGTTACCATGGTCGAGTGGAAAAGCGTCAGAAGTAGCACTTAACCCAGTCAAGATCGGCTGGATGAAGCGCCTGGATATCTGGACTCAGGTTTTGAAAATTAAAAATTTCCTCCAGGGTGGCAGGGGTTGAATGGAAAAGAGTCCAAGAAGTAGCACTTTTCACGGCCAAGATTGGCTAGATGAAGCGCCTGGATGTTTGGCATTAAGTTTTGAATTCTTAAAAATTTTCTCCAGGTTTACCATGGTCGAGTGGAAAAGCGTCAAGAAGTAGCACTTAACCCAGCCAAGATCGGCTGGCTGAAGCGCCTGGATGTTTGGGCTCAGGTTTTGAAAGCTTAAACATTTTCTCCAGGGTTACCATGGTCGAGGGGAAATTGTCTGAGAAATCAAACCTATTCCGGCCAAGATCGGCTAGATGAAGTGCCTGGATGGCTGGACTTAGGTTTTGAAAATTAAAAAAATTCCTCCAGGATGGCAGTGGTTCAGTGGAAAAAAGTCCAAGAAGTAGCACCTTTCACGGCCAAGATTGGCTAGATGAAGCGCCTGGATGTTTGGCATTAAGTTTTGAATTCTTAAAAAGTTTTCCAGGGTTACCATGGTCGAGTGGAAAAGCGTCAAGAAGTAGCACTTAACCCAGCCAAGATCGGCTGGATGAAGCGCCTAGATATCTGGACTCAGGTTTTGAAAATTAAAAATTTCCTCCAGAGTGGCAGTGGTTGAATGGAAAAGAGTCCAAGAAATAGCACTTTTCACGGCCAAGATTGGCTAGATGAAGCGCCTGGATGTTTGGCATTAAGTTTTGAATTCTTAAAAATTTTCTCCAGGGTTACCATGGTCGAGTGGAAAAGCGTCCCAAGAAGTAGCACATAACCCAGCCAAGATCGGCTGGATGAAGCGCCTGGACGTTTGGCCTTTCGCTTTGAAAATTAAAAAAATTTTCTCCAGGGTGGCAGTGGTTGAGTGGAAAAGAGTCGAAGAAGTAGCACCTTTCACGGCCAAGATTGGCTAGATGAAGCGCTATGATGTTTGGCATTAAGTTTTGAATTCTTAAAAATTTTCTCCAGGGTTACCATGGTCGAGTGGAAAAGCGTCCAAGAAGTAGCACTTAACCCAGCCAAGATCGGCTGGATGAAGCGCCTAGATATCTGGACTCAGGTTTTGAAAATTAAAAAATTTCCTCCAGGGTGGCAGGGGTTGAATGGAAAAGCGTCCCAAGAAGTAGCACTTTTCACGGCCAAGATTGGCTAGATGAAGCGCCTGGATGTTTGGCATTAAGTTTTGAATTCTTAAAAATTTTCTCCAGGGTTACCATGGTCGAGTGGAAAAGCGTCAAGAAGTAGCACTTAACCCAGCCAAGATCGGCTGGATGAAGCGCCTGGGCGTTTGCCCTTCGCTTTGAAAATTAAAAATTTCCTCCAGGGTGGCAGGGGTTAAATGGAAAAGCGTCCAAGAAGTAGCACTTTTCACGGCCAAGATTGGCTAGATGAAGCGCCTGGATGTTTGGCATTAAGTTTTGAATTCTTAAAAATTTTCTCCAGGGTTACCATGGTCGAGTGGAAAAGCGTCAAGAAGTAGCACTTAACCCAGCCAAGATCGGCTGGATGAAGCGCCTGGACGTTTGGCCTTCGCTTTGAAAATTAAAAATTTCCTCCAGGCTGGCAGGGGTTGAATGGAAAAGAGTCCAAGAAGTAGCACTTTTCACGGCCAAGATTGGCTAGATGAAGCGCCTTGATGTTTGGCATTAAGTTTTGAATTCTTAAAAATTTTCTCCAGGGTTACCATGGTCGAGTGGAAAAGCGTCCAAGAAGTAGCACTTAACCCAGTCAAGATCGGCTGGATGAAGCGCCTGGATATCTGGACTCAGGTTTTGAAAATTAAAAAATTTCCTCCAGGGTGGCAGGGGTTGAATGGAAAAGAGTCCAAGAAGTAGCACTTTTCACGGCCAAGTTTGGTTAGATGAAGCGCCTGGATGTTTGGCATTAAGTTTTGAATTCTTAAAAATTTTCTCCAGGTTTACCATGGTCGAGTGGAAAAGCGTCCAAGAAGTAGCACTTAACCCAGCCAAGATCGGCTGGCTGAAGCGCCTGGATGTTTGGGCTCAGGTTTTGAAAGCTTAAAAATTTTCTCCAGGGTTACCATGGTCGAGAAATTGTCTGAGAAATCAAACCTATTCCGCCAAGATCGGCTAGATGAAGTGCCTGGATGGCTGGACTTAGGTTTTGAAAATTAAAAAATTCCTCTAGGATGGCAGTGGTTCAGTGGAAAAAGTCCAAGAAGTAGCACCTTTCACGGCCAAGATTGGCTAGATGAAGCGCCTGGATGTTTGGCATTAAGTTTTGAATTCTTAAAAAGTTTTTCCAGGGTTACCATGGTCGAGTGGAAAAGCGTCCAAGAAGTAGCACTTAACCCAGCCAAGATCGGCTGGATGAAGCGCCTAGATATCTGGACTCAGGTTTTGAAAATTAAAAAATTTCCTCCAGAGTGGCAGTGGTTGAATGGAAAAGAGTCCAAGTAGCACACTTTTCACGGCCAAGATTGGCTAGATGAAGCGCCTGGATGTTTGGCATTAAGTTTTGAATTCTTAAAAATTTTCTCCAGGGTTACCATGGTCGAGTGGAAAAGCGTCCAAGAAGTAGCACATAACCCAGCCAAGATCGGCTGGATGAAGCGCCTGGACGTTTGGCCTTTCGCTTTGAAAATTAAAAAATTTTCTCCAGGGTGGCAGTGGTTGAGTGGAAAAGAGTCGAAGAAGTAGCACCTTTCACGGCCAAGATTGGCTAGATGAAGCGCTATGATGTTTGGCATTAAGTTTTGAATTCTTAAAAATTTTCTCCAGGGTTACCATGGTCGAGTGGAAAAGCGTCCAAGAAGTAGCCCTTAACCCAGTCAAGATCGGCTGGATGAAGCGCCTGGATATCTGGACTCAGGTTTTGAAAATTAAAAAATTTCCTCCAGGGTGGTAGGGGTTGAGTGGAAAAGAGTCCAAGAAGTAGCACCTTTCACGGCCAAGATTGGCTAGATGAAGCACCTGGATGTTTGGCATTAAGTTTTGAATTCTTAAAAATTTCTCCATGGTTACCATGGTCGAGGAGAAATTGTCTGAGAAATCAAACCTATTCCGCCAAGATCGGCTAGATGACGCGCCTGGATGTTTGGCATTAAGTTTTGAATTCTTAAAAATTTTCTCCAGAGTTACCCTGGTCGAGTGGAAAAGAGTCAAGAAGAGGCACTTAACCCAGCCAAGATCGGCTGGATGAAGCGCCTGGACGTTTGGACTTTGCTTTGAAAATTTAAACATTTTTTCCAGGGTGGCAGGGGTTGAGTGAAAAAGAGTCCAAGAAGTAGCACCTTTCACGGCCAAGATTGGCTAGATGAAGCACCTGGATGTTTGGCATTAAATTTTGAATTCTTAAAAATTTTCTCCAGGTTTACCATGGTCGAGTGGAAAAGCGTCCAAGAAGTAGCACTTAACCCAGCCAAGATCGGCTGGCTGAAGCGCCTGGATGTTTGGGCTCAGGTTTTGAAAGCTTAAACATTTTCTCCAGGGTTACCATGGTCGAGGGGGAAATTGTCTGAGAAATCAAACCTATTCCGGCCAAGATCGGCTAGATGAAGTGCCTGGATGGCTGGACTTAGGTTTTGAAAATTAAAAAAATTCCTCCAGGATGGCAGTGGTTCAGTGGAAAAAAGTCCAAGAAGTAGCACCTTTCACGGCCAAGATTGGCTAGATGAAGCGCCTGGATGTTTGGCATTAAGTTTTGAATTCTTAAAAAGTTTTTCCAGGGTTACCATGGTCGAGTGGAAAAGCGTCCAAGAAGTAGCACTTAACCCAGCCAAGATCGGCTGGATGAAGCGCCTAGATATCTGGACTCAGGTTTTGAAAATTAAAAAATTTCCTCCAGAGTGGCAGTGGTTGAATGGAAAAGAGTCCAAGAAGTAGCACTTTTCACGGCCAAGATTGGCTAGATGAAGCGCCTGGATGTTTGGCATTAAGTTTTGAATTCTTAAAAATTTTCTCCAGGGTTACCATGGTCGAGTGGAAAAGCGTCCAAGAAGTAGCACTTAACCCAGCCAAGATCGGCTGGATGAAGCGCCTGGACGTTTGGCCTTTCGCTTTGAAAATTAAAAAATTTCCTCCAGGGTGGCAGGGGTTGAATGGAAAAGAGTCCAAGAAGTAGCACTTTTCACGGCCAAGATTGGCTAGATGAAGCGCCTTGATGTTTGGCATTAAGTTTTGAATTCTTAAAAATTTTCTCCAGGGTTACCATGGTCGAGTGGAAAAGCGTCCAAGAAGTAGCACTTAACCCAGTCAAGATCGGCTGGCTGAAGCGCCTGGATGTTTGGGCTCAGGTTTTGAAAGCTTAAAAATTTTCTCCAGGGTTACCATGGTCGAGGGGGAAATTGTCTGAGAAATCAAACCTATTCCGCCCAAGATCGGCTAGATGAAGTGCCTGGATGGCTGGACTTAGGTTTTGAAAATTAAAAAAATTCCTCTAGGATGGCAGTGGTTCAGTGGAAAAAAGTCCAAGAAGTAGCACCTTTCACGGCCAAGATTGGCTAGATGAAGCGCCTGGATGTTTGGCATTAAGTTTTGAATTCTTAAAAAGTTTTTCCAGGGTTACCATGGTCGAGTGGAAAAGCGTCAAGTAGCACTTAACCCAGCCAAGATCGGCTGGATGAAGCGCCTAGATATCTGGACTCAGGTTTTGAAAATTAAAAATTTCCTCCAGAGTGGCAGTGGTTGAATGGAAAAGAGTCCAAGAAGTAGCACTTTTCACGGCCAAGATTGGCTAGATGAAGCGCCTGGATGTTTGGCATTAAGTTTTGAATTCTTAAAAATTTTCTCCAGGGTTACCATGGTCGAGTGGAAAAGCGTCCAAGAAGTAGCACATAACCCAGCCAAGATCGGCTGGATGAAGCGCCTGGACGTTTGGCCTTTCGCTTTGAAAATTAAAAAATTTTCTCCAGGGTGGCAGTGGTTGAGTGGAAAAGAGTCGAAGAAGTAGCACCTTTCACGGCCAAGATTGGCTAGATGAAGCGCTATGATGTTTGGCATTAAGTTTTGAATTCTTAAAAATTTTCTCCAGGGTTACCATGGTCGAGTGGAAAAGCGTCCAAGAAGTAGCCCTTAACCCAGTCAAGATCGGCTGGATGAAGCGCCTGGATATCTGGACTCAGGTTTTGAAAATTAAAAAATTTCCTCCAGGGTGGTAGGGGTTGAGTGGAAAAGAGTCCAAGAAGTAGCACCTTTCACGGCCAAGATTGGCTAGATGAAGCACCTGGATGTTTGGCATTAAGTTTTGAATTCTTAAAAAATTTCTCCATGGTTACCATGGTCGAGGAGGAAATTGTCTGAGAAATCAAACCTATTCCGGCCAAGATCGGCTAGATGACGCGCCTGGATGTTTGGCATTAAGTTTTGAATTCTTAAAAATTTTCTCCAGAGTTACCCTGGTCGAGTGGAAAAGAGTCCAAGAAGAGGCACTTAACCCAGCCAAGATCGGCTGGATGAAGCGCCTGGACGTTTGGACTTTTGCTTTGAAAATTTAAACATTTTTTCCAGGGTGGCAGGGGTTGAGTGAAAAAGAGTCCAAGAAGTAGCACCTTTCACGGCCAAGATTGGCTAGATGAAGCACCTGGATGTTTGGCATTAAATTTTGAATTCTTAAAAATTTTCTCCAGGTTTACCATGGTCGAGTGGAAAAGCGTCCAAGAAGTAGCACTTAACCCAGCCAAGATCGGCTGGCTGAAGCGCCTGGATGTTTGGGCTCAGGTTTTGAAAGCTTAAACATTTTCTCCAGGGTTACCATGGTCGAGGGGGAAATTGTCTGAGAAATCAAACCTATTCCGGCCAAGATCGGCTAGATGAAGTGCCTGGATGGCTGGACTTAGGTTTTGAAAATTAAAAAAATTCCTCCAGGATGGCAGTGGTTCAGTGGAAAAAAGTCCAAGAAGTAGCACCTTTCACGGCCAAGATTGGCTAGATGAAGCGCCTGGATGTTTGGCATTAAGTTTTGAATTCTTAAAAAGTTTTTCCAGGGTTACCATGGTCGAGTGGAAAAGCGTCCAAGAAGTAGCACTTAACCCAGCCAAGATCGGCTGGATGAAGCGCCTAGATATCTGGACTCAGGTTTTGAAAATTAAAAATTTCCTCCAGAGTGGCAGTGGTTGAATGGAAAAGAGTCAAGAAGTAGCACTTTTCACGGCCAAGATTGGCTAGATGAAGCGCCTGGATGTTTGGCATTAAGTTTTGAATTCTTAAAAATTTTCTCCAGGGTTACCATGGTCGAGTGGAAAAGCGTCAAGAAGTAGCACTTAACCCAGCCAAGATCGGCTGGATGAAGCGCCTGGACGTTTGGCCTTCGCTTTGAAAATTAAAAAATTTCCTCCAGGGTGGCAGGGGTTGAATGGAAAAGAGTCCAAGAAGTAGCACTTTTCACGGCCAAGATTGGCTAGATGAAGCGCCTTGATGTTTGGCATTAAGTTTTAAATTCTTAAAAATTTTCTCCAGGGTTACCATGGTCGAGTGGAAAAGCGTCCAAGAAGTAGCACTTAACCCAGTCAAGATCGGCTGGATGAAGCGCCTGGATATCTGGACTCAGGTTTTGAAAATTAAAAAATTTCCTCCAGGGTGGCAGGGGTTGAATGGAAAAGAGTCCAAGAAGTAGCACTTTTCACGGCCAAGATTGGCTAGATGAAGCGCCTGGATGTTTGGCATTAAGTTTTGAATTCTTAAAAATTTTCTCCAGGTTTACCATGGTCGAGTGGAAAAGCGTCCAAGAAGTAGCACTTAACCCAGCCAAGATCGGCTGGCTGAAGCGCCTGGATGTTTGGGCTCAGGTTTTGAAAGCTTAAACATTTTCTCCAGGGTTACCATGGTCGAGGGGGAAATTGTCTGAGAAATCAAACCTATTCCGGCCAAGATCGGCTAGATGAAGTGCCTGGATGGCTGGACTTAGGTTTTGAAAATTAAAAAAATTCCTCCAGGATGGCAGTGGTTCAGTGGAAAAAAGTCCAAGAAGTAGCACCTTTCACGGCCAAGATTGGCTAGATGAAGCGCCTGGATGTTTGGCATTAAGTTTTGAATTCTTAAAAGTTTTTCCAGGGTTACCATGGTCGAGTGGAAAAGCGTCAGAAGTAGCACTTAACCCAGCCAAGATCGGCTGGATGAAGCGCCTAGATATCTGGACTCAGGTTTTGAAAATTAAAAAATTTCCTCCAGAGTGGCAGTGGTTGAATGGAAAAGAGTCCAAGAAGTAGCACTTTTCACGGCCAAGATTGGCTAGATGAAGCGCCTGGATGTTTGGCATTAAGTTTTGAATTCTTAAAAATTTTCTCCAGGGTTACCATGGTCGAGTGGAAAAGCGTCCAAGAAGTAGCACATAACCCAGCCAAGATCGGCTGGATGAAGCGCCTGGACGTTTGGCCTTTCGCTTTGAAAATTAAAAAATTTTCTCCAGGGTGGCAGTGGTTGAGTGGAAAAGAGTCGAAGAAGTAGCACCTTTCACGGCCAAGATTGGCTAGATGAAGCGCTATGATGTTTGGCATTAAGTTTTGAATTCTTAAAAATTTTCTCCAGGGTTACCATGGTCGAGTGGAAAAGCGTCCAAGAAGTAGCCCTTAACCCAGTCAAGATCGGCTGGATGAAGCGCCTGGATATCTGGACTCAGGTTTTGAAAATTAAAAATTTCCTCCAGGGTGGCAGGGGTTGAATGGAAAAGAGTCCAAGAAGTAGCACTTTTCACGGCCAAGATTGGCTAGATGAAGCGCCTGGATGTTTGGCATTAAGTTTTGAATTCTTAAAAATTTCCTCCAGGGTTACCATGGTCGAGTGGAAAAGCGTCAAGAAGTAGCACTTAACCCAGCCAAGATCGGCTGGATGAAGCGCCTAGATATCTGGACTCAGGTTTTGAAAATTAAAAAATTTCCTCCAGGGTGGCAGGGGTTGAATGGAAAAGCGCGTCAAGAAGTAGCACTTTTCACGGCCAAGATTGGCTAGATGAAGCGCTTGGATGTTTGGCATTAAGTTTTGAATTCTTAAAAATTTTCTCCAGGGTTACCATGGTCGAGTGGAAAAGCGTCCAAGAAGTAGCACTTAACCCAGCCAAGATCGGCTGGATGAAGCGCCTGGACGTTTGGCCTTCGCTTTGAAAATTAAAAATTTCCTCCAGGGTGGCAGGGGTTGTATGGAAAAGAGTCCAAGAAGTAGCACTTTTCACGGCCAAGATTGGCTAGATGAAGCGCCTTGATGTTTGGCATTAAGTTTTGAATTCTTAAAATTTTCTCCAGGGTTACCATGGTCGAGTGGAAAGCGTCAAGAAGTAGCACTTAACCCAGTCAAGATCGGCTGGATGTAGCGCCTGGATATCTGGACTCAGGTTTTGAAAATTAAAAATTTCCTCCAGGGTGGCAGGGGTTGAATGGAAAAGAGTCAAGAAGTAGCACTTTTCACGGCCAAGTTTGGCTAGATGAAGCGCCTGGATGTTTGGCATTAAGTTTTGAATTCTTAAAAATTTTCTCCAGGTTTACCATGGTCGAGTGGAAAAGCGTCCAAGAAGTAGCACTTAACCCAGCCAAGATCGGCTGGCTGAAGCGCCTGGATGTTTGGGCTCAGGTTTTGAAAGCTTAAACATTTTCTCCAGGGTTACCATGGTCGAGGGGAAATTGTCTGAGAAATCAAACCTATTCCGGCCAAGATCGGCTAGATGAAGTGCCTGGATGGCTGGACTTAGGTTTTGAAAATTAAAAAAATCCTCTAGGATGGCAGTGGTTCAGTGGAAAAAGTCCAAGAAGTAGCACCTTTCACGGCCAAGATTGGC
This sequence comes from Puntigrus tetrazona, assembly GCF_018831695.1. NCBI lineage: Eukaryota > Metazoa > Chordata > Actinopteri > Cypriniformes > Cyprinidae > Puntigrus > Puntigrus tetrazona. The sequence continues at coordinate 263,324 of NW_025048646.1, forward strand.
TAGATGAAGCGCCTGGATGTTTGGCATTAAGTTTTGAATTCTTAAAAAGTTTTTCCAGGGTTACCATGGTCGAGTGGAAAAGCGTCCAGAAGTAGCACTTAACCCAGCCAAGATCGGCTGGATGAAGCGCCTAGATATCTGGACTCAGGTTTTGAAAATTAAAAAATTTCCTCCAGAGTGGCAGTGGTTGAATGGAAAAGAGTCCAAGAAGTAGCACTTTTCACGGCCAAGATTGGCTAGATGAAGCGCCTGGATGTTTGGCATTAAGTTTTGAATTCTTAAAAATTTTCTCCAGGGTTACCATGGTCGAGTGGAAAAGCGTCCAAGAAGTAGCACATAACCCAGCCAAGATCGGCTGGATGAAGCGCCTGGACGTTTGGCCTTCGCTTTGAAAATTAAAAATTTTCTCCAGGGTGGCAGTGGTTGAGTGGAAAAGAGTCGAAGAAGTAGCACCTTTCACGGCCAAGATTGGCTAGATGAAGCGCTATGATGTTTGGCATTAAGTTTTGAATTCTTAAAAATTTTCTCCAGGGTTACCATGGTCGAGTGGAAAAGCGTCCAAGAAGTAGCCCTTAACCCAGTCAAGATCGGCTGGATGAAGCGCCTGGATATCTGGACTCAGGTTTTGAAAATTAAAAAATTTCCTCCAGGGTGGTAGGGGTTGAATGGAAAAGAGTCCAAGAAGTAGCACTTTTCACGGCCAAGATTGGCTAGATGAAGCGCCTGGATGTTTGGCATTAAGTTTTGAATTCTTAAAAATTTTCTCCAGGTTTACCATGGTCGAGTGGAAAAGCGTCCAAGAAGTAGCACTTAACCCAGCCAAGATCGGCTGGCTGAAGCGCCTGGATGTTTGGGCTCAGGTTTTGAAAGCTTAAACATTTTCTCCAGGGTTACCATGGTCGAGGGGGAAATTGTCTGAGAAATCAAACCTATTCCAGCCAAGATCGGCTAGATGAAGTGCCTGGATGGCTGGACTTAGGTTTTGAAAATTAAAAAAATTCCTCCAGGATGGCAGTGGTTCAGTGGAAAAAAGTCCAAGAAGTAGCACCTTTCACGGCCAAGATTGGCTAGATGAAGCGCCTGGATGTTTGGCATTAAGTTTTGAATTCTTAAAAGTTTTTCCAGGGTTACCATGGTCGAGTGGAAAAGCGTCCAAGAAGTAGCACTTAACCCAGCCAAGATCGCTGGATGAAGCGCCTAGATATCTGGACTCAGGTTTTGAAAATTAAAAAATTTCCTCCAGAGTGGCAGTGGTTGAATGGAAAAGAGTCCAAGAAGTAGCACTTTTCACGGCCAAGATTGGCTAGATGAAGCGCCTGGATGTTTGGCATTAAGTTTTGAATTCTTAAAAATTTTCTCCAGGGTTACCATGGTCGAGTGTAAAAGCGTCCAAGAAGTAGCACTTAACCCAGCCAAGATCGGCTGGATGAAGCGCCTGGACGTTTGGCCTTTCGCTTTGAAAATTAAAAATTTCCTCCAGGGTGGCAGGGGTTGAATGGAAAAGAGTCCAAGAAGTAGCACTTTTCACGGCCAAGATTGGCTAGATGAAGCGCCTTGATGTTTGGCATTAAGTTTTGAATTCTTAAAAATTTTCTCCAGGGTTACCATGGTCGAGTGGAAAAGCGTCCCAAGAAGTAGCACTTAACCCAGTCAAGATCGGCTGGATGAAGCGCCTGGATATCTGGACTCAGGTTTTGAAAATTAAAAATTTCCTCCAGGGTGGCAGGGGTTGAATGGAAAAGAGTCCAAGAAGTAGCACTTTTCACGGCCAAGATTGGCTAGATGAAGCGCCTGGATGTTTGGCATTAAGTTTTGAATTCTTAAAAATTTTCTCCAGGTTTACCATGGTCGAGTGGAAAAGCGTCAAGAAGTAGCACTTAACCCAGCCAAGATCGGCTGGCTGAAGCGCCTGGATGTTTGGGCTCAGGTTTTGAAAGCTTAAACATTTTCTCCAGGGTTACCATGGTCGAGGGGGAAATTGTCTGAGAAATCAAACCTATTCCGGCCAAGATCGGCTAGATGAAGTGCCTGGATGGCTGGACTTAGGTTTTGAAAATTAAAAAATTCCTCCAGGATGGCAGTGGTTCAGTGGAAAAAGTCCAAGAAGTAGCACCTTTCACGGCCAAGATTGGCTAGATGAAGCGCCTGGATGTTTGGCATTAAGTTTTGAATTCTTAAAAAGTTTTCCAGGGTTACCATGGTCGAGTGGAAAAGCGTCAAGAAGTAGCACACTTAACCCAGCCAAGATCGGCTGGATGAAGCGCCTAGATATCTGGACTCAGGTTTTGAAAATTAAAAAAATTTCCTCCAGAGTGGCAGTGGTTGAATGGAAAAGAGTCCAAGAAGTAGCACTTTTCACGGCCAAGATTGGCTAGATGAAGCGCCTGGATGTTTGGCATTAAGTTTTGAATTCTTAAAAATTTTCTCCAGGGTTACCATGGTCGAGTGGAAAAGCGTCCAAGAAGTAGCACATAACCCAGCCAAGATCGGCTGGATGAAGCGCCTGGACGTTTGGCCTTCGCTTTGAAAATTAAAAAATTTTCTCCAGGGTGGCAGTGGTTGAGTGGAAAAGAGTCGAAGAAGTAGCACCTTTCACGGCCAAGATTGGCTAGATGAAGCGCTATGATGTTTGGCATTAAGTTTTGAATTCTTAAAAATTTTCTCCAGGGTTACCATGGTCGAGTGGAAAAGCGTCCAAGAAGTAGCCCTTAACCCAGTCAAGATCGGCTGGATGAAGCGCCTGGATATCTGGACTCAGGTTTTGAAAATTAAAAATTTCCTCCAGGGTGGCAGGGGTTGAATGGAAAAGAGTCCAAGAAGTAGCACTTTTCACGGCCAAGATTGGCTAGATGAAGCGCCTGGATGTTTGGCATTAAGTTTTGAATTCTTAAAAATTTCCTCCAGGGTTACCATGGTCGAGTGGAAAAGCGTCCAAAGAAGTAGCACTTAACCCAGCCAAGATCGGCTGGATGAAGCGCCTAGATATCTGGACTCAGGTTTTGAAAATTAAAAATTTCCTCCAGGGTGGCAGGGGTTGAATGGAAAAGCGTCCAAGAAGTAGCACTTTTCACGGCCAAGATTGGCTAGATGAAGCGCCTGGATGTTTGGCATTAAGTTTTGAATTCTTAAAAATTTTCTCCAGGGTTACCATGGTCGAGTGGAAAAGCGTCAAGAAGTAGCACTTAACCCAGCCAAGATCGGCTGGATGAAGCGCCTAGATATCTGGACTCAGGTTTTGAAAATTAAAAAATTTCCTCCAGGGTGGCAGGGGTTGAATGGAAAAGCGTCCCAAGAAGTAGCACTTTTCACGGCCAAGATTGGCTAGATGAAGCGCCTGGATGTTTGGCATTAAGTTTTGAATTCTTAAAAATTTTCTCCAGGGTTACCATGGTCGAGTGTAAAAGCGTCCAAGAAGTAGCACTTAACCCAGCCAAGATCGGCTGGATGAAGCGCCTGGACGTTTGGCCTTCGCTTTGAAAATTAAAAAATTTCCTCCAGGGTGGCAGGGGTTGAATGGAAAAGAGTCAAGAAGTAGCACTTTTCACGGCCAAGATTGGCTAGATGAAGCGCCTTGATGTTTGGCATTAAGTTTTGAATTCTTAAAAATTTTCTCCAGGGTTACCATGGTCGAGTGGAAAAGCGTCCAAGAAGTAGCACTTAACCCAGTCAAGATCGGCTGGATGAAGCGCCTGGATATCTGGACTCAGGTTTTGAAAATTAAAAATTTCCTCCAGGGTGGCAGGGGTTGAATGGAAAAGAGTCCAAGAAGTAGCACTTTTCACGGCCAAGATTGGCTAGATGAAGCGCCTGGATGTTTGGCATTAAGTTTTGAATTCTTAAAAATTTTCTCCAGGTTTACCATGGTCGAGTGGAAAAGCGTCAAGAAGTAGCACTTAACCCAGCCAAGATCGGCTGGCTGAAGCGCCTGGATGTTTGGGCTCAGGTTTTGAAAGCTTAAACATTTTCTCCAGGGTTACCATGGTCGAGTCGGGAAATTGTCTGAGAAATCAAACCTATTCCGGCCAAGATCGGCTAGATGAAGTGCCTGGATGGCTGGACTTAGGTTTTGAAAATTAAAAAATTCCTCCAGGATGGCAGTGGTTCAGTGGAAAAAGTCCAAGAAGTAGCACCTTTCACGGCCAAGATTGGCTAGATGAAGCGCCTGGATGTTTGGCATTAAGTTTTGAATTCTTAAAAGTTTTTCCAGGGTTACCATGGTCGAGTGGAAAAGCGTCCAAGAAGTAGCACTTAACCCAGCCAAGATCGGCTGGATGAAGCGCCTAGATATCTGGACTCAGGTTTTGAAAATTAAAAATTTCCTCCAGAGTGGCAGTGGTTGAATGGAAAAGAGTCCAAGAAGTAGCACTTTTCACGGCCAAGATTGGCTAGATGAAGCGCCTGGATGTTTGGCATTAAGTTTTGAATTCTTAAAAATTTTCTCCAGGGTTACCATGGTCGAGTGGAAAAGCGTCCAAGAAGTAGCACATAACCCAGCCAAGATCGGCTGGATGAAGCGCCTGGACGTTTGGCCTTTCGCTTTGAAAATTAAAAAATTTTCTCCAGGGTGGCAGTGGTTGAGTGGAAAAGAGTCGAAGAAGTAGCACCTTTCACGGCCAAGATTGGCTAGATGAAGCGCTATGATGTTTGGCATTAAGTTTTGAATTCTTAAAAATTTTCTCCAGGGTTACCATGGTCGAGTGGAAAAGCGTCCAAGAAGTAGCCCTTAACCCAGTCAAGATCGGCTGGATGAAGCGCCTGGATATCTGGACTCAGGTTTTGAAAATTAAAAAATTTCCTCCAGGGTGGCAGGGGTTGAATGGAAAAGAGTCCAAGAAGTAGCACTTTTCACGGCCAAGATTGGCTAGATGAAGCGCCTGGATGTTTGGCATTAAGTTTTGAATTCTTAAAAATTTCCTCCAGGGTTACCATGGTCGAGTGGAAAAGCGTCCAAGAAGTAGCACTTAACCCAGCCAAGATCGGCTGGATGAAGCGCCTAGATATCTGGACTCAGGTTTTGAAAATTAAAAAATTTCCTCCAGGGTGGCAGGGGTTGAATGGAAAAGCGTCCAAGAAGTAGCACTTTTCACGGCCAAGATTGGCTAGATGAAGCGCCTGGATGTTTGGCATTAAGTTTTGAATTCTTAAAAATTTTCTCCAGGGTTACCATGGTCGAGTGGAAAAGCGTCCAAGAAGTAGCACTTAACCCAGCCAAGATCGGCTGGATGAAGCGCCTAGATATCTGGACTCAGGTTTTGAAAATTAAAAAATTTCCTCCAGGGTGGCAGGGGTTGAATGGAAAAGCGTCCAAGAAGTAGCACTTTTCACGGCCAAGATTGGCTAGATGAAGCGCCTGGATGTTTGGCATTAAGTTTTGAATTCTTAAAAATTTTCTTCAGGGTTACCATGGTCGAGTGGAAAAGCGTCCAAGAAGTAGCACTTAACCCAGCCAAGATCGGCTGGATGAAGCGCCTAGATATCTGGACTCAGGTTTTGAAAATTAAAAAATTTCCTCCAGAGTGGCAGGGGTTGAGTGGAAAAGAGTCCAAGAAGTAGCACTTTTCACGGCCAAGATTGGCTAGATGAAGCGCCTGGATGTTTGGCATTAAGTTTTGAATTCTTAAAAATTTTCTCCAGGGTTACCATGGTCGAGTGGAAAAGCGTCCAAGAAGTAGCACTTAACCCAGCCAAGATCGGCTGGATGAAGCGCCTGGACGTTTGGCCTTTTCGCTTTGAAAATTAAAAAATTTCCTCCAGGGTGGCAGTGGTTGATTGGAAAAGAGTCCAAGAAGTAGCACCTTTCACGGCCAAGATTGGCTAGATGAAGCGCCTTGATGTTTGGCATTAAGTTTTGAATTCTTAAAAATTTTCTCCAGGGTGGCAGTGGTTGAGTGGAAAAGAGTCCAAGAAGTAGCACCTTTCACGGCCAAGATTGGCTAGATGAAGCGCCTTGATGTTTGGCATTAAGTTTTGAATTCTTAAAAATTTTCTCCAGGGTTACCATGGTCGAGTGGAAAAGCGTCAAGAAGTAGCACTTAACCCAGTCAAGATCGGCTGGATGAAGCGCCTGGATATCTGGACTCAGGTTTTGAAAATTAAAAAATTTCCTCCAGGGTGGCAGGGGTTGAATGGAAAAGAGTCCAAGAAGTAGCACTTTTCACGGCCAAGATTGGCTAGATGAAGCGCCTGGATGTTTGGCATTAAGTTTTGAATTCTTAAAAATTTCCTCCAGGGTTACCATGGTCGAGTGGAAAAGCGTCCAAGAAGTAGCACTTAACCCAGCCAAGATCGGCTGGATGAAGCGCCTAGATATCTGGACTCAGGTTTTGAAAATTAAAAAATTTCCTCCAGGGTGGCAGGGGTTGAATGGAAAAGAGGCCAAGAAGTATCACTTAACCCAGCCAAGATCGGCTGGCTGAAGCGCCTGGATATTTGGTTTCAGGTTTTGAAAGCTTAAACATTTTCTCCAGGGTTACCATAGTCGAGGGGGAAATTGTCTGAGAAATCAAACCTATTCCGGCCAAGATCGGCTAGATGATGCGCATGGACGGCTGGACTTAGGTTTTGAAAATTAAAAAAATTTCCTCCAGGGTGGCAGGGGTTGAATGGAAAAGAGTCCAAGAAGTAGCACTTTTCACAGCCAAGATTGGCTAGATGAAGCGCCTGGATGTTTGGCATTAAGTTTTGAATTCTTAAAAATTTACTCCAGGGTGGCAGTGGTTGAGTGGAAAAGAGTCCAAGAAGTAGCACCTTTCACGGCCAAGATTGGCTAGATGAAGCGCCTGGATGTTTGGCATTAAGTTTTGAATTCTTAAAAAGTTTTTCCAGGGTTACCATGGTCGAGTGGAAAAGCGTCCAAGAAGTAGCACTTAACCCAGCCAAGATCGGCTGGATGAAGCGCCTGGACGTTTGGCCTTTCGCTGAAAATTAAAAATTTCCTCCAGGGTGGCAGTGGTTGAGTGGAAAAGAGTCCAAGAAGTAGCACCTTTCACGGCCAAGATTGGCTAGATGAAGCGCCTTGATGTTTGGCATTAAGTTTTGAATTCTTAAAAATTTTCTCCAGGGTTACCATGGTCGAGTGGAAAAGCGTCCCAAGAAGTAGCACTTAACCCAGTCAAGATCGGCTGGATGAAGCGCCTGGATATCTGGACTCAGGTTTTGAAAATTAAAAATTTCCTCAGGGTGGCAGGGGTTGAATGGAAAAGAGTCCAAGAAGTAGCACCTTTCACGGCCAAGATTGGCTAGATGAAGCACCTGGATGTTTGGCATTAAGTTTTGAATTCTTAAAAATTTCTCCATGGTTACCATGGTCGAGGAGGAATTGTCTGAGAAATCAAACCTATTCGCCAAGATCGGCTAGATGACGCGCCTGGATGTTTGGCATTAAGTTTTGAATTCTTAAAAATTTTCTCCAGAGTTACCCTGGTCGAGTGGAAAAGAGTCAAGAAGAGGCACTTAACCCAGCCAAGATCGGCTGGATGAAGCGCCTGGACGTTTGGACTTTTGCTTTGAAAATTTAAACATTTTTCCAGGGTGGCAGGGGTTGAGTGAAAAAGAGTCCAAGAAGTAGCACCTTTCACGGCCAAGATTGGCTAGATGAAGCACCTGGATGTTTGGCATTAAGTTTTGAATTCTTAAAAATTTTCTCCAGGTTTACCATGGTCGAGTGGAAAAGCGTCCAAGAAGTAGCACTTAACCCAGCCAAGATCGGCTGGCTGAAGCGCCTGGATGTTTGGGCTCAGGTTTTGAAAGCTTAAACATTTTCTCCAGGGTTACCATGGTCGAGGGGAAATTGTCTGAGAAATCAAACCTATTCCGGCCAAGATCGGCTAGATGAAGTGCCTGGATGGCTGGACTTAGGTTTGAAAAATTAAAAAAATTCCTCCAGGATGGCAGTGGTTCAGTGGAAAAAGTCCAAGAAGTAGCACCTTTCACGGCCAAGATTGGCTAGATGAAGCGCCTGGATGTTTGGCATTAAGTTTTGAATTCTTAAAAGTTTTTCCAGGGTTACCATGGTCGAGTGGAAAAGCGTCAAGAAGTAGCACTTAACCCAGCCAAGATCGGCTGGATGAAGCGCCTAGATATCTGGACTCAGGTTTTGAAAATTAAAAATTTCCTCCAGAGTGGCAGTGGTTGAATGGAAAAGAGTCAAGAAGTAGCACTTTTCACGGCCAAGATTGGCTAGATGAAGCGCCTGGATGTTTGGCATTAAGTTTTGAATTCTTAAAAATTTTCTCCAGGGTTACCATGGTCAAGTGGAAAAGCGTCCAAGAAGTAGCACATAACCCAGCCAAGATCGGCTGGATGAAGCGCCTGGACGTTTGGCCTTCGCTTTGAAAATTAAAAATTTTCTCCAGGGTGGCAGTGGTTGAGTGGAAAAGAGTCGAAGAAGTAGCACCTTTCACGGCCAAGATTGGCTAGATGAAGCGCTATGATGTTTGGCATTAAGTTTTGAATTCTTAAAAATTTTCTCCAGGGTTACCATGGTCGAGTGGAAAAGCGCCCAAGAAGTAGCCCTTAACCCAGTCAAGATCGGCTGGATGAAGCGCCTGGATATCTGGACTCAGGTTTTGAAAATTAAAAATTTCCTCCAGGGTGGCAGGGGTTGAATGGAAAAGAGTCCAAGAAGTAGCACTTTTCACGGCCAAGATTGGCTAGATGAAGCGCCTGGATGTTTGGCATTAAGTTTTGAATTCTTAAAAATTTCCTCCAGGGTTACCATGGTCGAGGAAAAAGCGTCAAGAAGTAGCACTTAACCCAGCCAAGATCGGCTGGATTAAGCGCCTAGATATCTGGACTCAGGTTTTGAAAATTAAAAAATTTCCTCCAGGGTGGCAGGGGTTGAATGGAAAAGCGTCCAAGAAGTAGCACTTTTCACGGCCAAGATTGGCTAGATGAAGCGCCTGGATGTTTGGCATTAAGTTTTGAATTCTTAAAATTTTCTCCAGGGTTACCATGGTCGAGTGGAAAAAAGCGTCCAAGAAGTAGCACTTAACCCAGCCAAGATCGGCTGGATGAAGCGCCTGGACGTTTGGCCTTTCGCTTTGAAAATTAAAAAATTTCCTCCAGGGTGGCAGGGGTTGAATGGAAAAGAGTCCAAGAAGTAGCACTTTTCACGGCCAAGATTGGCTAGATGAAGCGCCTTGATGTTTGGCATTAAGTTTTGAATTCTTAAAAATTTTCTCCAGGGTTACCATGGTCGAGTGGAAAAGCGTCCAAGAAGTAGCACTTAACCCAGTCAAGATCGGCTGGATGAAGCGCCTGGATATCTGGACTCAGGTTTTGAAAATTAAAAATTTCCTCCAGGGTGGCAGGGGTTGAATGGAAAAGAGTCCAAGAAGTAGCACTTTTCACTGCCAAGATTGGCTAGATGAAGCGCCTGGATGTTTGGCATTAAGTTTTGAATTCTTAAAAATTTTCTCCAGGTTTACCATGGTCGAGTGGAAAAGCGTCCAAGAAGTAGCACTTAACCCAGCCAAGATCGGCTGGCTGAAGCGCCTGGATGTTTGGGCTCAGGTTTTGAAAGCTTAAACATTTTCTCCAGGGTTACCATGGTCGAGGGGGAAATTGTCTGAGAAATCAAACCTATTCCGGCCAAGATCGGCTAGATGAAGTGCCTGGATGGCTGGACTTAGGTTTTGAAAATTAAAAAATTTCTCTAGGATGGCAGTGGTTCAGTGGAAAAAAGTCCAAGAAGTAGCACCTTTCACGCCAAGATTGGCTAGATGAAGCGCCTGGATGTTTGGCATTAAGTTTTGAATTCTTAAAAAGTTTTTCCAGGGTTACCATGGTCGAGTGGAAAAGCGTCCAAGAAGTAGCACTTAACCCAGCCAAGATCGGCTGGATGAAACGCCTAGATATCTGGACTCAGGTTTTGAAAATTAAAAAATTTCCTCCAGAGTGGCAGTGGTTGAATGGAAAAGAGTCCAAGCAGTAGCACTTTTCACGGCCAAGATTGGCTAGATGAAGCGCCTGGATGTTTGGCATTAAGTTTTGAATTCTTAAAAATTTTCTCCAGGGTTACCATGGTCGAGTGGAAAAGCGTCCAAGAAGTAGCACATAACCCAGCCAAGATCGGCTGGATGAAGCGCCTGGACGTTTGGCCTTTCGCTTTGAAAATTAAAAAATTTTCTCCAGGGTGGCAGTGGTTGAGTGGAAAAGAGTCGAAGAAGTAGCACCTTTCACGGCCAAGATTGGCTAGATGAAGCGCTATGATGTTTGGCATTAAGTTTTGAATTCTTAAAAATTTTCTCCAGGGTTACCATGGTCGAGTGGAAAAGCGTCCAAGAAGTAGCCCTTAACCCAGTCAAGATCGGCTGGATGAAGCGCCTGGATATCTGGACTCAGGTTTTGAAAATTAAAAAATTTCCTCCAGGGTGGCAGGGGTTGAATGGAAAAGAGTCCAAGAAGTAGCACTTTTCACGGCCAAGATTGGCTAGATGAAGCGCCTGGATGTTTGGCATTAAGTTTTGAATTCTTAAAAATTTTCTCCAGGTTTACCATGGTCGAGTGGAAAAGCGTCCAAGAAGTAGCACTTAACCCAGCCAAGATCGGCTGGCTGAAGCGCCTGGATGTTTGGGCTCAGGTTTTGAAAGCTTAAACATTTTCTCCAGGGTTACCATGGTCGAGGGGGAAATTGTCTGAGAAATCAAACCTATTCCAGCCAAGATCGGCTAGATGAAGTGCCTGGATGGCTGGACTTAGGTTTTGAAAATTAAAAAATTCCTCCAGGATGGCAGTGGTTCAGTGGAAAAAGTCCAAGAAGTAGCACCTTTCACGGCCAAGATTGGCTAGATGAAGCGCCTGGATGTTTGGCATTAAGTTTTGAATTCTTAAAAAGTTTTCCAGGGTTACCATGGTCGAGTGGAAAAGCGTCCAAGAAGTAGCACTTAACCCAGCCAAGATCGGCTGGATGAAGCGCCTAGATATCTGGAGTCAGGTTTTGAAAATTAAAAAATTTCCTCCAGAGTGGCAGTGGTTGAATGGAAAAGAGTCAAGAAGTAGCACTTTTCACGGCCAAGATTGGCTAGATGAAGCGCCTGGATGTTTGGCATTAAGTTTTGAATTCTTAAAAATTTTCTCCAGGGTTACCATGGTCGAGTGGAAAAGCGTCCAAGAAGTAGCACTTAACCCAGCCAAGATCGGCTGGATGAAGCGCCTGGACGTTTGGCCTTTCGCTTTGAAAATTAAAAAATTTCCTCCAGGGTGGCAGGGGTTGAATGGAAAAGAGTCCAAGAAGTAGCACTTTTCACGGCCAAGATTGGCTAGATGAAGCGCCTTGATGTTTGGCATTAAGTTTTGAATTCTTAAAAATTTTCTCCAGGGTTACCATGGTCGAGTGGAAAAGCGTCCAAGAAGTAGCACTTAACCCAGTCAAGATCGGCTGGATGAAGCGCCTGGATATCTGGACTCAGGTTTTGAAAATTAAAAATTTCCTCCAGGGTGGCAGGGGTTGAATGGAAAAGAGTCCAAGAAGTAGCACTTTTCACGGCCAAGATTGGCTAGATGAAGCGCCTGGATGTTTGGCATTAAGTTTTGAATTCTTAAAAATTTTCTCCAGGTTTACCATGGTCGAGTGGAAAAGCGTCAAGAAGTAGCACTTAACCCAGCCAAGATCGGCTGGCTGAAGCGCCTGGATGTTTGGGCTCAGGTTTTGAAAGCTTAAACATTTTCTCCAGGGTTACCATGGTCGAGGGGAAATTGTCTGAGAAATCAAACCTATTCCGCCAAGATCGGCTAGATGAAGTGCCTGGATGGCTGGACTTAGGTTTTGAAAATTAAAAAATTCCTCCAGGATGGCAGTGGTTCAGTGGAAAAAGTCCAAGAAGTAGCACCTTTCACGGCCAAGATTGGCTAGATGAAGCGCCTGGATGTTTGGCATTAAGTTTTGAATTCTTAAAAGTTTTTCCAGGGTTACCATGGTCGAGTGGAAAAGCGTCCAAGAAGTAGCACTTAACCCAGCCAAGATCGGCTGGATGAAGCGCCTAGATATCTGGACTCAGGTTTTGAAAATTAAAAAATTTCCTCCAGAGTGGCAGTGGTTGAATGGAAAAGAGTCCAAGAAGTAGCACTTTTCACGGCCAAGATTGGCTAGATGAAGCGCCTGGATGTTTGGCATTAAGTTTTGAATTCTTAAAAATTTTCTCCAGGGTTACCATGGTCGAGTGGAAAAGCGTCCAAGAAGTAGCACATAACCCAGCCAAGATCAGCTGGATGAAGCGCCTGGGCGTTTGGCCTTCGCTTTGAAAATTAAAAAAATTTCTCCAGGGTGGCAGTGGTTGAGTGGAAAAGAGTCGAAGAAGTAGCACCTTTCACGGCCAAGATTGGCTAGATGAAGCGCTATGATGTTTGGCATTAAGTTTTGAATTCTTAAAAATTTTCTCCAGGGTTACCATGGTCGAGTGGAAAAGCGTCAAGAAGTAGCCCTTAACCCAGTCAAGATCGGCTGGATGAAGCGCCTGGATATCTGGACTCAGGTTTTGAAAATTAAAAAATTTCCTCCAGGGTGGCAGGGGTTGAATGGAAAAGAGTCCAAGAAGTAGCACTTTTCACGGCCAAGATTGGCTAGATGAAGCGCCTGGATGTTTGGCATTAAGTTTTGAATTCTTAAAAATTTCCTCCAGGGTTACCATGGTCGAGTGGAAAAGCGTCCAGAAGTAGCACTTAACCCAGCCAAGATCGGCTGGATGAAGCGCCTAGATATCTGGACTCAGGTTTTGAAAATTAAAAAATTTCCTCCAGGGTGGCAGGGGTTGAATGGAAAAGCGTCCAAGAAGTAGCACTTTTCACGGCCAAGATTGGCTAGATGAAGCGCCTGGATGTTTGGCATTAAGTTTTGAATTTTTAAAAATTTTCTCCAGGGTTACCATGGTCGAGTGGAAAAGCGTCCAAGAAGTAGCACTTAACCCAGCCAAGATCGGCTGGATGAAGCGCCTAGATATCTGGACTCAGGTTTTGAAAATTAAAAATTTCCTCCAGGGTGGCAGGGGTTGAATGGAAAAGCGTCCAAGAAGTAGCACTTTTCACGGCCAAGATTGGCTAGATGAAGCGCCTGGATGTTTGGCATTAAGTTTTGAATTCTTAAAAATTTTCTTCAGGGTTACCATGGTCGAGTGGAAAAGCGTCCAGAAGTAGCACTTAACCCAGCCAAGATCGGCTGGATGAAGCGCCTAGATATCTGGACTCAGGTTTTGAAAATTAAAAATTTCCTCCAGAGTGGCAGGGTTGAGTGGAAAAGAGTCCAAGAAGTAGCACTTTTCACGGCCAAGATTGGCTAGATGAAGCGCCTGGATGTTTGGCATTAAGTTTTGAATTCTTAAAAATTTTCTCCAGGGTTACCATGGTCGAGTGGAAAGCGTCCCAAGAAGTAGCACTTAACCCAGCCAAGATCGGCTGGATGAAGCGCCTGGACGTTTGGCCTTCGCTTTGAAAATTAAAAAATTTCCTCCAGGGTGGCAGTGGTTGAGTGGAAAAGAGTCCAAGAAGTAGCACCTTTCACGGCCAAGATTGGCTAGATGAAGCACCTGGATGTTTGGCATTAAGTTTTGAATTCTTAAAAATTTTCTCCAGGTTTACCATGGTCGAGTGGAAAAGCGTCCAAGAAGTAGCACTTAACCCAGCCAAGATCGGCTGGCTGAAGCGCCTGGATGTTTGGGCTCAGGTTTTGAAAGCTTAAACATTTTCTCCAGGGTTACCATGGTCGAGGGGGAAATTGTCTGAGAAATCAAACCTATTCCGGCCAAGATCGGCTAGATGAAGTGCCTGGATGGCTGGACTTAGGTTTTGAAAATTAAAAAAATTCCTCCAGGATGGCAGTGGTTCAGTGGAAAAAAGTCCAAGAAGTAGCACCTTTCACGGCCAAGATTGGCTAGATGAAGCGCCTGGATGTTTGGCATTAAGTTTTGAATTCTTAAAAATTTTCTCCAGGGTTACCATGGTCGAGTGGAAAAGCGTCCAAGAAGTAGCACTTAACCCAGCCAAGATCGGCTGGATGAAGCGCCTAGATATCTGGACTCAGGTTTTGAAAATTAAAAAATTTCCTCCAGGGTGGCAGGGGTTGAATGGAAAAGAGTCCAAGAAGTAGCACCTTTCACGGCCAAGATTGGCTAGATGAAGCGCCTGGATGTTTGGCATTAAGTTTTGAATTCTTAAAAGTTTACTCCAGGGTGGCAGTGGTTGAGTGGAAAAGAGTCCAAGAAGTAGCACCTTTCACGGCCAAGATTGGCTAGATGAAGCGCCTGGATGTTTGGCATTAAGTTTTGAATTCTTAAAAAGTTTTTCCAGGGTTACCATGGTCGAGTGGAAAAGCGTCCAAGAAGTAGCACTTAACCCAGCCAAGATCGGCTGGATGAAGCGCCTGGACGTTTGGCCTTTCGCTTTGAAAATTAAAAAATTTCCTCCAGGGTGGCAGTGGTTGAGTGGAAAAGAGTCCAAGAAGTAGCACCTTTCACGGCCAAGATTGGCTAGATGAAGCGCCTTGATGTTTGGCATTAAGTTTTGAATTCTTAAAAATTTTCTCCAGGGTTACCATGGTCGAGTGGAAAAGCGTCCAAGAAGTAGCACTTAACCCAGTCAAGATCGGCTGGATGAAGCGCCTGGATATCTGGACTCAGGTTTTGAAAATTAAAAAATTTCCTCCAGGGTGGCAGGGGTTGAATGGAAAAGAGTCCAAGAAGTAGCACTTTTCACGGCCAAGATTGGCTAGATGAAGCGCCTGGATGTTTGGCATTAAGTTTTGAATTCTTAAAAATTTCCTCCAGGGTTACCATGGTCGAGTGGAAAAGCGTCAGAAGAAGTAGCACTTAACCCAGCCAAGATCGGCTGGATGAAGCGCCTAGATATCTGGACTCAGGTTTTGAAAATTAAAAAATTTCCTCCAGGGTGGCAGGGGTTGAATGGAAAAGAGGCCAAGAAGTATCACTTAACCCAGCCAAGATCGGCTGGCTGAAGCGCCTGGATATTTGGTTTCAGGTTTTGAAAGCTTAAACATTTTCTCCAGGGTTACCATAGTCGAGGGGGAAATTGTCTGAGAAATCAAACCTATTCCGGCCAAGATCGGCTAGATGATGCGCATGGACGGCTGGACTTAGGTTTTGAAAATTAAAAAAATTTCCTCCAGGGTGGCAGGGGTTGAATGGAAAAGAGTCAAGAAGTAGCACTTTTCACAGCCAAGATTGGCTAGATGAAGCGCCTGGATGTTTGGCATTAAGTTTTGAATTCTTAAAAATTTACTCCAGGGTGGCAGTGGTTGAGTGGAAAAGAGTCCAAGAAGTAGCACCTTTCACGGCCAAGATTGGCTAGATGAAGCGCCTGGATGTTTGGCATTAAGTTTTGAATTCTTAAAAGTTTTCCAGGGTTACCATGGTCGAGTGGAAAAGCGTCAAGAAGTAGCACTTAACCCAGCCAAGATCGGCTGGATGAAGCGCCTGGACGTTTGGCCTTCGCTTTGAAAATTAAAAATTTCCTCCAGGGTGGCAGTGGTTGAGTGGAAAGAGTCCAAGAAGTAGCACCTTTCACGGCCAAGATTGGCTAGATGAAGCGCCTTGATGTTTGGCATTAAGTTTTGAATTCTTAAAAATTTTCTCCAGGGTTACCATGGTCGAGTGGAAAAGCGTCCAAGAAGTAGCACTTAACCCAGTCAAGATCGGCTGGATGAAGCGCCTGGATATCTGGACTCAGGTTTTGAAAATTAAAAATTTCCTCCAGGGTGGCAGGGGTTGAATGGAAAAGAGTCCAAGAAGTAGCACTTTTCACGGCCAAGATTGGCTAGATGAAGCGCCTGGATGTTTGGCATTAAGTTTTGAATTCTTAAAAATTTCCTCCAGGGTTACCATGGTCGAGTGGAAAAGCGTCAAGAAGTAGCACTTAACCCAGCCAAGATCGGCTGGATGAAGCGCCTAGATATCTGGACTCAGGTTTTGAAAATTAAAAATTTCTCCAGGGTGGCAGGGGTTGAATGGAAAAGAGGCCAAGAAGTATCACTTAACCCAGCCAAGATCGGCTGGCTGAAGCGCCTGGATATTTGGTTTCAGGTTTTGAAAGCTAAACATTTTCTCCAGGGTTACCATAGTCGAGGGGAAATTGTCTGAGAAATCAAACCTATTCCGGCCAAGATCGGCTAGATGATGCGCATGGACGGCTGGACTTAGGTTTTGAAAATTAAAAAATTTCCTCCAGGGTGGCAGGGGTTGAATGGAAAAGAGTCCAAGAAGTAGCACTTTTCACAGCCAAGATTGGCTAGATGAAGCGCCTGGATGTTTGGCATTAACTTTTGAATTCTTAAAAATTTTCTCCAGGGTTACCATGGTCGAGTGGAAAAGCGTCAAGAAGTAGCACTTAACCCAGCCAAGATCGGCTGGATGAAGCGCCTAGATATCTGGACTCAGGTTTTGAAAATTAAAAATTTCTCCAGGGTGGCAGGGGTTGAATGGAAAAGCGTCCAAGAAGTAGCACTTTTCACGGCCAAGATTGGCTAGATGAAGCGCCTGGATGTTTGGCATTAAGTTTTGAATTCTTAAAAATTTTCTCCAGGGTTACCATGGTCGAGTGGAAAAGCGTCCAAGAAGTAGCACTTAACCCAGCCAAGATCGGCTGGATGAAGTTCCTGGACGTTTGGACTTCCGCTTTGAAGGTTTTAAAAATTTCTTTCAGGTTGATTGGGGTTGAGTGGAAAAGAGTCCAAGAAGTAGCACCTTTCACGGCCAAGATTGGCTAGATGAAGCGCCTGGATGTTTGCCATTAAGTTTGGAATTCTTAAAAATTTTCTCCAGGGTTACCATGGTCAAGTGGAAAGGCGTCAAGAAGTAGCACTTAACCCAGCCAAGATTGGCTGGATGAAGTGCTTGGACGTTTGGACTTTCGCTTTGAAAATTTAAAACTTTCCTCCAGGTTGACTGGGGTTGAGTGGAAAAGACTCAAGAAGTAGCAAGATTGGCTAGATGAAGCGCCTGGATGTTTGGCATTAAGTTTTGAAATTTAAAAATTTTCCAGGGTTACCATGGTCGAGTGGAAAAGCGTCCAAGAAGTAGCACTTAACCCAGCCAAGATTGGCTAGATGAAGCGCCTGGATGCTTGGCATTAAGTTTTGAATTCTTAAAAATTTTCTCCAGGGTTACCATGGTTGAGTGGAAAAGCGTCCAAGAAGTAGAACCTTTCACGGCCAAGATTGGCTAGATGAAGCGCCTGGATGTTTGGCATTAAGATTTGAATTCTTAAAAAAGTTCTCCATGGTTACCATGGTCGAGGAGGAAATTGTCTGAGAAATCAAACCTATTCCGGCCAAGATCGGCTAGATGACGCGCCTGGATGTTTGGCATTAAGTTTTGAATTCTTAAAAATTTTCTCCAGGGTTACCATGGTCGAGTGGAAAATCGTCCAAGAAGTAGCACTTAACCCAGCCAAGATCGGCTGGATGAAGCGCCTAGATATCTGGACTCAGGTTTTGAAAATTAAAAAATTTCCTCCAGGGTGGCAGGGGTTGAATGGAAAAGAGGCCAAGAAGTATCACTTAACCCAGCCAAGATCGGCTGGCTGAAGCGCCTGGATATTTGGTTTCAGGTTTTGAAAGATTAAACATTTTCTCCAGGGTTACCATAGTCGAGGGGGAAATTGTCTGAGAAATCAAACCTATTCAGGCCAAGATCGGCTAGATGATGCGCATGGACGGCTGGACTTTTCACAGCCAAGATTGGCTAGATGAAGCGCCTGGATGTTTGGCATTAACTTTTGAATTCTTAAAAATTTTCTCCAGGGTTACCATGGTCGAGTGGAAAAGCTTCCAAGAAGTAGCACTTAACCCAGCCAAGATCGGCTGGATGAAGCGCCTAGATATCTGGACTCAGGTTTTGAAAATTAAAAAATTTCCTCCAGGGTGGCAGGGGTTGAATGGAAAAGCGTCCAAGAAGTAGCACTTTTCACGGCCAAGATTGGCTAGATGAAGCGCCTGGATGTTTGGCATTAAGTTTTGAATTCTTAAAAATTTTCTCCAGGGTTACCATGGTCGAGTGGAAAAGCGTCCAAGAAGTAGCACTTAACCCAGCCAAGATCGGCTGGATGAAGCGCCTAGATATCTGGACTCAGGTTTTGAAAATTAAAAAATTTCCTCCAGGGTGGCAGGGGTTGAATGGAAAAGCGTCCAAGAAGTAGCACTTTTCACGGACAAGATTGGCTAGATGAAGCGCCTGGATGTTTGGCATTAAGTTTTGAATTCTTAAAAATTTTCTCCAGGGTTACCATGGTCGAGTGGAAAAGCGTCCAAGAAGTAGCACTTAACCCAGCCAAGATTGGCTGGATGAAGTTCCTGGACGTTTGGACTTCCGCTTTGAAGGTTTTAAAAATTTCTTTCAGGTTGATTGGGGTTGAGTGGAAAAGAGTCCAAGAAGTAGCACCTTTCACGCCAAGATTGGCTAGATGAAGCGCCTGGATGTTTGCCATTAAGTTTGGAATTCTTAAAAATTTTCTCCAGGGTTACCATGGTCAAGTGGAAAGGCGTCCAAGAAGTAGCACTTAACCCAGCCAAGATTGGCTGGATGAAGTGCTTGGACGTTTGGACTTTCGCTTTGAAAATTTAAAACTTTCCTCCAGGTTGACTGGGGTTGAGTGGAAAAGACTCCAAGAAGTAGCAAGATTGGCTAGATGAAGCGCCTGGATGTTTGGCATTAAGTTTTGAAATTTAAAAAATTTTCTCCAGGGTTACCATGGTCGAGAGGAAAAGCGTCCAAGAAGTAGCACTTAACCCAGCCAAGATTGGCTAGATGAAGCGCCTGGATGCTTGGCATTAAGTTTTGAATTCTTAAAAATTTTCTCCAGGGTTACCATGGTTGAGTGGAAAAGCGTCCAAGAAGTAGAACCTTTCACGGCCAAGATTGGCTAGATGAAGCGCCTGGATGTTTGGCATTAAGATTTGAAATCTTAAAAAATTTCTCCATGGTTACCATGGTCGAGGAGGAAATTGTCTGAGAAATCAAACCTATTCCGCCAAGATCGGCTAGATGAGGCGCCTGGATGTTTGGCATTAAGTTTTGAATTCTTAAAAATTTTCTCCAGAGTTACCATGGTCGAGTGGAAAAGAGTCCAAGAAGAGGCTCTTAACCCAGCCAAGATCGGCTGGATGAAGCGCCTGGACGTTTGGACTTTTGCTTTGAAAATTTAAACATTTTTTCCAGGGTGGCAGGGGTTGAGTGAAAAGAGTCCAAGAAGTAGCACCTTTCACGGCCAAGATTGGCTAGATGAAGCACCTGGATGTTTGGCATTAAGTTTTGAATTCTTAAAATTTTCTCCAGATTTACCATGGTCGAGTGGAAAAGCGTCAAGAAGTAGCACTTAACCCAGCCAAGATCGGCTGGCTGAAGCGCCTGGATGTTTGGGCTCAGGTTTTGAAAGCTTAAACATTTTCTCCAGGGTTACCATGGTCGAGGGGAAATTGTCTGAGAAATCAAACCTATTCCGCCAAGATCGGCTAGATGAAGTGCCTGGATGGCTGGACTTAGGTTTTGAAAATTAAAAAAATTCCTCCAGGATGGCAGTGGTTCAGTGGAAAAAGTCCAAGAAGTAGCACCTTTCACGGCCAAGATTGGCTAGATGAAGCGCCTGGATGTTTGGCATTAAGTTTTGAATTCTTAAAAATTTTCTCCAGGGTTACCATGGTCGAGTGGAAAAGCGTCCAAGAAGTAGCACTTAACACAGCCAAGATCGGCTGGATGAAGCGCCTGGACGTTTGGACTTTCGCTTTGAAAATTAAAAAATTTCCTCCAGAGTGGCAGTGGTTGAGTGGAAAAGAGTCCAAGAAGTAGCAGCTTTCACGGCCAAGATTGGCTAGATGAAGCGCCTGGATGTTTGGCATTAAGTTTTGAATTCTTAAAAATTTTCTCAGGGTTACCATGGTCGAGTGTGGAAAAGCGTCCCAAGAAGTAGCACTTAACCCAGCCAAGATCAGCTGGATGAAGCGCCTAGATATCTGGACTCAGGTTTTGAAAATTAAAAATTTCTTCCAGGGTGGCAGGGGTTGAATGGAAAAGCGTCCAAGAAGTAGCACTTTTCACGGCCAAGATTGGCTAGATGAAGCGCCTGGATGTTTGGCATTAAGTTTTGAAGTTTTAAAAATTTTCTCCAGGGTTACCATGGTCGAGTGGAAAAGCGTCCAAGAAGTAGCACCTTTCACGGCCAAGATTGGCTAGATGAAGTACCTGGATGTTTGGCATTAAGTTTTGAATTCTTAAAAATTTTCTCCAGGGTTACCATGGTCGAGTGGAAAAGCGTCCAAGAAGTAGCACTTAACCCAGCCAAGATTGGCTGGATGAAGCGCCTAGGTATCTGGACTCAGGTTTTGAAAAATAAAAATTTCCTCCGGGGTGGCAGGGGTTGAATGGAAAAGAGTCCAAGAAGTAGCACTTTTCACGGCCCAGATTGGCTAGATGAAGCGCCTGGATGTTTGGCATTAAGTTTTGAAATTTAAAAAATTTTCTCCAGGGTTACCATGGTCGAGTGGAAAAGCGTCCAAGAAGTAGAACCTTTCACGGCCAAGATTGGCCAGATGAAGCGCCTGGATGTTTGGCATTAAGATTTGAATTCTTAAAAAATTTCTCCAGGGTTACCATGGTCGAGGAGGAAATTGTCTGAGAAATCAAACCTATTCCGGCCAAGATTGGCTAGATGACGCGCCTGGATGTTTGGAATTAAGTTTTGAATTCTTAAAAATTTTCTCCAGAGTTACCATGGTCGAGTGGAAAAGAGTCCAAGAAGAGGCACTTAACCCAGCCAAGATCGGCTGGCTGAAGCGCCTGGATGTTTGGGCTCAGGTTTTGAAAGCTTAAACATTTTCTCCAGGGTTACCATGGTCGAGGGGGAAATTGTCTGAGAAATCAAACCTATTCCGGCCAAGATCGGCTAGATGAAGTGCCTGGATGGCTGGACTTAGGTTTTGAAAATTAAAAAAATTCCTCCAGGATGGCAGTGGTTCAGTGGAAAAAAGTCCAAGAAGTAGCACCTTTCATGGCCAAGATTGGCTAGATGAAGCGCCTGGATGTTTGGCATTAAGTTTTGAATTCTTAAAAATTTTCTCCAGGGTTACCATGGTCGAGTGGAAAAGCGTCAAGAAGTAGCACTTAACCCAGCCAAGATCGGCTGGATGAAGCGCCTAGATATCTGGACTCAGGTTTTGAAAATTAAAAAATTTCCTCCAGGGTGGCAGGGGTTGAATGGAAAAGAGTCCAAGAAGTAGCACCTTTCACGGCCAAGATTGGCTAGATGAAGCGCCTTGATGTTTGGCATTAAGTTTTGAATTCTTAAAAATTTACTCCAGGGTGGCAGTGGTTGAGTGGAAAAGAGTCCAAGAAGTAGCACTTTTCATGGCCAAGATTGGCTAGATGAAGCGCCTGGATGTTTGGCATTAAGTTTTGAATTCTTAAAAATTTTCTCCAGGGTTACCATGGTCGAGTGGAAAAGCGTCCAAGAAGTAGCACTTAACCCAGCCAAGATCGGCTGGATGAAGCGCCTAGATATCTGGACTCAGGTTTTGAAAATTATAAAAATTTCCTCCAGGGTGGCAGGGGTTGAATGGAAAAGAGTCCAAGAAGTAGCACCTTTCACGGCCAAGATTGGCTAGATGAAGCGCCTGGATGTTTGGCATTAAGTTTTGAATTCTTAAGAATTTACTCCAGGGTGGCAGTGGTTGAGTGGAAAAGAGTCCAAGAAGTAGCACTTTTCATGGCCAAGATTGGTTAGATGAAGCGCCTGGATGTTTGGCATTAAGTTTTGAATTCTTAAAAATTTTCTCCAGGGTTACCATGGTCGAGTGGAAAAGCGTCCAGGAAGTAGCACTTAACTCAGCCAAGATCGGCTGGATGAAGCGCCTGGACGTTTGGCCTTTCGCTTTGAAAATTAAAAATTTCCTCCAGGGTGGCAGTGGTTGAGTGGAAAGAGTCCAAGAAGTAGCACCTTTCACGGCCAAGATTGGCTAGATGAAGCGCCTTGATGTTTGGCATTAAGTTTTGAATTCTTAAAAATTTTCTCCAGGGTTACCATGGTCGAGTGGAAAAGCGTCCAAGAAGTAGCACTTAACCCAGGCAAGATCGGCTGGATGAAGCGCCTGGATGTTTGGGCTCAGGTTTTGAAATCTTAAACTTTTTCTCCAGGGTTACCATGGTCGAGGGGGAAATTGTCTGAGAAATCAAACGTAATCTGGCCAAGATCGGCTAGATGAAGCGCATGGATGGCTGGACTTAGGTTTTGAAAATTAAACAAATTTCCTCCAGGGTGGCAGGGGTTGAATGGAAAAGAGTCCAAGAAGTAGCACCTTTCACAGCCAAGATTGGCTAGATGAAGCGCCTGGATGTTTGGCATTAACTTTTGAATTCTTAAAAATTTTCTCCAGGGTTACCATGGTCGAGTGGAAAAGCGTCCAAGTAGCAGCACTTAACCCAGCTTAGATCGGCTGGATGAACCGTCTGGACGTTTGGACTCAGGTTTTGAAAATTTAAAAATTTCCTCCAAGGTGGCAGGGGTTGTATGGAAAAGAGTCCAAGAAGTAGCACATTTCACGGCCAAGATTGGCTAGATGAAGCGCCTGGATGTTTGGCATTAAGTTTTGAATTCTTAAAAATTTTCTCCAGGGTTACCATGGTCGAGTGGAAAAGCGTCCAAGAAGTAGCACTTAACCCAGCTAAGATCGGCTGGATGAAGCGCCTAGATATCTGGACTCAGATTTTGAAAATTAAAAAATTTCCTCCAGGGTGGTAGGGGTTGAATGGAAAAGAGTCCAAAAGTAGCACCTTTCACGGCCAAGATTGGCTAGAAGAAGCGCCTGGATGTTTGGCATTAAGTTTTGAATTCTTAAAAAATTTCTCCAGGGTTACCATGGTCGAGTGGAAAAGCGTCCAAGAAGTAGCACTTAACCCAGCCAAGATCGGCTGGATGAACCGCCTGGATGTTTGTGCTCAGGTTTTGAAAGCTTAAACATTTTCTCAAGGTTTACCATGGTCGAGGAGGAAATTGTCTGAGAAATTAAACCTATTCCGGCCAAGATAGGCTAGATGAAGCGCCTGGATGTTTGGCATTAAGTTTTGAATTCTTAAAAATTTTCTAAAGGGTTACCATGGTCGAGTGGAAAAGCGTCCAAGAAGTAGCATTTAACCCATGCAAGATTGGCTGGACGAAGTTCCTGGACGTTTGGACTTTCGCTTTGAAAGTTTAAAAATTTCTCCAGGTTGACTAGGGTGGAATGGAAAAGCGTCCAAGAAGTAGCACCTTTCACGCCAAGATCGGCTGGATGAAGCGCCTGGATGTTTGTACTTTCGCTTTGAAAATTTAAAAATTTTCTCCAGGGTGGTAGGGGTTGAGTGGAAAAGAGTCCAAGAAGTAGCACCTTTCACGGCCAAGATTGGCTAGATGAAGCGCCTGGATGTTTGGAATTAAGTTTTGAATTCTTAAAAATTTTCTCCAGGGTTACCATGGTCGAGTGGAAAAGCGTCCAAGAAGTAGCACTTAACCCAGCCAAGATCGGCTGGCTGAAGCGCCTGGATGTTTGGGCTCAGGTTTTGAAAGCTTAAACATTTTCTCCAGGGTTACCATGGTCGAGGAGGAATTTGTCTGAGAAATCAAACCTAATCCGGCCAAGATAGGCTAGATGAAGCGCCTGGATGTTTGGCATTAAGTTTTGAATTCTTAAAAATTTTCGAAAGGGTTACCATGGTCGAGTGGAAAAGCGTCCAAGAAGTAGCACTTAACCCAGCCAAGATCGGCTGGATGAAGTTCCTGGACGTTTGGACTTTTGCTTTGAAAGTTTAAAAAATTTCCTCCAGGTTGACTGGGGTTGAGTGGAAAAGAGTCCAAGAAGTAGGACCTTTCACGGCCAAGATTGGCTAGATGAAGCGCCTGGATGTTTGGCATTAAGTTTGGAAATCTTAAAAATTTTCTCCAGGGTTACCATGGTCGAGTGGAAAAGCGTCCAAGAAGTAGCACTTAACACAGCCAAGATCGGCTGGATGAAGCGCCTGGATGTTTAGGCTCAGGTTCTGAAGGCTTAAACATTTTTACCAGGGTTACCATGGTCGAGGGGAAATTCTCTGAGAAATCAAACCTATTCCGCCAAGATCGGCTAGATGAAGCGCCTGGATGGCTGGACTTAGGTTTTGAAAATTAAAAAAATTCCTCCAGGGTGGCAGTGGTTGAGTGGAAAGGAGTCCAAGAAGTAGCACCTTTTACGGCCAAGATTGGCTAGATGAAGCGCCTGGATGTTTGGCATTAAGTTTTGAATTCTTAAAAATTTTCTCCAGGCTTACCATGGTCGAGTGGAAAAGAGTCCAAGAAGAGGCACTTAACCCAGCCAAAATCGGCTGGATGAAGCGCCTGGAAGTTTGGACTTTTGCTTTGAAAATTTAAACATTTTTTCCAGGGTGGTAGGGGTTGAGTGAAAAAGAGTACAAGAAGTAGCACCTTTCACGGCCAAGATTGGTTAGATGAAGCGCCTGGATGTTTGGCATTAAGTTTTGAATTCTTAAAAATTTTCTCCAGGTTTACCATGGTCGAGTGGAAAAGCGTCCAAGAAGTAGCACTTAACCCAGCCAAGATCGGCTGGCTGAAGCGCCTGGATGTTTGGGCTCAGGTTTTGAAAGCTTAAACATTTTCTCCAGGGTTACCATGGTCGAGGGGGTAATTGTCTGAGAAATCAAACCTATTCCGGCCAAGATCGGTTAGATGAAGTGCCTGGATGGCTGGACTTAGGTTTTGAAAATTAAAAAAATTCCTCCAGGGTGGCAGTGGTTCAGTGGAAAAGAGTCCAAGAAGTAGCACCTTTCACGGCCAAGATTGGCTAGATGAAGCGCCTGGATGTTTGGCATTAAGTTTTGAATTCTTAAAAATTTTCTCCAGGGTTACCATGGTCGAGTGGAATAGCGTCCAAGAAGTAGCACTTAACCCAGCCAAGATCGGCTGGCTGAAGCGCCTAGATATCTGGACTCAGGTTTTGAAAATTAAAAAATTTCCTCTAAGGTGGCAGGGGTTGTATGGAAAAGAGTCCAAGAAGTAGCACATTTCACGGCCAAGATTGGCTAGATGAAGCGCCTGGATGTTTGCCATTAAGTTTGGAATTCTTAAAAATTTTCTCCAGGGTTTCCATGGTCGAGTGGAAAAGCGTCCAAGAAGTAGCACTTACAGACGTGGACAAAATTGTTGGTACCCTTTGGTCAATGAAAGAAAAAGTCACAATGGTCTCAGAAATAACTTTAATCTGACAAAAGTAATAATAAATAAAATTCTATAAATGTTAACCAATGAAAGTCAGACATTGTTTTTCAACCATGCTTCAACAGAATTATTAAAAAAATAAACTCATGAAACAGACCTGGACAAAAATGATGGTACCCCTAACTTAATATTTTGTTGCGCAACCTTTGAGGCAATCACTGCAATCAAACGCTTCCTGTAACTGTCAATGAGACTTCTGCACCTCTCAGCAGGTATTTTGGCCCACTCCTCATGAGCAAACTGCTCCAGTTGTGTCCGGTTTGAAGGGTGCCTTTTCCAGACTGCATGTTTCAGCTCCTTCCAAAGATGCTCAATAGGATTGAGGTCAGGGCTCATAGAAGGCCACTTTACAATAGTCCAATTTTTCCTCTTAGCCAGTCTTGGGTGTTTTTAGCGGTGTGTTTTGGGTCATTGTCCTGTTGCAAGACCCATGACCTGCGACTGAGACCAAGCTTTCTGACACTGGCTAGTACATTTCTCTAGAATTCCTTGATAGTCTTGAGATTTCATTGTACCCTGCACAGATTCAAGACACCCTGTGCCAGACGCAGCAAAGCAGCCCCAGAACATAACAGAGCCTCCTCCATGTTTCACAGTAGGGACAGTGTTCTTATCTTGATATGCTTCATTTTTTCGTCTGTGAACATACAGCTGATGTGCCTTGGCAAAAACTTTGATTTTTGTCTCATCTGTCCACAGGACATTCTCCTAGAAGCTTTGTGGCTTGTCAACATGTAGTTTGGCATATTCCAGTCTTGCTTTTTTATGATTCGTTTTCAACAATGGTGTCCTCCTTGGTCTTCTCCCATGTAGTCCACTTTGGCTCAAACAACGACGGATGGTGCGATCTGACACTGATGTTCCTTGAGCATGAAGTTCACCTTGAATCTCTTTAGAAGTCTTTCTAGGCTCTTTTGTTACCATTCGGATTATCCGTCTCTTAGATTTGTCATCAATTTTCCTCCTGCGGCCACGTCCAGGGAGGTTGGCTACAGTCCCATGGATCTTAAACTTCTGAATAATATGTGCAACTGTAGTCACAGGAACATCTAGTTGCTTGGAGATGGTCTTATAGCCTTTACCTTTAACATGCTTGTCTATAATTTTCTTTCTGATCTCTTGAGACAACTCTTTCCTTTGCTTCCTCTGGTCCATGTCGAGTGTGGTACACACCATATCACCAAACAACACAGTGATTACCTGGAGCCATATATATAGGCCCAATGGCTGATTACAAGGTTGTAGACACCTGTGATGCTAATTAGTGGACACACCTTGAATTAACATGTCCCTTTGGTCACATTATTTTCAGTGTTTTCTAGGGGTACCATCATTTTTGTCCATGCCTGTTTCGTGAGTTTATTTTTTTAAATAATTCTGTTGAAGCATGGTTGAAAAACAATGTCTGACTTTCATTGGTTAACATTTATAGAATTTTTATTTATTATTACTTTTGTCAGATAACAGTTATTTCTGTGACCATTGTGACTTTTTCTTTCATTGACCAAAGGGTACCAACAATTTTGTCCACGTCTGTAACCCAGCCAAGATCGGCTGCATGAAGCGCTTAGATATCTGGACTCAGGTTTTGAAAATTAAAAAATTTTCTCCAGGGTGGCAGGGGTTGAATGGAAAAGAGTCCAAGAAGTAGCACCTTTCACGGCCAAGATTGGCTAGATGAAGCGCCTGGATGTTTGGCATTAAGTTTTGAATTCTTAAAAATTTTCTCCAGGGTTACCATGGTCGAGTGGAATAGCGTCCAAGAAGTAGCACTTAACCCAGCCAAGATCGGCTGGATGAAGTGCCTATGTATCTGGTGTCAGGGATTGGCAGTAGCTTGTTGTGTTTGTCTTGTGTTTTGTTGTCCTGGAGCACATGGCCTTTGTTTTGACAGCTTGCCATGTGCTTCGCTGTTAACTCCTCCCCTCTTGTTAAACCTAATTGTTTCACACTCCTGCACCCCATTTCTGTTAATTACCCAACCTACTTAATCTCCTTGTGTTTTCTGTCCTTTGTCAGTCCGTCGTTTGATATTTGTTCATCCTGACTCTGAACCTTAGTTTGCTAGTTTGATCAGTTTTTTGTTTGTCCGGTCTCAGTCCTGTCTTCAGTCTAGTTGTACAGTTTTTGCCTCGTCGACTTTTTGTTGGTTCTCGTTTTAGTCCTGTTCCCAGTCCAGTTAGTACCTTTTGCCTTGTTGATTTTTTGTTTGCTCTTTTCAGTTTTTTTTGTTTTCCCCTTTCCGGCCCCACTTCTCAGCCCACCTGTAACCCGGCTCAGTACTCTCTCCTCTCAGACTACCTTCGGGTGCCTGTACCCGTCCCGGTCCTCTAGCGGGCGGATGTGGAACGTGGCTTCAGCGAAAGGCATCCCAGTTACCACCTGACCGGCCAACTGCTTCCTGCCCCACCGGTTGGGGTCTGGTTCACCCATCATCCCATCTATTGTGACTGAGTGACGAGCCATTCCTCACCTCCTCTGCAGCTGGGATTAAGGCTGGAGTCGCCTGCCAGTGGTTTCACCCTTTTGTTGGACAATTATCAAGAACTCTTGTTTGTCAAATAAACAATTTTTTCTTCTGCAATTGGGTCTGCTTGTCTGCCTTGACAGTACGGACTGACCAACATGGACCCAGCGGAAGAAGACTACGTCCGTACCGCTCTGGCCCACCAGGGGGCTATGATTGGTCATCATGCCAATCAACTTTCAACTACCTCTCAGGAGGTTGACTCCCTCACCTCTCAACTGGCTCATTTAAGCAGCCAGGTTAAAGATCTTCAGCAGGAGGTCCGAGTCTCATCCCACAGTCATTCCAACCCAGAACCACATGCCAACAATCCTCCTCCCTATGACGGGGACCCGAACTCTTGCCAAGCCTTTCTCTCCCAATGTTCTCTGGTGTTTGCACTTCAGCCAAGTCGTTATGCCTCTGAACAAACCAAGGTGGCCTCACGCCATCACTCTTCTCACCGGCAAGGCTCGAGCGTGGGGGACAGCTGTGTGGGATGCTCAGTCACCTGTATGCTCCAGTTTTGTGGGCTTCAGCACAGAGATGAAGAAGTTGTTTGACCGTTCCGTCAGGGGAGATGAGGCGGCTGCCAAACTGGTTCGACTTCGTCAGAGAGATCAGACTGTCACAGAATACCTCATTCAGTTCAAAACACACTGTCCGCCGAGTGCAAGTGGGATGAGGGTGCGCTGCGGGCCTTGTTTCGGGAGGGGCTGGATCCTCAGATCCAGGATGAGATGGCGGCTCAGGAGACCCCGGCAGATCTGGAGGAGGTGATCAGCTTAGCCTTACGCATCGAGGCCCGGATCCGTCTTCGTCGAAAGCATCTCTTTCCTCGGTCAGCGTGGGACTTCACCAAGGGGTCCCAGAGCATTGAGTGTTCCCCATCCCTGTCTTCCAGTGATCCTGAGCCAATGCAATTAGGTCGTCTCCACCTCACGGCTCAGGAGAAACAAAATCGTCTGGCTCAGGGATTGTGTTTGTACTGTGGCAACTCTGGACATCGGGTTTCTAGGTGCCCTTTAAAAGCCAAGGCCCACTAGAATACCAGGGCGTCCTAGTGGGTTCATCTCCCATGCCCTCTCCCTATTCCCGTACCCTCCTTCCTGCGGTAATAACCTGTCGAGGAACCCCTCACAGCTGCGAGGCTCTGGTTGACTCCGGGGCCGAGGCCAACTTCCTCGATGTCCAGACTGCTAGAAGTTGGGGCATCCCAGCCGTTCCTCTCACCTCCCCTGTTCCGGTCTGGGGCTTGTCTGGCCAAAAACTTTCCACCATCACGCATTCCACTCCCTGTGTAAGTCTTGTCGTGTCGGGCAATCACTGTGAGAACATTGTGCTGCTTCTCCTGGACTCCCAACAGGCTCGTCTTGTTTTGGGGCATCCATGGTTGAAGCAGCATGGTCCTCACATTGATTGGTCCCATAATTTAATTTTGTCTTGGAACAAGTCTTGTTATGTGTCTTGTTTGGGTGCTGCTTCTCCTGTCTCTGTGTCTCCCTCTCATCAGGATCAGGAGGTGGATGTCTCTGGCGTTCCGGTGGAGTACCATGATCTGTGTCGGGTGTTCAGCAAGTCCCGAGCTCTATCCCTTCCTCCCCACCGACCCTACGACTGTGCTATTGACCTTCTCCCGGGCACTTCTCCACCCAGGGGACGTTTATTCTCCCTGTCTGCTCCTGAACGAGAGGCTATGGACACTTATATCCAGGAATCCCTCCGTAATGGGCTCATTCGCCACTCCTCATCTCCCGCGGGTGCTGGTTTCTTCTTTGTTAAAAAGAAGGATGGTTCTCTGCGTCCCTGTATTGATTACAGGGGACTCAATGACATCACTGTCAAGAATAGGTACCCCTTACCCTTGATGTCTTCTGCTTTTGAGCTCTTGCAGGGAGCTAAGGTCTTCACCAAGTTAGACCTCCGCAATGCCTACCACTTAGTCAGGATCCGGGAGGGTGATGAGTGGAAGACAGCATTCAACACTCCCTCGGGACACTATGAATATCAGGTCCTTCCGTTTGGTCTCACGAACGCTCCTGCTGTCTTCCAGAACATGGTTAACAGTGTGTTGGGAGACATGATTAACCGTTTTGTCTTTGTGTACCTTGATGATATTCTCATCTTCTCCCCCTCTCTCCAGGTACACACCCACCACGTTCGCCTTGTTCTCCAACGTTTGTTAGAGAATCAGCTCTTTGTCAAAGCGGAGAAGTGTGAGTTCCACGCCAAGTCGGTCTCATTCCTTGGGTTCATTGTTTCGGAAGGGGAGGTGAAACCGGACCCTGTCAAGGTTAAGGCAGTCGCCGAATGGCCGGTCCCCGACTCTAGAAAGGCTCTGCAGCGATTCCTGGGATTCGCCAACTTTTATCGGCGGTTTGTCAGGAATTATGGCCAGGTGGCTGCACCCTTAACTGCGCTCACCTCCACTAAGTCTCCTTTCGTATGGAATTCACGGGCTCAGGAGGCCTTTGATAAGCTTAAGTCCCGGTTTATCTCTGCTCCTGTTCTCTCTGTTCCAGATCCTAAGAGACAATTCATTGTTGAGGTTGACGCATCTGATGTCGGGGTCGGCGCTGTCTTGTCCCAACGCTCCTCCCAGGATGGGAAAGTACATCCCTGTGCTTTCTTTTCGCACCGTCTGAACCCTGCTGAACGGAATTATGACATCGGCAACAGGGAGCTGCTGGCAGTCAGGTTGGCCTTGGGGGAGTGGCGTCACTGGTTGGAGGGGGCCACTCAGCCTTTTTGGTCTGGACGGATCACAAGAATTTAGAATACATCCGTTCAGCCAAGAGGCTGAGTTCTCGGCAGGCTCGCTGGGCACTTTTCTTCAACCGTTTCAGGTTCACCCTCTCGTACCGGCCCGGATCCAAGAATGTCAAGCCTGATGCCTTGTCTCGCCTTTTTGAGCCCCCGGGAGAAGCGGCTTCTGCCGACCCAATCCTCCCTCATGGGGTGGTTGTGGGGGCTCTTACTTGGCAGATCGAGAGACTTGTCAGCGAGGCCGGTCGAGGAGGGGTTGTTCCTGTGGGGTGTCCAGCGGGTCGGTTGTTTGTCCCTGAGCCCCTTCGCTCTGAAGTGCTCCAGTGGGGTCACGACTCCAAGCTAACCTGTCACCCGGGGGTCAGGAGATCGTTGGCAGCCATCCGTCAACGATTTTGGTGGCCGTCTATAGGCCAGGATGTCAGGCAGTTTGTGTTGGCTTGCTCAGTCTGCGCCCAGACTAAGACCTCTAATCAGCCTCCGTCAGGTCTGTTATGTCCCCTCCCCATCCCCACCCGTCCTTGGTCTCATATTGCCTTGGACTTTGTTACTGGTCTTCCCCCTTCTAAGGGCAACACCGCTATCCTTACGGTGGTGAATCGTTTCTCTAAATCGGTTCATTTCATTGCCCTCCCCAAGCTTCCCTCTGCCAAGGAGACCGCAATACTGGTTATCGACCACGTTTTCCGGCTCCATGGGTTGCCTACAGACGTGGTTTCTGATCGGGGTCCCCAGTTTGTCTCCCGTTTTTGGCAAGAATTCTGTCGACAGATCGGGCCACTACGAGTCTGTCCTCAGGTTATCACCCTCAGTCTAATGGTCAATGCGAGCGAGCCAACCAGGATCTTGAAAGAGCACTCCGCTGCCTGGCGCTTCGTAATCCTGCCTCCTGGAGTCAGCAGCTGTCCTGGGTAGAGTACGCCCACAATACTCTACCAGTGGCATCCACAGGTATGTCACCCTTCGAATGTTCTGTTGGTTATCAACCCCCTTTGTTTCCCATCCAGGAACCCGACGCTGCGGTGCCGTCTGCCCTAGCCTTTGTCCGAAGGTGTCGTAACACCTGGAATAAGGCCAGGAGGGTCTTGGCCCAGACCTCTAGACGCACCAAGGCAGCAGCTGACCATCATCGGACTCCAGCCCCTCGCTACGTTTGTGGTCAGAAGGTATGGCTCTCCACCAAGGACCTGCCTCTCAGGGCGACTTCTCGCAAGCTGGCGCCCAGGTTAATAGGGCCATACCAGATCACCAAGGTTCTCAGTCCGGTGGTTGTTAGGCTCAAGTTACCTTCCTCCCTTGGTCGGGTACACCCTGTTTTTCATGTATCCAGGGTTAAGCCTGTCATTTGCTCCCATCTTAACACTAACGCCTCTTCTCCCACCCCCTCGTCTAGTGGATGGCTCTCCTGTCTACACTGTCCGGAGATTGTTAGACGTTCGTCGTAGGGGAAGAGGCTTTCAATACCTGGTGGACTGGGAGGGTTACGGTCCTGAGGAGAGGTCATGGATTCCGGCTCGGGACGTCCTGGATCCGTCGCTCATCGAGGACTTCCGCCGGCGCAGGGATTATCCTTCTCCTTGATACGCCTGGGGGCGTTCCTGAGGGGGGGGGTACTGTCAGGGATTGGCAGTAGCTTGTTGTGTTTGTCTTGTGTTTTGTTGTCCTGGAGCACATGGCCTTTGTTTTGACAGCTTGCCATGTGCTTCGCTGTTAACTCCTCCCCTCTTGTTAAACCTAATTGTTTCACACTCCTGCACCCCATTTCTGTTAATTACCCAACCTACTTAATCTCCTTGTGTTTTCTGTCCTTTGTCAGTCCGTCATTTGATATTTGTTCATCCTGACTCTGAACCTTAGTTTGCTAGTTTGATCAGTTTTTTGTTTGTCCGGTCTCAGTCCTGTCTTCAGTCTAGTTGTACAGTTTTTGCCTCGTCGACTTTTTGTTGGTTCTCGTTTTAGTCCTGTTCCCAGTCCAGTTAGTACCTTTTTGCCTTGTTGATTTTTTTTGTTTGCTCTTTTCAGTTTTTTTGTTTTCCCCTTTCCGGCCCCACTTCTCAGCCCACCTGTAACCCGGCTCAGTACTCTCTCCTCTCAGACTACCTTCGGGTGCCTGTACCCGTCCCGGTCCTCTAGCGGGCGGATGTGGAACGTGGCTTCAGCGAAAGGCATCCCAGTTACCACCTGACCGGCCAACTGCTTCCTGCCCCACCGGTTGGGGTCTGGTTCACCCATCATCCCATCTATTGTGACTGAGTGACGAGCCATTCCTCACCTCCTCTGCAGCTGGGATTAAGGCTGGAGTCGCCTGCCAGTGGTTTCACCCTTTTGTTGGACAATTATCAAGAACTCTTGTTTGTCAAATAAACAATTTTTTCTTCTGCAATTGGGTCTGCTTGTCTGCCTTGACAGTACGGACTGACCAACATGGACCCAGCGGAAGAAGACTACGTCCGTACCGCTCTGGCCCACCAGGGGGCTATGATTGGTCATCATGCCAATCAACTTTCAACTACCTCTCAGGAGGTTGACTCCCTCACCTCTCAACTGGCTCATTTAAGCAGCCAGGTTAAAGATCTTCAGCAGGAGGTCCGAGTCTCATCCCACAGTCATTCCAACCCAGAACCACATGCCAACAATCCTCCTCCCTATGACGGGGACCCGAACTCTTGCCAAGCCTTTCTCTCCCAATGTTCTCTGGTGTTTGCACTTCAGCCAAGTCGTTATGCCTCTGAACAAACCAAGGTGGCCTACGTCATCACTCTTCTCACCGGCAAGGCTCGAGCGTGGGGGACAGCTGTGTGGGATGCTCAGTCACCTGTATGCTCCAGTTTTGTGGGCTTCAGCACAGAGATGAAGAAGTTGTTTGACCGTTCCGTCAGGGGAGATGAGGCGGCTGCCAAACTGGTTCGACCGTCAGAGAGATCAGACTGTCACAGAATACCTCATTCAGTTCAAAACACTGTCCGCCGAGTGCAAGTGGGATAAGGGTGCGCTGCGGGCGGGCCTTGTTTCGGGAGGGCTGGATCCTCAGATCCAGGATGAGATGGCGGCTCAGGAGACCCCGGCAGATCTGGAGGAGGTGATCAGCTTAGCCTTACGCATCGAGGCCCGGATCCGTCTTCGTCGAAAGCATCTCTTTCCTCGGTCAGCGTGGGACTTCACCAAGGGGTCCCAGAGCATTGAGTGTTCCCCATCCCTGTCTTCCAGTGATCCTGAGCCAATGCAATTAGGTCGTCTCCACCTCACGGCTCAGGAGAAACAAAATCGTCTGGCTCAGGGATTGTGTTTGTACTGTGGCAACTCTGGACATCGGGTTTCTAGGTGCCCTTTAAAAGCCAAGGCCCACTAGAATACCAGGGCGTCCTAGTGGGTTCATCTCCCATGCCCTCTCCCTATTCCCGTACCCTCCTTCCTGCGGTAATAACCTGTCGAGGAACCCCTCACAGCTGCGAGGCTCTGGTTGACTCCGGGGCCGAGGCCAACTTCCTCGATGTCCAGACTGCTAGAAGTTGGGGCATCCCAGCCGTTCCTCTCACCTCCCTGTTCCGGTCTGGGGCTTGTCTGGCCAAAAACTTTCCACCATCACGCATTCCACTCCCTGTGTAAGTCTTGTCGTGTCGGGCAATCACTGTGAGAACATTGTGCTGCTTCTCCTGGACTCCCAACAGGCTCGTCTTGTTTTGGGGCATCCATGGTTGAAGCAGCATGGTCCTCACATTGATTGGTCCCATAATTTAATTTTGTCTTGGAACAAGTCTTGTTATGTGTCTTGTTTGGGTGCTGCTTCTCCTGTCTCTGTGTCTCCCTCTCATCAGGATCAGGAGGTGGATGTCTCTGGCGTTCGGTGGAGTACCATGATCTGTGTCGGGTGTTCAGCAAGTCCCGAGCTCTATCCCTTCCTCCCCACCGACCCTCGACTGTGCTATTGACCTTCTCCCGGGCACTTCTCCACCCAGGGGACGTTTATTCTCCCTGTCTGCTCCTGAACGAGAGGCTATGGACACTTATATCCAGGAATCCCTCCGTAATGGGCTCATTCGCCACTCCTCATCTCCCGCGGGTGCTGGTTTCTTCTTTGTTAAAAAGAAGGATGGTTCTCTGCGTCCCTGTATTGATTACAGGGGACTCAATGACATCACTGTCAAGAATAGGTACCCCTTACCCTTGATGTCTTCTGCTTTTGAGCTCTTGCAGGGAGCTAAGGTCTTCACCAAGTTAGACCTCCGCAATGCCTACCACTTAGTCAGGATCCGGGAGGGTGATGAGTGGAAGACAGCATTCAACACTCCCTCGGGACACTATGAATATCAGGTCCTTCCGTTTGGTCTCACGAACGCTCCTGCTGTCTTCCAGAACATGGTTAACAGTGTGTTGGGAGACATGATTAACCGTTTTGTCTTTGTGTACCTTGATGATATTCTCATCTTCTCCCCCTCTCTCCAGGTACACACCCACCACGTTCGCCTTGTTCTCCAACGTTTGTTAGAGAATCAGCTCTTTGTCAAAGCGGAGAAGTGTGAGTTCCACGCCAAGTCGGTCTCATTCCTTGGGTTCATTGTTTCGGAAGGGGAGGTGAAACCGGACCCTGTCAAGGTTAAGGCAGTCGCCGAATGGCCGGTCCCCGACTCTAGAAAGGCTCTGCAGCGATTCCTGGGATTCGCCAACTTTTATCGGCGGTTTGTCAGGAATTATGGCCAGGTGGCTGCACCCTTAACTGCGCTCACCTCCACTAAGTCTCCTTTCGTATGGAATTCACGGGCTCAGGAGGCCTTTGATAAGCTTAAGTCCCGGTTTATCTCTGCTCCTGTTCTCTCTGTTCCAGATCCTAAGAGACAATTCATTGTTGAGGTTGACGCATCTGATGTCGGGGTCGGCGCTGTCTTGTCCCAACGCTCCTCCCAGGATGGGAAAGTACATCCCTGTGCTTTCTTTTACACCGTCTGAACCCTGCTGAACGGAATTATGACATCGGCAACAGGGAGCTGCTGGCAGTCAGGTTGGCCTTGGGGAGTGGCGCGTCACTGGTTGGAGGGGGCCACTCAGCCTTTTTGGTCTGGACGGATCACAAGAATTTAGAATACATCCGTTCAGCCAAGAGGCTGAGTTCTCGCAGGGCTCGCTGGGCACTTTTCTTCAACCGTTTCAGGTTCACCCTCTCGTACCGGCCCGGATCCAAGAATGTCAAGCCTGATGCCTTGTCTCGCCTTTTTGAGCCCCCGGGAGAAGCGGCTTCTGCCGACCCAATCCTCCCTCATGGGGTGGTTGTGGGGGCTCTTACTTGGCAGATCGAGAGACTTGTCAGCGAGGCCGGTCGAGGAGGGTTGTTCCTGTGGGGTGTCCAGCGGGTCGGTTGTTTGTCCCTGAGCCCCTTCGCTCTGAAGTGCTCCAGTGGGGTCACGACTCCAAGCTAACCTGTCACCCGGGGGTCAGGAGATCGTTGGCAGCCATCCGTCAACGATTTTGGTGGCCGTCTATAGGCCAGGATGTCAGGCAGTTTGTGTTGGCTTGCTCAGTCTGCGCCCAGACTAAGACCTCTAATCAGTCTCCGTCAGGTCTGTTATGTCCCCTCCCCATCCCCACCCGTCCTTGGTCTCATATTGCCTTGGACTTTGTTACTGGTCTTCCCCTTCTAAGGGCAACACCGCTATCCTTACGGTGGTGGATCGTTTCTCTAAATCAGTTCATTTCATTGCCCTCCCCAAGCTTCCCTCTGCCAAGGAGACCGCAATACTGGTTATCGACCACGTTTTCCGGCTCCATGGGTTGCCTACAGACGTGGTTTCTGATCGGGGTCCCCAGTTTGTCTCCCGTTTTTGGCAAGAATTCTGTCGACAGATCAAGGCCACTACGAGTCTGTCCTCAGGTTATCACCCTCAGTCTAATGGTCAATGCGAGCGAGCCAACCAGGATCTTGAAAGAGCACTCCGCTGCCTAGCGCTTCGTAATCCTGCCTCCTGGAGTCAGCAGCTGTCCTGGGTAGAGTACGCCCACAATACTCTACCAGTGGCATCCACAGGTATGTCACCCTTCGAATGTTCTGTTGGTTATCAACCCCCTTTGTTTCCCATCCAGGAACCCGACGCTGCGGTGCCGTCTGCCCTAGCCTTTGTCCGGAGGTGTCGTAACACCTGGAATAAGGCCAGGAGGGTCTTGGCCCAGACCTCTAGAC